>NC_060897.1:7759685-8115935 GCF_014805685.1 Silurus meridionalis
TGTCCTATGTCGTGTGAAGGGTATGTAGGATCCTGAAACCCTGGAATAATCTGCAGAGGAAACTGAGACTGAATCGGTGCCTGAGACACAGTAACCCATTCGTGATAAGGTACACAGGGGGGGCAGGGGTAATGGTGATGATACACCTCTGGCTCCACCTCAGTTGTTACAAGTGCACCTGGATGCTGTTGTAGTGTAGACTGTAAACAAGTTAAGCTGCACTATTTAACATTCATAATTTAAAAACAGCTTGAACGCACAAGTGTTTCTATTTTACCTCATGTGCTTGCGTGTACCCGAAAGAACTGAGTGCAGACATGGTCATGTTGTTCATGATGACCTGGTGCATCTGAGCATTCTGCATCATCATCAGCTCTACAAGGTCTGTCAAACACACACACACACACACACACACACACACACACACACACACACACACACACACACACACACACACACACACAAACACACACACACACACACACGTTTAAAAACAGGCAACTCTCAAGTGGTGGCATTCGTTGTGGCACAAGACAAATATCCATGCATGCCATACCATGAGCTTCCACTAGATAGTGCTTTGTGAACACATCTCTTTTGGTTAGAAATTTAGGTGTGTGTGATGGCAAAAAGAAAACTGCAAACGAATTGCTTCTAGTCTTCTTTCAAAGATTAATTAAGAGACGATTTAATGCATTCTAAAAGATAAATGGATTAATTAAGCATAAATGGTCATCATGGAATCACAAAAAAGCTACAACCTAAAATTATTTGAGAATGTTACCAGGATTAAAACTTGCTTTAGATGTGTGTAAAGATTTGTGAAAAATATTATTATATGGTTAATATGGATATGTGGATAAAAGCCTCACTTCAATCAATTACAAATTAAATTAAATACAATTTTAGTAGCCATTTGATTAGATTCATATAGAACTCCTACAAGTGTCATTTTTATGCATACAGCCTACATGCTCAGAGCATAAAAGTTAACAGATTATACTTAAACTTAATTTGTTATCAGGTTAGATGAAAAACATACATGCTTTCCTTAGAGGTGTTTTGTTTTTAGCTCTCGCTATGAGAGCTTTTGTAATAAAACATATTTTGTTGTTTCCAAATCATTCATTTTTTAGAAATTCGGATATGTTTCAGCACTAACCATAGCCAAGATTCCACAGAAAGAGGTGAATATGACTCATATGGCAGATGTCTTCATTCTGTAGCCCATCATGCAAAATGATCTTGTTTACTCACCACTAAGTTTGCAACGAGTTAATAATAAGCTTCAGGAAAAGTGTGTTGCATCATGGCTTTCAAACACTTTAATATTCTGAATTTTGGGTCAGAAAAGTGTACAAAACTTATCAGATGATTTGTAAGAAGTGTATCTGAGACTAAGACTGCAAAGCCAGTAGCACCTGCATTTTTTATGTGAAAGCTGTATTTTTTTTCATTGATTGATTGATTCATTCATTCACTCCATCATTTATTTATTCATTTATTATCCTTCTGCTTTTGCTTTTCAGTTGTCAGGACAGACCTTTCTACCATACTGAAAAAAAAAATATTTAAACAAGTGTTTAAATCATGTCTAAGATTCTAATCATGTCAGGATTTAGAAAAGATTGTGTTTGCCCAGTTATGTTCCTTCTTACAAGAAAACGATATCTTTGAATAGTTTCAGTCAGGTTTCAGGCTCCATCATAACACAGAAACTGCGCTAGTTACAACCACAAATGACCTGTTTTTAGCTTCAGACCAAAGCTACATCTCTCTGTTAGGTTTGCTGCATTAGAAACTATAGATCAGGGGTGGCCAATCAGTCAGAAACCGAGAGCCACATTTTGGACCGTGTTACCGCAAAGAGCCACATCATACACATGGGCACACATGAACATCACCCATCCCTTCCTCTTACACACACACACACACACACACACACACACACACACACACACACACACACCTCTGCTCAGCCAGATTTATTGTAAATGTCACACACCAACATAATGACAGAAATTTACTCCTACAGTTCTAGGACCACTGGCCAGTCATTTTCAACAATGAACACTGCATTGCCTCACGCACACAAACTCTCAGTTCAATCAAGTCCACAACCAAAAATATAATAATTTACAATAGCGTTTTTCTTTTACTATGCATGTTACTTAGTGGGACTTTTGGCATTCCTTGCCTTGAACAATCCCCTTCAAATCTGCCTCGTATTCCGTTGTTGCCACTCGAAGCAATTCTTTCACATGTGTGTCAGTCAGAACAGGTCGATGCTTTGATGTCACGTGTTTCAGGGTAGAAAACAAGGACTTGGTGGGTTTTTTTATGTGCGTGTTATCTTATTTAGAATGGCAATCGTGATGTTTGGATTTCAGGTGATAAATTAAACCCGACTTGGAGAAACTCTTTGCAGATACACCCCCTCTTGAAATTTCAGCATTGCATGTTTTGCAAATCGCTCTCCACACACCGCAGACATGTTGCTCTTATCCAGATAACCGTGTGCTGGCTGCGCTTTTTATTGCGTCATTACAATTGTGTTTCTGCCGTGTTGTTTTGGTGATTTAGGTATTTCCGAAAATTCTCGGTGCATCCCTGTAATTTATGATTGGCCTCATGCCAAGGTCTGATATACCGCAAAGTTTCCCAGTAGGGGCAAGCTCATTTAAGTCTTAAAAATACCGTATTGAACTTAAGCAAAGCGAACACGCACATTAAAAATCAAACACAAAAAAATCGATATGAACGTAAGAGCCGCATGAAACCAGCCAAAGAGCCGCATGCGGCTCGCGAGCCGCGGGTTGGCCACCCCTGCTATAGATTATGACTTTCTTCTGGATCGCTTACAGAATTACATTGGCATTCAGGGGCAGGCAATAAGATGGTTTAAATCCTACCTGTCTGATCGTTACCATTTTGTAGATTTAAATGGAAACCTATCGAGATGAATACAAGTAAATTATGGGGTGCCACAAGGTTTAGTTCTAGGACCCCTGCTTTTCACAATATACATGCTTCCCTTGGAAAATATTATTAGAAGGCATGGGATTAGCTTTCACTGTTATGCTGATGATACCCAGCAATATATATCACATCAAACCCAGACAAAACATGAGTGTAACTGAGTGTGTCAAAGAATTAAAAGAATGGATGACGCATATCTTTCTATTATTAAATTCTAATAAGACAGAGATTTTGCTCATCGGCCCAAAAACCAGTACACAGAAGCTCCATCATTTCAACCTGCATTTAGAAGCATGTCATGTAAATATTAGTTCAACAGTAAAAGACCTGAGAGTTATTTTAGACAGCAACTTGTCTTTTGAAAATCATATTACCCATATTACAAAAACAGCCTTCTTTCACCTTAGATATATTGCTAATAAACATGTCGTCTATATCTGATGCAGAGCAGCTTGTCTATATATTCATGACCTCCAGACTGGACTATTGTAATGCATTACTAGGTGGTTGTCCTGCATCATCAATAAACCTGAGGTTGCACCAGTTTCCCACCTCAGGAAGATTATGGACCTTTAAAGAAGTAGATGCCGAAGCCGCAAACATCCAGAACTATCTAGAGATGTACCATTTGCACTTCATGTCTGGACATTGGTCGAGTCTGGACATTGGACCTCTTTGAAAGTTTAAAGGCTCTGGCATGGAAAGGCTGGTGTTAAGTTATTTTATGAGTTGCTCAGTAGCTCCTGGTTCCATAACCTTAACTGACTGTATAAGACTGTAGAAAGGACATTAATCATAATCTTACATTCTGGTGCTTATGATAGTTCTCACTCTCCAGTGTTTTGTCTTGTTTTAAGATTTATAACCACACTCGTGATATCACCCAAATGAGGATGGTTCCCTTTTGAGTCCGGTTTCTCTCAAGGTTTGTTCCTCATAACATCTAAAGGGAGTTTTTCCTTTCCACAGTTGCCCATGGCTGCTCATTAGGGATAATTACACATCATTCACTTTCAATTTTTAAATTCTGTAAAGCTGCTTTGAGACAATGTCCATTGTGAAAAGCGCTATAGAAATAAACTTGACTACTTGAAGTGTAAATAATTTAAGCATGGACATTTTTATTGACAAAAGATTATTATACAGCGGAAATCCATTAATTTTGGATGCACACACTTTATTTTATTTTATGTCATTTGTTAGTGAAAACATAGTTTAAAATGTTATTCCTAACGTTCCTGAAAATTCGGTCCAGCTGCGGATTCCTGCGAATTGGGATTTACATCTAGATAATGAGGATAGTGAGGAAAAATTCCCTGATGTGACATAAGCAAAAACTCTTTACAGGGACATGTATACGTGTGTGTGTGTGTGTGTGTGTGTGTGTGTGTGTGTGTGTGTGTGTGTGTGTGTGTGTGTGTGTGTGTGTGTGTGTGTGTATACCCTCCCTGATGTGTCCAGGTCGTAAAGTTGGTGTAGCTTGTGCCATTGCTGAGGGCATCTGCTGGAAGAGTGTAACAGGCTGAGAGGCCTTTAGAAGAGAGACAGATGGGTGTTTCATGTGAAACAACAAGCAAGGATGGACAGCACTGGAAATCAATGGCACTAGGACTGAATTCACACTTCCTGTTTTTCATTTCCATTGAACGAATCTTAAAAATTAATTTTCAAGAAAAGCTGGACATCCTGAGAAGAGGTCGGCCAACCCTGAAGCTAGCTAGCTTGTCTCAGCCCGGGAAAGGGTTTGTTCACCACTTCCAGACCAGTGAATACAAGCAGTACCACTGACTTACAGCCTCTGAGGAGCGGTGCAAATTATGAGTCTGCATCTCTGGTGAGTAGGTTGTATATTATTTAAATGTTTAATGTTTTTGTCATTTTATTAGACAGATATTGATCCTAAACTGCTCCAGATGATGTAGGTGCACAGTTGCGGTTGTAGTGTAGAGGTTTGGAGTCTTAACTGGGTTTCTTGCTTTAGTAAAATGGTATTCACCCTCCATATGTGAAATGCCTCTCTCTCTGTAATGCTACGTGTTGTTATATTGTGTTTTTGTATTGTTTTGATGGTTTCTGAAATCACAACGTGATAGTGGTAATATTAAGAGGTTAATTAAGTTTGGTAATTAAGGCCCATGTACCAAATGCACTGCCCGCCATGGGCTTAATCAAAGAGTCATTTAGTTTGTAAATGTTTGGAAGTTATTTCAACATTATAGATTATGAATCATGAACTGTAACAAGTATTTCAAAAGATCAAACAGAGTACTGGGGGTTAGCAGCAATACTAATAATGTACAGCATTATATATATATATATATATATATTTTTTTTTTTTACCTTACTCTAATCCTAATACCATGATAATATAGGCAAAGGCTAGAGATTATATCATAAAGGAATATTTATATATTATTCTATTTTATAAGGATGTTTGCTCTGATATGTGAAATGCATATGAATTAAATATCTAAAGACAAATGTATATTAAAAAAAGAAAAAGGAAGTGTGTTTAGTCTCAAATCAGATTCAAAACAGATGCATCTCATCTGTCAAAATTCATGTTACTAGTTAAAAATAGTAACGTGAAGCATCAAATCCACTAAAAATCACACTACTTTCATTAGTTTCTTAAGAAATTAGCTGAACATCCCTGTTTTAGATAACTGCTTGAAATCTATTATAATTTTTTTTATTTATTATTTTTACCGCATATTATTCAGCAGCTTCACTGAAAATAATATGAACATACAGCATGACAGTTGGAAATTTTAGAAGATTGAACCCACTGTGTATTATTACATGTTTTGTACCTCAGTTAACGTTAACATGACAATTCTTTTGGATCATCTATTTTTTTTAATTTATTTTTTACATCTGTCAGCTGTGTCAAAAACTCTCAGCTGGTAGGTTAGTAGTCATCGACTACTCACCGGTTGTTGAATGAGATGGAAGTTTGAGAAATCATTGTGCCGGGTCTGTGCTGACTGCTCCATGCTTGTTTTCTTCAGTTTAGCTTAAACTTTGTGCAGCATAACCCATGTGTGTTGACGTTGCCTTGGCATAAAGGGATGCAAACAAACTCTACAAACAATGCACTATGAACAGAGGAACAAAGGAAATGTGCGTGATAGGTGTTCCATTAATTATATTACATGAAAATAGCTTGACATATGCGCATGTAAAACTCCCCAAGGTTGAATTTACACCCACAGTGTACATTTGTGTCCAATAGGACTTATATAAACACCGTAGGAGTTCGTTTAGCACTGTGGATTTTAATGTGTGGGTGACTGTGTGTGTGTGTGTGTGTGTGTGTGTGTGTGTGTGTACTTTATATCTTCTTTCTTCTTTTATCTTACTTCTTTTTTATCACCTCAATTGTCCAAAAAAGTCTTTGTAATGAAAATAATTGAAACAATTTGCATTTGGAAAAGTTACTGGCTGGCATATGACATCCAAATACTATCCGAAATTAAACACATTTAATACTGTTAAGTTCAAATGGAACGTAGCTAGATTTTTATTAGCCCCAAAATTAGGTTACGCTATGAGATCCCATTAGATGTCCTGGAATATAAGTCTTAAGTCCAGAATAATAATAGAATAATATATTATATATATATATATATATATATATATATATATAATTTTTATTTTTATCTTTTATTTTTTACTTCATGGCAGAGCTGGCAAAAGTGCAAAACATTAAATAGAGTAAATAAAATGTGCTAAAAAATGTTGACAAAAAAAAAAAAAAGGTAAACAGGATATCTCGTCAAATATAGCTTAAGTATTTACTTACAAAAATGACTTTCATATGTGTACAATTTACTTAAATACTGTAAAATTTGAAGAATACTGTTTTTTAACAATTAAGTTATCAAACCAAGTGTGATCTTCTAAATGAACAGAAATAGTATATAAAGAAAGGAAAGTCAGCTTGACTGAAACCTAGCAAAAATCTGACTAGCTCACTCAGCTAGATACATAAGACTTTAGTTTTTCCTTGCCACAGTCGCCACCGGCTCGCTCATCAGGGACAAACTTACTTATAAAAAACATATTCACTTTTAATCACCACATTATCTGTGTAAAGCTGCTTTGAGACAATGTTCATTGTTAAAAGCGCTATACAAATAAAAAAATGAATTAAATTGAATTGAATTGAATAAGATACCAGATGCTCTGTGAGAAAAATATCTGAGAATAAGATGGCTAAGATGATAACCCTATTCTTTAAAGGTTTTAGTTTTCATTGATTGATTGATTGATTGATTGATTGATTGATTGATGATTCATTCATTTATTTTCCTTTTGCTTTTTTCTACCAATTTAATAGAAAGCACTAAATATAATTATTTTCAGCCTGTTTTAAAAAAGTTATGGGCACATTTGCAAGAAATAAAAATTCCGACCATTTTTTACATCTTGTACACTAACATTTGACATCTAGCTCATTCAGCTAGCTATTGTTACATCATGAAACATTCACATGAGCATTAACATTCACAAGAGTATTTATTATTTAATGGAATTTATTTGCACTCAAAAATTTATTACATTTATTATATGAAAAAATGATCTCAGATTTAGTTCTGAGTACTGGTTGGTTGTCATTGTTAGTGTTAGAATGTTGTGTTGTTTGCACACTAAAAGTTGTTTGTACACATCCATTTTATATAATATCCTGTGTGAAGGTATGTATGTTCTAGTTAGTTTTGTGTCAGTTTATATTGTTTTATTGAGCCCATTGGTTCTGGTGGAACATTGTGCAATTTATTTGGTTCAAATGACAATAAAAGTCACTCTGCTTGACTTGTTTCTTAGATATCTTCACAGGTTTTGCCTCACATGTTTTGCAGGACAGATATGTTTCTGCAAAACATCTGTCTTTGTTGTTTTAGACACTGATGCCACTGACAAAGATTAGGCATCTGAAAAACAGAGTTTGATTAGATTAGATAATGTATTTATTGTTGCAGGGCCTCAAAAGCGAATAAATAAAACTTTGCATATATTGTATTTGAATTGACTTATAGGGTTTCTTGCTCTGATGATCAAAAAAAGTAATTAACAGTGAGATATGTGCAGTATTTATGCATGATGAAACTACATGTGATTTGTTATTTTTTGTTTGTACAGCTTAAAAAAGGGTGTTTTGTTGATGCAGTTTTGGTTTCTTAATGTGCTTTTCACTTAAGGGCCACTGTAGGCTTCTGCTTCTAATTCTCCTAACATCTGCAATCTCTCTTTCTCTCTCTCTCTCTCTCTCTCTCTCTCTCTCTCTCTCTCTCTTTCACTCTTTCTCTTTCTTTCTCACACACACACCAATCCCACCCTCGCACACAGCAACACATACATAGTAATTAATCAAGGCACGCTCCACAGGCTGGAAGGATCGCCGCTATTTTTAAAAGCCCAGTCACTGTGTGGGCACGAGGCAGAGAGGAGGGCTAAAAGGGAGGGGAAGAGATAAGATTTTGAAATTTAAAGTGTCAAAAAAAGATAGTTATCATAATTGTGCAGTAAAGACATGTGAGGGCATTTAACCTGATAAAAAGAGAGTTACAGAATGATGCAATTCGTCACAGCTGCATGACTGCAGCTCTTGAAGAGAAACGAAGGCAACAAGCGCATTTGGACAATGCTGTCTGAGGGTGTTGCTTGTTGTATTGAGTCAACATTCATGCTGTTAGATAGGTTGCAATTACTCAAGAGCTTAGCCTCCCTCACTGAGTAATAAGCCTTATACATGCAGGGAAAAAGCCCCTTGTAGTTCTCTGAAGGCTGTGTGGGTGCTTTGGAAGCAGGGACATGGGTTCTAACTTTCTGTGAAATCTGCAATCAGGCCAAGTTTCCTTCACTTAGTTGTAAAGAATGTGCAAACTTCACTTTTTCCCCGATCCATCACTGTTATTCATATATAGCATCTCTCTTTTTTCATGCTCTCTCTCTCTCTCTCTCTCTCAAGCAAAATACACTCGTATTTCACCCATCCGTCCTGAATAACTGTTTTATCCTGGTCAGATAAGCAGTGGATATGCAAGATGGGAAAACACACTCACTTTCACACCTATAAGGCCAATTCAGAGTCCACCTAGCAGTCTATGCTTTGAGAAAGTTGGATGAAGCCAGAAGCCTCTGAGGAACCCCTATGAAACTTTGTAGGCGCAGTCACAGGATCGAAGTGGGGACACTAAAGCTGTGATGTACCGCCCACCTGTATTTCACTACTGCATAATTATAATTACCATGGATATTTTATGACATTTTTTATACCTCATAGTGGAGTCTCTATTCACTGAGTATGAGTAGCACATGGACATCATCATACTGAGTGCTTTAGTTATTTAGAGGTTATTTATTAATCATTAGAGGATAGATATCATCAGAAGGGAATCATAGTGATTGGATTGTACCGTACCTGGAATAATGAAACAATTGACTGATATTTATATTATGTAGATATTGGTCAGATATTAGATACTAGCAAGCCCTACTGTCTGAGGCACAAGCAGCGCAATCGTTTTTTTATCACCTACTTATTACTATCCTTATTTCTCCATTTGAGAAGAATCATACATACTGGATAAAGACAAGAATGAGACAGGAAAAGCAGAAATGTGGCAGACTTATCAAAAGGAAATAAAAATCAAGCAAAAAAAGTCTCTTCAATTTAGTGTAGAAATGTAAGTTATTATTTTTTCAAAGGGATTCAAAAATGAAGCATAAGTGTAGCACATTGGTCTTAAATGATCCCACTGGAAGCTACTGACTTAAGTCTGAAAGTGTTTCATCAGAATTGCCTCACATTAGCATACGGAACAAAAACACAATAAATGAGCTATATATGTACTGTATATTTTTATTTTATTTTATTTTTTTATTTTTTTTTACACACTGTTTCTGGTAGTTTGGCCCATTCCTCCAAGCAGATCTCCTCTAGAGCAGTGATGTTTTGGGGCTGTCGCTGGGCAACACGGATTTTCAACTCCCTCCATAGATTTTTTTATGGGGTTGAGATCTGGAGACTGGCTAGGCCACTACAGGACCTTGAAGTGCTTACGAAGCTACTCCGTCGTTGCCCCGGGCGGTGTGTTTGGGATCATTGTCAGATTATCAGTGGTCTTGTATGTCTTCCATTTTCTAATAATTGCTTCCACAGTTGATTTCTTCACACCAAGCTGCTTGCCTATTGCAGATTCAGTCTTCCCAGCCTGGTGCAGATCTATAATTTTTTTTCTGGTGTCCTTTGACAGCTCTTTGTTCTTGGCCATAGTGGAGTTTGGAGTCTGACTGTTTGAGATTGTGGACAGGTGTCTTTTATACTGATAAGTTCAAACAGGTGCCATTAATACAGGTAACAAGTGGAGGACAGAGGAACCTCTTAAAGGAAAAGTTGCAGGTCTGTGTGAACCAGAAATCTTGCTTTTTTTTGTAGGTGACCAAATACTTATTTTCCACCATAATTTGCAAATACATTTTTTAAAAATCAGACAATGTGATTTTCTGGATTTTTTTTTCTCATTTTGTTTCTCATAGTTCAAGTGTACCTATGATGAAAATTACAGGCCTCTCTCATCTGATCTTTTTAAGTGGAAGAACTTGCACAATTCTTGGTTGACTAAATACTTTTGCCCCACTGTATGTATGTATATATGTATATATACTCTTTCTTTAAAAATTGTGTTATATATACAGTACATACATATATACAGTATATATATATATATATATATATATATATATATATATATATATATATATATATATATATATATACTGTATATATAACACAATTTTTTAAGAAAAAGTTATCATATTTTTTTATGCTGGTGATAATGGGATATAGCTATAGTCAGATAGCAACTGACCAAGCGTGATTGCAGAGCTTGTCTTTTGTATTAGTAAAACAGTGCAATTATGTAAAAAAGAGAACACAACAAGCCTCAAGCCAACAAACGAGGCCCAATTTAAGTACAGTTGTTTACAGACTGCCAATAATGCATTTAACCCAAAATTGTGGTTTTCCATAGACTGTGGGTTCGATTGTGCTTTAAAAATGTGCCTATTTTTTTTTTTACTACTTCACTAATACGGCCAATAACTGTATAATTATTTGCTTGAAATTATACAAACACTGCTTTGTGCTGGGATTTGGTCACTAATGGGGTAATAAAAGTATCTGGCAGTGGCAATGATGAAATATACCTGAAAAAAAAAAAGCATAAGCAGCTTTGCCCATTACATAATATTTAGTCTGGAAGACAGGCTTATTCTTTGGTTCTAGTTCTTTCCAACACCATGGAACATAATTGGCAGTAATTATAAATGAGGTTGTTATTATAACTGTCATATGCATAGAGTTGAGAAATGGCACGTTAATGTGCTTTTGCAGGTGCATCAATTCACTCCGTCCCTGCCTCTCTCCATTTTAGAGCATCAACAAAGTGCAAAGGCTTGGTTTTTGTACAGACACATACATAAATTTTAGCTTAAGGCATTTTTTCTGGTCATTCCCAAGTGCCTTTTTTCACATAAAGTATGTAACATTAGCATGTTGACATTTTCTACTATAAAAATTTAAATGAAAAATTCTCTTTTGCACTCATCTCTGTTTAAAGAATGTTTTGGGGTCTGGGTAAAAAAAAAAAGAAACAAAAAAAATGCATGTTAATTTAACCTGGTTCAGGTCCACTAAATATTCCAACTCATTATGTTATTTGTATTCATTTTAATATATTATAAAAATAATACCCACTATATTTGTAATCTAAAGCCTTTTTTAAGCAGCAGTATTTGACAGCATAAAATGTATAGATAGATCATTGTCATGAAAGGAAACAAAATATATATATATATATATATATATATATATATATATATATATATATATATATATTAATAATTTCATAATTTAATAGAAATTATATTAATAATAATCTACACAATATATAAAAATTTCAAGAGAATATTGTATCCAAAATTAGTTTGCATAAAGTTAGTTTGGTTTGGAAGGGAAATTTGTGAACTTTCTTTGTAAACCCTTAGGTTCTTTTAGGGATTATTTAAATGGTAAGTGATTCTAGCTTTGTAAATGGGTTCTACAAGGAAAAGAAAACACAATATACAGATTTCCCATTATGTTTAAACGTTTCCCTGGAGCAAATAACCAAACAACCATTTGGGACTCTAGAATTAGTGCCAGGTTTATGTCACATGACTTTCTGCACCTGAAGCACATTGTCTTACAAATTACCACTTGCATAAAATCTTATCATTCATGACAGCTCTTGTTTCTTGTTTGCACTCCCATGTTTGATGTTGCATAGTCAGGTTAAGGTTTTTATATTAATGTTTACCATCGTCTTCTGTTTTGTGTGTTTACACAATCTTATATTTGGGAAATTGATTATTCTTTGTACACCAAAAGTCTTGTTTATTCCACCACAGGCTTACAAGCTTTATTCTACAAAAAAGCTTTTACAAGCCTTCAACATCAGTTTCTTGTCTTAGAAATACTGTGATGTTAATGAGATTTTTTTAATTAAACCTACAATTTCATTTTTGCATTATTTGTAGATTTAAATCAGATATATAATATAATCAAAATACTCATTTTGTTATGGTGGGTATTTGACACTTAAGTATCTGGAACTATGAATCCAATGCAGAAATTGATTTCTTTCATAATAAACACAATGCCTCGGTGGGCAAAAGTATATGGATATCTGCCCATCACACCACATGCTCATTTAAAATCCATGGGCATTAACACAGGATCTTCACTTTGCTGATATAACACCCTTCACACTACTGGAAAGACTTTCTTGTCGATTTTACATGGAGGCTGTTTTAGTCACAAGAGTATTAGTGAGGTCAGGCACTGATGTCAAGTGAGAAGGCCTGCCATGTAATCAGCATTCCAATTCACCCTAAAGGTGCTCAGTGGACTTGAGGTCAGGGTTAGGGTTTCTCACGTTGTTCAACATAGATCCTGCAATGTCTTTATGTACTGTTTATGTACTGGTTATTGTTATGCTGGAACATATTTAGAAACCTTAGTTCCAGTGAAGAGAAATTGTCATGCTAAAGCTTTTGGCTATATACTATAGATGGAAAGAATAGTTAATTTGTGACAGCATTAATGAGGTTTTTTTATTTGTTTTCCAGTATACCTGTGCATGCCCTAACACACTAAAACTCTTATCAGATTTTCAGATCATATCAGATCCAAAACCTTTTTTTCTGTAGTCCTACTAATAACTGGGTGCCAGTGTTGATCATCATCTAGTAATCCAGTACATTGCTATACACAGCCAGCCTCACTGTCTCACTTATCTCACTTACAGTCACACACACATACACACACATACTAGTATACACACCCTGCGGCATGTGCTCAACTATATGCCCATTATCTGTTTTGGTTCCCATGGAAACCCCAACCTGCTACTGCAAGACTGCAAGGTGGTGGTGACTCTGTATGTGACTATGTGTGTACAGTGCGTTCATGTACAAACTTCTAAACCAGGATGAGTTAAGTATATTTAGGTTACTATTTTAAAAAATAGTGATGAAACATGTGTACTTCCAATGCACCTCTGGCTATACACTAGCACATACACCCCCCCACACACACACATTTATATACATACACACAGAACTTATACTGCAAATGCGGAATGATATTTGTAAAGCTTAGCACAGATCTCTGCTGGAAAGATACTGAAAATCTCAGTGCATAATGAATGACGCTAGAAACACCCACATACATATTGTACACATACAAGTTTCACCGGCATCATTAGTTATTCTTGGCGATAAAACTTTACCAGTGTGAAGAGAAAGAAACTTCAGAAATAACTCCCAACAGCAAAAATTTATAATTAATTTATATTTAGCTTCACTTACAAATCTTGCAAAGATTTTCACACTTCGTATTATTGAAATGGCAGGGACACAGTGTTGAGCTGAAACATTTCTTATTACTCTAAAATTATCTAAAACCTATTCCAGGCTTGTGGGCATTTGTACAAAAGGGGATAAGTAAAAATAAATAATTGTAGCACACGTATGGCACCATGGCACCACTTCTTTATACTATGTTAGTATAATTCAGTCTTGTTTTGCGTTGAAAATTGAAGTATCCTTACAGTTCAAATAAAAAAAAAAAGGCACTATGCAACAAGTTGTATATATTCTTGAACTGTTATCTGCTGAATTTATCTTAATAACCTCCAAAACGATCATTAAATAAAAAATGAATGCTGACCAGACAATTTTTCCCAATCACTTTACGATTTTAAGTCTCCAGTTTCAGTGAGCTTGTATCTTTAATAGCCCCAAATTAATGGCTGAAAAGAGTGAAACATGATATAGTACTCTTCTGACATATTTGCCTCAAGCTAATAGTGTTTATTAGAATTACTGATGACTCCTCTTTAGCACAAACCAGTGAGAATTGTTCCATTAACAAGCAGTTTCTACTTATGGAACCATGAATACTCATGGAACATATTAAATATTACATATACACATAACTAATGTTAATGTGAACAATAACTGAAGATCTTGACATCCATGATATGAGCACATTTTACTAGACATTGCCCTGCTTCCATATGATTGGCTGATTTGATTTAAAAAATAACAGGTGTGCCTAATAAATCTCTGTCTGTCTGTCTGTCTCTCTGTTTGTCTGTCTGTTTCATTTGTTAGTTTACTTTTATTGTATTCTATTTTTGATCTGTAAATTCTATTTTATTATTATATTAGTTATATTATCGGTCTGGCCTTCAAAACCCTCAATAATGGAGTCTCTTATTGTGTGCCAGGTCATGATGACTTTATTGAATCCTAGCCTGGAAATGAATTCGTTTGCTCTCATTTGTATTCCCTAACATCATTTTATAAACCTCTCAGATCACAGATTAAGCAGCAGCACATTAACTTGGTAACAGTGCTGAAATGGCTTTGGCTCCAATAAGTCAAGAGCAAATAAAAGCCTGAAAGTGCAATATTGAAATTGCAGGTGTTGTTTTATTCTTTTTTTTGTCTCAGAAAAAGAATTGCTTAATAAAGTCTTTTTAAAAAAATCTTAAATAGAAAAATCAACAAGGGCTACAAACGTACACAAGTACTTAAGATTAAGTGTGGGTTTAGCATTCAATAAAAAAATCTGTACACATTGTCATTGTTCACCCAGATTCATTATTTTTTTCATTATTAGTTATCTGCAAAAAGATACTGTCTAAGTAACTTCTAGGGATGAATTGAAATTAGAAATGTGTTGCTGATCAATGGGCCAAGCAGGAAGCAACACAAGCCACTGGTATTGACTGCCTTCAGACTAACTGAGAAATAAAAGATCACAGATTGAACGCAGTTGCCACCATAAAGACCAGAGAAATTTATGTACACAGACATAACCTCGGAGACTACAGGAATTAAGGGAATACATCACTGAAAAAAAAGCATGGAGGAAATAAGAAGGACTAAATTAGGAAGAATTGGAATTGGGCTAAGAAACCACAGGTTAAAAAAGTTTCTGATCACTGTTTAAACTTTCAAGTGAAAGTCAATGTTTGCGTGAGATCTCACTTGCTGTACTTATTTGCTTCGAAAGAGCCAGAGAGAACCGGCTGTGTCTTGTGCTTGCACTAAACCGAAAGAAACAGACCAATAAACTACAATGAGGCTTCACTTAACTGGATTACTGATTTAACTATCCTGTACTGGTCTGTTACAATACTAAGCTTTTTGTTGATTGTCACTGTAGCTCTTTGTTTTGAACTCAAGTTGTTTACTGTTCTCCTTTTTGACTCTGACTATCTGACTATCTGATTTTGTGAATCTTGCTAACCACTTTCAACAGGTGATGGTTCACAGTTCTGTGCAGTCAGCTTCTCATACACAAAAAAAATATGACGAGTTTGAGTTTTATTTAAGAACTTTTTTGTCATAAAAACAAGAAAGATATCTTAAATTCTTATCAGATTATGAGAAATTTTGCAAGACAGATCATGACTATAGGTAATTAGTTAAATTGTCTTAATTATAGCAAAGGTAAATCTCTTAATAATCAAACAAGAGGGCAGCATTTTGGAGCAGATTATGTTAAATTCCTTCACTGGCAGAAGGAAGCAGATACAATGAATATGGTTTTATAACCCCCTTCTGCCAGGCATTAAGTTGACAGCAAGGCATCATTAGCTGCTCTTATTAGACTGGATAACTGTGTAGAAAACTTCTCATAGAAAAAAAAAAATTCCTGTTCCTATCACCATATAAAGAGGTTCTTCAGTTTGCTTTACCCATGCAGAGCTCCTATACTAGATGGACTTTCAAATAATATTAAAAACGTCTGCTCGATGTCCAGTTCTTCCCACTAGCATAAAGGCTCAAACACTCTCTCACAGCACCAATAAACACTGGGGTGCCCAGGAAATTCACAGACGTCAATGACACAGCATACATAAGACACAATGAAGTCACTGAAGTCATTATTTTTTTGGATGCAAAAGTGAAGATTTCTCAACATTTAGAAGTAGATTACTTGTTACAGAAAACTCACCCACCAAATTCAGTGCTAGGTCTTTACCGGCTTTAGCTGTATTATGCAAGTATATCCAATTCCAAGCCCAAGATCACATCCTCTTTCTATTACTGTCATAACAAGAGAATGGCTTACCTCACAATAACTACAGCATTTACAAAGCAAAATATAACAATAACTATTGACTTTTATAGCCTTTATGGGAAGTGGTAGTTCAGTGGAACTGTGTTGCTGATTGGAGGGGTGGAAGGTTGCTGTGTTGCTGATTGGATGCATTGCCAAGCTGCCACTCTTGGGCCCTTGCAAAAGGCCTTTAAAGCCCCTCTGTGCTCCAGGGGTACTGTGTCATGGCTGACTGTCCTCTGACCCCAGCTTCCTACTGTAAAATCAATAGGATATGTGAAGAAAGAATTTCAATTTGCTGTAATGCACATGTGACAAATAAGAAGTAACTTTACCCTTTACCTTACAATCAATAGACTCAATGTAGACCTTGCATATACATGTGCATATGGCATAAACATCTCTCCAGGCATTAGCCCACAAATCAAATGGTTACATCCATCATTGCCAACTTAAGATAAAGCCATTGATTTATTTTGCTTACACATGCATCCCAATTTGTATTGCATGCTGTTTTATGAACATGTATAAACTTCATATTGAACCATGAACAAAAAAACAAAAACTATGGATCCTATAAACTATAACATTCACTTGTATTGAACCTGATATTAATTAAAACATCATTCACTGCAGATTTTTAAGTTTACAGTTAGGACACAAAATTAGTTCAGAATCTGTCGAATCACCCCTTTAATAAAGTTTTGAAAAGGCCTTTTGAAGCAATTTGCAGCAACCCTGAAAATGGCTGCTGTAGGTGTCCTCCTAATGGTGTCACTGCTAATGTGGTACTGTTTCTACTAAATATATAGACAGGTGTATGACACACCTCTAAGTTTGGAGCCCCCGGGAACTTGTCTGTCCGCTGTCTCTGCCTCCGCAAAACGGGTTTGTGCTTCCACTTCTCTGTTTGACATTCATGCCCCCTTCAACGCCTGCATTCTGTGATTTCTGACATTGCTGCCTCTCTTAAGTCCTTTTCTCCTTCTCCTGCACAAATTTTCTTCCTTGACAGTATGCTGGAGGCTTTTTCTTCCAGAAAAAGGTTTACACTATCGAAAAAGCAGGATTGCACACCAGTGTAATCGTTAATTGTCATGTAGTGGGCTTTAACATATTTTGGTTAAATGTGCGAAGGAAGGAGGAAAAGAAACTCCACAATCAATCATTGATTTTATATTGTGGCTGGTGTTAAAGTGTACTCCTGAGACCTGCCTGATGAGTTTGTCCTCTCTGTTTGCATGTGTGTGTGCCTTTGGTTTTAATCATAGCTTGATTAAGATCTAGTTGAAAATGGAGCTGTGCTGTGTAAAGCAATTATTTTGCAATAAGACACAAATACAAATACTGTAAATGTCAATGTTGCCACATATTGTACATGCATTTCAACCATTAAAGATTTCTGTAGGTACATTTTAACTTATCCATTTCCCACTGACAATGCAGATGATCCTGACTGTACTGTATTAGTCACAACAGGTATATTGAGCTGGTCGGCTGTTTCCCTTTCTATCACTCTAGCAATTCAGTCAGCTTCTCTCTTAATACGATGCTGAAATGGAGCTGAACTAAATATAGCCCAAGTCGCTCGCTTTGCTGATTCTCTCTGAAAGTACGGCCACCCCACACATCTGATCGCCGATTCAACTGCGTGTGTGTATGTATATATATAAACATATGTATATATATATATATGTTATCAGCACAGACTGAAAAAACTGGCAAGGAGAGCTGTGAGGAACATTTGATCTTGTTGATTAATGGTGAGGTGACCAAACAGACGCACTCGTTAATGCTTCACCCCACAGGGGCCATTGGTAGCCATGTCAACCACAAGAAGACAGGACTTGCAGCAAGAGACCTGAGGATTTTCGGTTTTACTTAAATACAAAATCGTTTTAGTCCCTACAACTGCATCTTTCACTTTAAACTGGCGCACTAGTTTCGATCCTGGCAGCCTTACATTCTCAATACGCCACAAGACTGTCACTTAGGAGTAGGAAGTGTTTTTGTATCACTTCTGACTGACAGAAGGAGAAGGCCAAAAAAAATCTAGCACTTAATTAGCAGCAACAGAAGGAAATAGGGTTATCGGTATGGTACATCGACTACATTGATCAGTAAGAATGTCAACAATATAACAAATATTGTTCGATATATAGATTTCTATCTAAATTAGGCAGCCGGACCCAAATATCAAAGTCTACAGGAAATCAAGAGAACACACATTGAGATTTCAATATGGCATTTAATTATTAGGAATGTTTTTTTTCACTAACCTTCAGAGTTTAGAGATTGTGACACTGGAAAAATGTGTCTTCTAAACAGTCTTGAAATAAAAATGAGTTTTAGAAAATCAGTATGTCTGTATTAAAAAACCCCAAAAAGAACACAGTGGGAGTTTGCAAAATCCTTTAGCAGCATTAAAGATTTATAGTTACTCATGCAGAACAGAGGAGACAGATTTAATATTAAGTTGAGATTGTATTTTTTAATATTCCCACTGCTTCCACTGGGTTTTTTTTTCTTCTTTTTAAAACGAAGACCCTGTCAGTCACTATATCTGTCCTGCTACACTAATAAGAAAACAACATCATACCCCAACTGCATGTGTATTAGTTCCAAGTGAAAGATTGGTCTCTGATTTATACAGATCTCAATTTTAAGAAGTTAAGAAGATATTTTAAAATGGACATAAATGAATGGGTAGGTAGAAGTAAAAAGGAAAGGTCAACAAGTACCTGAAGAACCTAAAGAACTAAAGGGGGGAAGCAAAGGGAATGGTGATGACTAAAGGTAGACAAGGAGATGGACACCTGACCAAAAGATTATTTTTGAAAATCCCATTTAGCCCCCATTTGCTGATATTAATCACCACTCTTCTGGGAAGATGTTTTACTAGATTTTGAAATGTGCTTGTGGATATTTGTGCACATTTAGCCATTAGTGCATAGTAAAGTCAGTATGGACACTATATGCCTATATACTGTATTAGTTTTTTGTATGGGTTCAGCTACAGAAACACTCTCTACAGTTTTTATTCGAAAGGTTAACCCTATGCTAATCAGTAGCTAAGGTTTGAGTTAAAGTTGGGGTTTGCAATATAATTAATCAAACCAAATTAAATTAATCAAAACAAAAAATGTGTTTAGACAAAAAAACAACAGCTATAGTCTTTCAAATTCATGCATTAGACTGATAATCCATTGAACATTTACCGGTTTACAACTAAATCTCAAAAATCTTACATAGAATTATTTACTTCAGTAATATTAAGTAATACTTACACATTATTATGATAATTAAATTAGTAAATACGTTGAATAGTAAATAATAGTGAATAAGATAAATATAAGGTGATCACATAATCTCTGTTTAACGAAGATAAAAAGGATAATTTTTCAAACATTAAGCAATTTGACGCAACACTAAACACCTCAAGGTAGTGTGAGAGTGATATTGATAGAAATGGAGTGCTGTGTATGACGAAACAGTGCGATCACCTGACCATAGCTGCTCTGAGAGGTTGAAATGAAAGGTCTGACAAAGAGACATGTCCAGTCTCCTCGACCTACTCACAAATCTGTAGAAAAGGAGGCAAGACAGTGCAATCTCTGAGGAACACTTTTAGTTCCTTTTTTCTTTTAGTTTCTTTCTTTTCTTAATAATCTTAGTAAATTTTGGAGGTAAATATTTACTGTGCCTACAGTAGACTGTGGAGTGTTGTGAAACTCAGTGTGACATTTTGAAAGAACCGTGTTAATAATCAGATTAACGTTTTTCAAATCTGACTAATGCGCCATGAAAAGTGATTTCATTTCAAATGTCTTCTGATTCTGGCAGAATTTTTCATAGAGGATTTAGTGCATTGGCTGAGTAAGTTAAACACCCCAGTTGCATTCTACTGTATATTATAGATTGTATGGAGATGTTCTTCGAACTGCTATTTTATTATAAACTGAAACTGATATCATTTAATGACTAACTATCATCAAACAACTCCAAGTCTTGCTATTTTTCATTTTTAAGAAATTGTATAAAAATTCATCCTCTGAACATTGTAGTGAGCCTTGGATGATCTCAGTTGATGTTTTAGGACTGTTATCCAAGGTTTTAAAGAATAAAATAATAAAGCTGAGTTTAACACACTTATGCTTTTAAAAACTATACAGGTCTTCTAGGGTTCAGATGAAGTTTATAGATTTGTTTAAAGTTTCTCCTCCATCCTGCCTCTATACCTCACTCTGCCATTTTTAGAGACTTCATGATTTCATTTTGTGTTTTTTTTATGCGTTTTCATCTTTATGTTGCTTCTGTTTCTGATACTGGAATACTTATGAACATGGGACAATGATTTGTAAAACTAAAATACAAGGATCCAGTGATGAATTAACACTTGCAGTTACTTTTACGTAATATGAAGTAATATTCTGTGTCATTTGCCAATCATGTGTTTATTTCATGCTGATTTGTTTGTTGAAAAACAAAGAAACATCACAAATTCACACATTTATATAGATTTTTTTTTATTTAAGATACAATATCTAATTTGGGTATTAAATACATATATTAATTAGGTGGCATTTTAAAATCATTGTAATAATCAGTTCTTATAGATCAAAACTTTTACTTTTAATTTTAAGTAGAAGAAATCTGTAAAAACAGTTTGTTGGAACTCGGACTTTCTACTGTTAGAAAACAAAGTGCACAAGCAAGTGTGAAAGGTTCAGTTGATTGACACGATACTTCAAGTTTTCATCGTTATTTACAAAAAAACAGTTCATGCAGCAGGTTCATGGGAAAGTGCTAGACAGAAAACTGAGAAAGAGCAACGCACATGCTGCATCTCCAGCAACCAGAACCCAAAGACTCGTAGCAAAACGTGCAAATATTAACGAGGATAAATGGTTCCTCCAACCGTGCGAGAAAAAAAATACACTTTAACGTTTTTTTTTCAAAGAATAATAATAAAAACACCTACGGTGCCAGATGCATAGGCTACATTTACTCATTTAGCTGCATGCATTTTGGAAGTTAAAAGTTTCAATAGTTCTCTTTTAGCACTTAAGGTTAAAAAAAGAACGTGTAAACATGTTTTTCACTGTAAAGGTCAGACACCCATGTATGCAACAACCTGGCTCGAATATTAATGTGAACATGAAATATATTAAAAAAAATAATTATAACATTAATAAACCGCGATACATTCGCAAGCGTGCAAATCCCATTCCTGTGACAGTCACTAAGACCTTTTTAACGACACTTGAACGTCTCGTTCAGCTCGTTTTAATTTTTTTCCCCTCACAAAACGACCAAAAAGGACGAGTTGCATATCCTCGCGCTGCACGTGAACATGAACACAGGGCGCGCGCTGACTCCGCCGGCTCCGGGTGCACAGGTTCCTGTTCCCCCACCTGCGCGCGCGCGCTCTCGCTAGCCTAGTCCGATCATCACCGCCTCGACGTCTTTGGACGGCCGCCGCTCTCTCACTAAGAAGTTGATCATGCTTTCGGACTTGATCATGAGATTGCAGCCGAGAAAGAAGATGCCGAAGACGACTGTAAGAGAGAGCACGCAGAGCACCGCGATCTGCACAGCGCGCGTCACGAACAGCTTGCGCTCGTCCGCCTCGAGCACCAAAGAGCCGCCGCCGCCGCCGCCGGGACCGCCGCCGTCGCTCGCGCTCACCTCGTCCACTAACGTGCCCGCGAGCTGCTGGCTGCTGTTGAGCAGAGCGCCGTGCGCGAACAGGGTGCCGCTGAGGATCGTGGCGTTCATGGCGAAACGCAGGAGCTCACCAGATGACTTGGTCGCGCGCTTGCTTCTGCATCTGGCGTGTCGTGTGTAAGGGTTGTAAAAAAGTGAAGTCAGTAAGTTGCGAACTTTTTCGTCTTGCACCAAGTCGCGCGCTGCGTCTTCTTCAGGTGGGTCTTCCAAATGAAGTGAGGATGGTGATGGTGCGTAAAGGCGCAGGAAAACCAGTGAGAGATGAAACCGCGCACTTCGTGGACATCATATAGTCTCATAGCCTGTGTGTGTGTGTGTGTGTGTGTGTGTGTGTGTGTGTGTGTGTGTGAGAGAGAGAGAGAGAGAGAGAGAGAGAGAGAGAGAGAGAGAGGGACAGACACCCATCGGTCTATGAAAGTCTGCTCTACACTTTAAGAATGAAATGAGGCACTAAGGTACTTTTCCAGGTGAAAGTTTCATAGAAAAGGTGCAACACATAACCACAACACAACAGTTCCACAACAGCAACAAAATGAGGTACAGGTTTAATACACTTGTTTTAAATATGAGACTTTTTTCCACACCTGCAAGCAAGTGCTTGAGTTTTACATAACAGGAAATCAAATGACACATGCCAATGGCAGTGACAGCAGTAAATGAATTTTATTATCATTTTTATGAAAATTTTAAAAGATATAACCATTTTAGTGTATCCATTTTTTCAAGCTTAAAAGTCAGACAAGTTAGAAAGATATGAGACAGACAGACAGACAGACAGACAGACAGACAGACAGACAGACAGACAGACAGACAGACAGACAGATAGATAGATAGATAGATAGATAGATAGATAGATAGATAGATAGATAGATAGATAGATAGGCCTAGCAAGACATGAGTCATCTTTTACTTGCACCTTACATGTTGCCTGAACATGTTCCAGCATGACATCACTAAACACAAAACAAGATCAACAAAGACATAGGTGCCCAGATTGGTGTCAAAGAACGTGAGTGACCTGATCTCAACCCCACCAAACACCTTTTACCCAAAAAGGCATACACACCTGACATTAATGGCCTACCTCATATACCCCTTATACCGTCACTGTCTGTAATGGTATTGAGTATTTTTAGCTCTCTAGATATATAAGTATATAGTATATTCGTATAATATGATGTGATTTAACATTGCTAACTGTCAGTCACAGTTTCAATTAATTTAGCGTTGAATTAAGTTTCTTTACACATGAATATTTGTGTCAGTGTTCCATAATTCACTCATGAACTCATTGTAAACTGTTCCCATTCCTGTAACAAGGTTCCTTAAAATGGGCTAGATAAGCTAAAATGTGGGTATCCAGAGTTAGCATTAAATATGGCTAGTTAGTGTTGCTCACACTGGTGATTGAATCTTAGTTTGACTGATTCCTGTTCATATGGAGTCAGTAAGCAACAAAAAGTTTCTTTCTGGTGCCAAAAAAACAACAACAACAACCCACGATTCATTCCTTATTGCAGAATTTCAGAGTAGGCGACAGCCATTCTAACTTTATCTGACACAGCTGTCACTTGTAGCCCTCCCATCATAGTTAGTTCTAATTTAAAACCACTTAAAGTCTAGTCTCTCATGGACTTCACAATTGCAAGATGTGTCAAAATGTCGGTGAAGTTTGAAATGCTTTGATTATTATCACAGAACAAACCATGGTGCTATTAAATGAAGCCAGAAGAAATGAACAAGTCTGTTTTAGGAAGCCAACAGAAAGGACTTTGCTGAGCAACGTGCGGGCATGTGGTGGTGGGAAAAATGTCAACCTGACAGTAAAAAGTACGGAAAGGAACCGGCAGCGATAATTAAGAAAGGGGATATTGGCAAAACAAGTGCACACTTTAAAAAAAATAAAAAATAAAAAATAAAAAAATTATTCATATACAGTATGTATAAACAAATGCTTGGTTTTTATTTTAGTTGCATTTTTGTGAAAATAAAGATGACTGGACTGTCAATGTATACTCTGAACTGTGTCTGTATACATTCAGCTTTTGACTGAAAGAGTGCTTTTCTGTTTAGCTAGAATGTAATGCAATGGAAAAATGTGGAAGTGTGTGAAAACACTTAACTTAAGCTTACCATTTCTCAAAACACTGTATTTATGTGCCTAAACGAATGGACTTGGCAGGTTGACAGCTTTAAAGAGGTATTTATATCACTGGGATTAGCTACTTGATCTAGCTCAACTTCGAAAACATTGATGGCCATTTCTTAGCGAGCAAACATTGTGAACCCTAATTGGCAGCCTATTTTTACATATTAAGTAATTTATTCATTAAAAAGTACTCAACAAGTTATCTTTTTTATAGTTAAGGGGAAAAATATGTAAAACATCACTGATTGAAGGTTATAATAGAGTAATGAATGCTATTATGCCATTGATCTGAGTCTGACCTATCTGATTGAGATTGGATATTGATTTGCAATCCATGTCTCTGAAAGCATTTTTTCACACCTCACTGGTCACAGTGGAAATCTAATTGCCTCAGTGCATGGCTTATATAAAAATTTTATTTGGCAAATACTTGCAAAAACATTTGTCCAGTGCAGTGTCTAGCAGTTGGCTGTGAAAATAACTTGATGTAATCTGAAACATTTTCAGACTCAAGCACATTTGGGTTCTTCACCATCTGCCTTAATTTCCTTGCCATTAAAGATGCTGGTTTTCCATCTCCTTGAAATAGCAACCCATCGTATACATTGGATTGGAAAAACACTTTTATCAGGTCATTAAGACTTCTTGAGTGGTCATTCAGTACGTTCACACAGGTCAAGGATTTTCTTCATTGTACGAAAGTGAACTGAAGCATCTCCAAGGTGATAGTCTGATGGTCCTTTATAGTTCAAAATTCTACACCTTGCATCCTAACCTGTAGGTGACCTTCATATAAGAACAACTTAGGCAGAAATTAGATTTAGATTGCTTTATTTAGGAGAGACTTCACATACACAGTAAAAAAATATAATAATTACATCACAACAAACTATTAAGGCTATGAACTAAGCCAAAAGTATGTGGACACTTTACAATCCCATACCCATGTGGTTCTTTCCCAAACAAATTTGAAAGCAATTGCAAACAATGTGTACTGTAGCTTTATGTTTTCTCTTTATTGGAAGAGGCCCAAACATGTTTCGCACACTATCCTTCCAGTGTACAACACAATCTCCATGAAGACAAAATTGGGCAGGATTGAAGTAAAAAAAAATTGAGTGACCTGCACAATGCCCTGACCTCAACCCCACCAAAACAGTTTGGGATGAGTCAAAATGCCATCTGCACACCAGGCAGTTCCTGTACTTTCAAATCCCATTAATGCTCAAAAAAAAAAACTTGTGTACAGCCTTCAGCGTTCACCTTAACTCTTAAATTCTGTAAAGCTGCTTTGAGACAATGTCCGTAGTGAAAAGCGCTATAGAAATAAACTTGACGTGAGATGTTCAGTAATCGCATATAGGTGTGATAGTTATCAATAAACAGTCATAAAATATTGATTCCTTTAGCGATTATAAATAATATTCAAAAACTGTAAATAGTTTTATTATAATGACACAGCAGATAGTATTGGTTCACTGGGAAGGGTTCCCAGTTCAATCCTGAGCTCAGGCAACATGACAATGGATCATGGCTATTTTTAAATAAGTAAACCTTAACCAGATGCTATGCTTTACTGCTGTTTATTTGGTTTGTGCATGTTCTTGAGACATTTGGCTTTTAGTGTTGTCTTCAGCAATTGAATTGCATGCTCAATTGTATTTAGATCAGGTAAATGTCTTGGCCATTACAGAGCATTCTACTTCTTTTCCTTAAAAATCCTGGGTTGTTTTCAATGTATGTTTCAGATAATTGAGTCATTTAGTATTTGGCAAAATTTCAGCAGATAATATATATAACATACACAGTACATTTATATCCATCATCATTGTCATCATCAAACACCAGCATCCTTACATTCCTACACCAAAAGATGAAGTGGTATGCTTTGGATCATGAGAAGTTCCTTACCTCTCCATCAATTCTTTATGATTATTCTCAAATCTCAAATGAATGTTGCTACAGAACTGTAATCTGTCTTTTTGTTTTTGTGTTTTACCAATATTTTACATCTTGTAGTAAAGCTTCTGTATTTACACAGACTTCATATTGCTTAGTAAGACCCAGATGTGCCTACCTCCTGGAGAGTGTTCTTTAACTGACTAATTGTTATACATGGGTTTTTATTCACCAGGGAATTTGTTTTTAGTAGTTTTCTTGAGCTTTAGATATTTCTGAGCTCACTAGTGCATTCTTTCTTTTTTTAAAAAGAAAGAAACTTTGGTATTGCTCTGATGTGTTAAAGCAGGATCTAGTGACTGTAATGTGAGAAGCTTAATATCCTAAACCACATCAATATTCTTTGTATAGCCAAACATAATATAATGCCTAGCTAGTAAGTATTTTTTGGTTTTGTCAAAGTTTCAGCTGTCTTTTTTTACATAAAATCATCTTAGCAACTGGCACATGGAGAAAAAGAGACTCCAGAAATCTAATCACTCATATTGGAGACAATGGGTTCGATTACACATTACTTTTTAGATATGCCTCATTTTGTGTAGACATTTAAAAGACTTTCATATAACAGCTTGTGGTGCAAACTAAGTCAAACAATTTATAAATTTAATTAAGTCTTTATTACAGATTGGCTTCTGTAATCAGATATTTCCTCTATGACAACTTCCTTCTATACAGGCTGATATAGATTAAAATAGTCCAATCTACTTTCAAGCAGGATACTTTTCATGTGAATCCAGATGTTTCATCATCATTCATTATTTTTTCATCGATATATTTAAATAGCTATAATAATATTACAGAATATGCAAATCAAAAATCCAAACAGACTGTAGCCATAATTAAAATGCCCAGTTTAATGACCTGTGAGATTGCACTGTTTGGTTTGTGTCTTTTCTTTTTTCCAAGCTTCCAGTGACTGTAGTATGTAGGAATTTAAACCATATTAACTGAGTCTTGAAATGCTTCCAAAACCTACATTATGCAGTATCTACTGTAAGTTCATAAAAGGCTGCTGTAGATCTTCTTCATGAGATATACTTATTACAGATAACAAAAACACTTTCTTACTGTTCAAGTATTTTTGATCCATCTGTTTGTATGTTTGTTTGTTATTTATTATTTATTAGTTAATCAAGAAGTTAGAACAAGAAGGGTTCAAGCACTGACTCCTGGGGAACACAAAACTAATTTCTCTATGTAAATATTATGCTGACCAGAGCAAAACATTGATTCAATTATTACTTATAAAAGTAAAGTATATTTTCTTGACACTTTCACGTTATCAAACATTATGGCCTGTAGGACACCTTTCTGTTATAGCACTTGCTTCAAAGCAAGACAAAAGCACCACAGTCTTGTTCTGAGAAATTAATCTTATTTGGTGATAAATATGTTATCATTTATATAGCTTGCATGGTTACCAGATGATAGCTTTATATCAAATGGTGCAGATGAAAGTATTCTTCAAATACTTCTTCATGCTTGATTTCAACCACAATGAGATTAAAATTTCACTGTGCAGTCCAGATAGTATTGTTATTAGTATACATGCATTTCTAAATACCAGTGTTTATATAAATAAAAAAATTAGTCTGACCTATTAACCAGCAAATTTTTTCTTGCCAATCAACTTGAATGTCATGGTTACAAATTACAGCATATTAAAGTTCTACAGGTTGGGTATATTGTTAGGTCAGGTTTTTATTAAAAACAAAAAACTCTGGGACCTTTAAGTGAAGTTTTAGAAGGCGAGATGCTGAGATGTAAACATTAATCAGCAGTAGGTGGCTGACCAGTGTTTGCATCTGTATAAATAATGGGATTTAAGAATCTATTAATGATGTCATATTTATTTAATTATTTGTTTTATTCATTTTGACAAGATGTAACACAAGTACAATGTTTTCTCATACGAACAAGAATCTTTTCTCAAAATAATAAGATTCAGATAGTGATTTTCTCTTAAAAATAAAAACTTTACAATCCATGTACTTTAAGGCTCCCTACAATAATTCTAATCCCAAATCCAAAACCTAGTCTGAGTAATACTGAGCTAATGGCTTAGCTAAAGTGTGGTAAGAGTTAAACACAGCTATGTGCACTGGTTGAACACAGTGAGGTAGGCGATGTGATCGATTGCTTTACACACCATAGGTTTAAGGTAGCATCAATTCTTCTTCTTCTTTTGGCTTCTCCCATTAGGGGTCGCCACAGCGGATCATCCGTCTCCATGCCCCTCTGTCCTCTACATCTGCCTCTATTAAACCAACTACCCGCATGTCTTTCCTCACCACATCCATACACCGCCTACTTGGTCTTCCTCTTTTCCTCCTTCCTGGTGGCTCCATCCTCAGCATTCTCCTACCGATATGCCCCTCTTCTGCACATGTCCAAACCATCTCAATCTCACCTCCCTCACCTTGTCTCCAAAACATCCTACATGCGCTGTCCCTCTAATAAACTCGAAAACCTCAACATCTTCAGCTCTGCTACCTCCAGCTCCACCTCCTGTCTTTTAAGGTATCATCAAAAATGCACCCAAATAGTTTTTCCTTAGTATTTTTTTAATCTATATTTGCCATTTTCTTCCACAAGATGTAAATTAATCTATTCAGTTGAAAGGAATGCGTTAAAATACAGTATATAGCATTTCTGTTCTGGTGTTGACCATGTTATCTTGCCTTACACAAATCGCTTAATACAATAATGCTAGTTTAGAGATAATTTTCTTTTAATTTACTTTTCTGAAATGGGACACCACCATCATTCATATATTGCGTTGAATTAAGGCCTGAAAGTCCTCAACAGGTTTTAAACGTGCTTAATATTCTTCTATCTGAGCCAGCAAATCTAACAGGCTTTGGCTCACAGCTTACAGTTGGCTACAGCCTGAGCTGTATATTCCTTATATATTTATAAATCTGTCCAATTATCTAACGTTAGTCATTTTGAAACTGCTCCCACTCTTATCATTATTAAGATAGAACCACCCAGCTCTATACTGACTGCCAGGCTTGCTGAGATACAATACAATTTAATCTGATGACACACTGCTGTTCCTTTTGCCACATATTGTTGCTTATAAATACTGGAACAAAATACTAGGTAAATGTTACATGACTTTTTTTATTTACTACAATTTGACCACAAAGCAGCCATTTGAAATGCTTAATGTAAAAAAATAAAACTGTGAAAATTACTTAGATACTAATTGAGTAACAAGAAGCTCAAAGCAAATTTAAGCACAAGGAACTTCCTACTTAAAAACAAAACAATAATGCAGGTGTGGTGCTAGTCACATACCTGTGAAAACCTTTTGATAAAACTAGCTAGGTGTAGCTATCTAAAGCTAATTAGCTTTAAAGCAAGAAAGAGCAGTTAGATGGAGAAAGTTTGCTATTTGTTTAATCTGTTTATCTGTGCTCTGCTATTGAAATATCATGGAAATTCTTAATATGGAATAATTCATAATGTTGGTAATTATATTATAATAAAAAAGATATAAAAATAATAAAAATAAAAAAAATAATAATAATGAAAAGTCAAGATTTAACATTTTAAATGTATCTTATCTTTGACAGTAAAAAAAAAATATTATGTCTGTATTTATTTGAATTAAGGAACAGATTAGGACAGATACATCAAGAAAATATAAAAGTTGTATACTAAGAATTACAATATTTATTAGTATAAGTATTAGTATACAGAGAAGAAAACATGCTAACTTAATGATTGGTTTAAAGTTTTTTCTGCATGAACTATTCATCATCATTAGCTGCTTCATCCTGTTTAGGGTCACAATGAGTAAGTTCATCTACAGTGCAATCTATTGGATGTAGCATTACTATTATTATGGTCCAAATGTGTAAAGAAAAATGACAGATTTGTCACATATACATTCATACAGAGTGTGACATGTAGCGAAATGCTTTTTACCACTGTCCAAAATGTATCGTATTTTTCGGACTATAAGCCGCTTTTTCCCACGTTTTGAACTCCGCGGCTTAAACAACGAATCGGCTAATTTGTGGATTTTTCCTGGGTTTTTCCCGGTTTCACAAACTTCAAGCCAAAAAACGTAGCGACATAACATTAGACCAATGAAATTTCCGAACGGAAACGAAAAAACGCACCTCACCTGTGTTCTGAGCTGCACGGCTTCGGGAGAAAAAACTTCCACCGGTGGTGTTTTTTAAACGCTCAACAATGACTTCCTTGGTCGGCTACTGTTTAGATACAAGCCGTTGTAACACGTTGAGTCTGGGTAAAGGGAGAGCTCGCTAACTCCAGTTGCAACAGAAATCATATAAGCACAGACAGGTTTCCAAAACTCGTGCTTTTTTATTTTTCTTGGCAACAGCGTTACTGGTTAGTCAAAGAAACTTAGAAATGAGCATCCTCGGTCTTGCAAACATGCAGTAATACCGGAAAAATGCGGCGGCAGGCTATTGCCAAAATGCCGCTCTGCTCTTAAAGGAGCCACAACATATTTCACCCTTACACCGTGTAACAGACACTGTCTTTTGTTAAAGCCTGTGTAAAGTTCATTAGTTTTAGTGTAGACACTGCGGCTTATAGACAGGTGCGGCTTATTTATGTTCAAAATAAAAATCTTTGTTAAATTCAGTCGGTACGGCTTATATATGGGTGCGCTCAATAGTCCGGAAATTACGGTAAATATAAAAAATAGATAAAAAATATCTAAATAGAATATAAAAAAATCAATTAATGAAAAATATTATATGGTAAAACATTTGCACAGTGTCTTGGTGTCAAATTAAATGGTTTCAGTATTTCAGGAACTGATTTCTACACATTTTGGGAAAAGAGAGTTTCTGTCCAGTTTCTGTGAACCCTTGCCCACTTTAGCCTTAGATTCCGGTTATCTGCCAAAGAGTGTTTACTTAAGATATTGCAGCTTCCCTTTTAGCTCAAGCCAATCTGACCATCTTGACATCAACAAGGTCATTTACAATTTGCTTCTCAGTTGAGTTTTTTCTCACCATTCTGTGCAAATTCTAAAAACTGCTATACATAAAAAGTGAAAAAAAAAAAATCTGGCCATCTGGCACATACAGCCATGCTAAGATCAAATTTACCCCCATTCTCACATTTGAAGTGAAAACCTGATCTGTATCTGCATGACTTTGCATCACAGCTGCCTAATAAAGTCGATATAGAAAGAGTCGATACTGGAATTAAACCAAAATCGAAGAATCTGAATCGACTGCACTGTGTATGTTTCAACTCGACTCAGCGGCTAATTATAAGGTATTCATGTGTATTTAATCAGGTGCACTAAAGCAGCACAAAATATGTGGGTTTACACATTATAATGGTGTTAACTGTGATTCTAACTATAATTTAGCAATTTAAATAATTAAATTGTTCTTCTTGGAGACAACTTGAAAAACAATTAAGAAAAAAAACCCTGAATAAATAACTTTGTGCAAACACAACAATTCACTTATAGATGTAGTCCCATTACATTGTTATGCCTGGTATATATTTCAGACATTGCAGTATACTTATCACTTCCTACACACCAGCCCCATCAAACACACACACGCGCACATACACACACAGGCAGTAGTAAAAAAACCTTGTCATTACTGTCTGTGTATGTAAATAATTGATGCTGAAAATTCAAAAGCTCCAAACAATTGTTCATCGCGTCTACTGAGTCACAACGCTGTTCGATATTAATCCTTAATCCCTGTACAAACTGTACAAGCAGCTTTATTATGCATGCTATCTTTATTAATTATGTATGTTTATGACAAGTGGGACGCGTACATCACCATTATGTATATACCCTGTCATTTATTTTTTTAACTGAAGATAGTTAAAAGGGCTAATACGAATTAACACAGATGTAAACAGGATAAGCCCTTTATCCATTTAGAGTACTGTAAATGACCGTGGAGACTGGAGCACAAGAGGAAGCAGAGCTGAATATATCAGTTGCTTGCCTTTGATTTTTGTATCAAAACTCAAAAAAGTAGCACGATCAGATCATTGTTAGACATCTTTCATTGGCGAGACTAATGCTGACATGCACACCGTATATACATTTAGATGTCTATCCTATAAATATAGTGTACAAGATAGCCTACATATAGCCATGCAGCAACAGGCCTCCAAGTTGTTCCTTAGCAACAGGCAACCTGTTTGCATGGCGACAGATGGTTAGTTAAGTTATTTTCGTTGGAAAAATAGGAGGGAGGGGATGCGAAACGGCTGGGTAGATAGATAGAAAGAGTGATGGGGAGCGAGAGAGAGAGAGAGAGAGAGAGAGAGAGAGAGAGAGAGAGAGAGAGAGAGAGAGAAAGAGAGCAATACAGGAGAAGGATCACAGTGATCTTTCCACTTAGCTGGAGGAACTGGCAGCCTAGCAACACAATGTAAGTGAAGATGTCCCTTAGCAACCAGATGGGCATTGCCCTTACTCACACACTTTCTGTCATGAAGTTACATTTAATAATACATTCACAAACTGTAACTTTGATTAGCAGCTGCCCAAATACTTTCCACACGAGAGCTGGTTATTGCAAAAACAAGATATCGATATGAACATAGTTGTCCAAGACGCTAGGAAAAATAAAAAGACAAAATATGTTTTAATGAAGTTAGTAGTGGCTTAGAGATTTTTGTCTGAGGCCTCTTATTATCTTATATGATACCTACTTCACATCCAGCTCCACAAACCATGTCATCAAATACATGCGACTTTTATTTTTCTGTATACACTCTTTTTTGTGACACTTTCGTTCATAATTCTGAGCAATACTCTGTAGTTTATCTTGTGATAGAAGGGTTTCTGTGAGAGTGAAAGGGAAAGTTTCTAAGACTGTGGTGAGACCTGCGATGTTGTGTGGTTTAGGTACAGTGGCAATGAGTAAAAAACAGGAGGCAGAGCTGGAGGTTGCAGAGCTGAAGATGCTGACAGTTTCAATGGTAGTGACGAGGATGGACAGGTTTAGAAATGAGTTCATTAGTGGGACCATGCAGGTAGGACATTTTGGAGACAAGGTGAGGGAGAAGCCATTGAGATGGTGTGGTCATGTTATAGGAGTTAATGGTCAAAAGTTTCTTCAAGCCTCACCAGTGGGTTGTTCCATGAAAACCAAAGTTATTTATTTTGATTCATTTTAGTACTTGAAATGATGAGCCAAGCTATTTTTATTTCATATAAAAAACAAAGTTAAAGAAATGAATCAAACAATTCTAAATAGAATTTATTTTGGATGAGAAGGTTTTTTTTTAACAGTATACTTCCCACATAGTCCTTGAGCACCCTTTTAGATGTAAAACATGTTGGTTTTAATTGTACATTTGTCTGTTACTCACCTGAACTGTTCATAAAGATCCACATATGTGCCTCTAATTGACATTTACAAAAATATTAATTGTCAGTAAACCTCAACAAACTTATTTTTATTTGAGTTTCCTGTGTGTGCAGTTACGAATATTAACATTATATGTTTTTGTTTATCATTAATAGTATAATAGTTCTAGTTATTATACATTCTTATGTTACAGGTGTTATTTACAATGTTAATACTGATTCAAAATGAACTCAAAATCTTTTTCTTTTTGTAGTTAACGTGTTACCTTTACATAAACTCTCAGCAGATTTGAAGATGAATTGTGATGAAGATGAAATTCTCTGGAGAGACTTTAAAGTCCACCCAATTTATGATCAGGTCTGCCACCAAAATTAATGTTGAATGAAGCTATCAAGATGTGTCATAGAAGTATAGACTTTCCTTTAATTCAAGGCACTTAACAAAAATATTTCATTAATTTTGAAACAGAATACAATTTTTGCATAGTCTCCAGTTTTAGAGACTTAAAAGTACAAAGACAAACTTACCTAATTATAAATATAAATAATTATATGCAATGCTTGCTTGCAAATCTTTTGCAGTCTGTGACTGCATGATTTCTAAGACAGACATCACCAAATGCTGAATTTTCTGTCCTGACATTTTAAATGCTTGCCACACTAAAGGTGATAATAACTGAAGGGGCAGCACGATTAAACGCTTTTCATTTGATGCCACTGAAGGTATTTCAAAAACAACTTTACATGTTAGACGCTTATTTTTTACTGTCATTTAACTCATTGTAAGAGTTTACATTTTTAAAGAATTTTCACTGTTACAAAAAATATTGACTTTGCTGCTTATATCTCCTCTCCTCTATTTAAATCAGTTGTCAAACACTAGCAAATGCAATAAAGGTAGGATTAAGATCTTAAGAAGAATTTAAAGACATGAGCTGTCCAACATTTTCTTACAAGGATTTTGGTTATATTTTGGTTCTTTCCTAAAACAAATACTTTGGTTTGTTTCTGTGGTACAACCTTTAATTTTAAATTCAGCAACAACAACAAAAAATTACCTAGTTAAAAGAATATTTTGAAGAAATAGAGAAACAGGATGTAAGTCAATTCCACTAGACATACAATTGTTCTGAAAATGCATTTTTATTTTCACTGTCAGTGAATAAACTTGTTTTGGGCACTTGAACCAGTTCTCCTAGGGCCAAGCCAATCAATTCTAGAAAAAAAAATGTCTAAAAGCTCTACTATAAAAAGGCCATGCAGTGTTCTTGAGTGCTTCAGTAGAAGACAGTAATAAAATCATGTCTAAAAACACCAGGAAGTCAGTGGAGAGAGATAAAAGTGAAGTAATATAATATTTCTCACAATTTCTTCCCCAGTCTGCTTAGTAATAAACTGACTGGAAACTGGAATTATTAAGAGATAATAATTTAAAGTCGTGACTAGTTTTCCTTCAATTAATTTAATTTTTTCTATTTTTTTATTTCACTTCCAGATTATGGCTTTAAACTCAGCATGAAGCAGACACTGTTTGTGCACCTTTTTATGCATAATTAACATTGGGGGAAAAGTGCTATTACTTTGACTCTAATAAACTGTTTTTCTATTTATTTATTTTTTGCAAATTTCCCATTGGGATCAATTATTTTATCTTTACAAGCACGTATATATGTGCAATAGTTACATGTCTTTCTAAATCATAATATACCCTCTTTCTCTCTCTTTCTCTCTATGTATCTCTCTCTCTCCCTCATCCAATTGCGCATAGATGCAGAGTCTCTCAACGTAGCACTGTAGTGATATCACACCATGAGCTCTAGCAAAATGATTTAGCAATAAAGCCCAAGCCAAAAGAACAGAGGGAAGTCACAGTGTGATTTTGTGTGTCTGTTGTGTGTTGTTTGTGTGTCTGTGAGAATGAGTGACAGAGGATGTGACTTCAATAAGAGCTGGCACAGAGAAATGGACTTTTATTTCTGTGGGCGCCTGTAAGTAATTCTTAGAAGTCCTCTCAAAAGCGACAATAAAGTAAAACTCATGTGTGCTCTCCATCCAATTTAGGCAGCGTGGATCACCCCACTGATTGGCAGAAGGCTGGCAGAAGGTTGGCATTCAAGCAATAGCAAGAAAGAGAAGGATTATAAGGGTGAGAGAGAGTGAAAGAGTAAGCAGACACACAGCTAGACTTATGATACTTTAATTAAAACAGTCTCTCTCTCTCTCTCTCTCACTCTCATTTTTTTTCTTTCTCTATTGATGCTGAGGGATACTGAGTAGAACCTGCCGTGTGCACTCTCATTACACTTACACACAAACCATGAGCACACATACCCTTATGCATAACAATTAGCACACAGACAGATAGCACATTAGACTGTAGGTTACAGTAAGAGTCTATAGGTGAAGGTAAAGGACTTAAGTGTGTGTGTGTGTGTGTGTGTGTGTGTGTGTGTGTGTGTGTGTGTGTGTGTGTGTGTGTGTGTGCTCTTTACTTTATCCCTTTTCATTGCAGTTCCCAGAGGGCTAAGCAAACTGAAAATCTTTCTGGTCAAAGATCAGCTTCTTCCATAACCCACATTACAAATGCGCTGGAAGAGTTGATAGCTTGCTGTGACCTAAAAACCTCCTGAGACATCCCAAAGACATTCCAAAGCTCTGTGTGTGTGTGTGTGTGTGTGTGTGTGTGTGTGTGTGTGTGTGTGTGTGTGTGGTTCAGGTGTTGACATTACTGTATCTTGTAGGGACAGAATGTGTCTATTCAGAAGTTTCACCCAATGGGGACATCATTTGGCTGGTCCCATGAGGAAAAACGTTTTGTTAAATCTTTAAATACCTGGAGCTAAAAAAACACATAAACAAAAAATTACTATTGGTTGTTGGGTTTAAGGTAAGTGTTTGGGTGGAGGCATACCCAGGGTCTGAAATGACATTTTTACAAATTAACAATTTGGCTAGTAAATTCCTCACTCATACCCACATTATTATGTTTTTTACGAGTCTTCACTATTGCTTCAATGCAAAAGAACTACCACACCGGTATTTGACAGGTATGTTCAAGTAAGCCAGTTATTTTGTTTGAATGGGCACATTTCTATTGTAAAATTGAAAAGAGCTCAGTAATGCGTCTTTAGTTAATAAAAATTATGTCAGCCCTGGCAGATAACTGCTAATGCCAAGACAAGTCTAGACGTCTGTATTTATTTTGTGACTTATCCAACTAAATTAGATTAGATTTTCAACAGTATGAAAACATTACCAGTGAATATAATTTAGTTTACTTCTGTACAGTAGCTTGAATAATGAGTAAATGACTACACATACATATATTGAATATGGTTTCACTAATAATAAGGATACATTTGCATAAAGCATCCATATTTATCCCCGCCCATGTTCATTAGAGGATTAAAAACTTAAGTCTTAATGTAAGGTACATTTAGAACAGATAAAAATGTGCAATTAAGTTGCGATTTATTCAACTGCCCTCTCAATATTAGCAATTTTTCACAATATTTCAGCTTGTGTTTCTACCTCTTTAATTGTTATTTTCATTAAAAATGCAAAGAGTTAAAAACTTGCAGTTTATTGTGGAATTGCATTTGCGACATTAATTAGTTTTTTTCTGGTCTCTTGTGGCTAGCACGTAAAACTTATAGGGAATTGTTTTTATGGAGTTTTATGTTGAAATAATGAAATTTATTAATAAAAATATAATTATTAATGATAAAATTATGAAGTAAAATGTTAATACAGTACAGTACTGTATACATAAAATAGCATTTTTTGGGTGGCGTCCGTTTATCAAGGTTTTTCGTTTATTGCGGGTGGTTTTGGAACGTAACCACCATGATAATCAGGGGATTACTGTAGTACAAAAAGGTGCTAGGTAATTAAGGACATACTGCCCATAATATGATATTGCATATGATGTAAAATTGCAAATGGTATTATGGTATAATATTGCATATGGTATTATATTCATGTACATTGGATTTATTGTAAGTTTTTGATAATGCATGTAATGCCACAGTGATACTGTCAATGTTCATTGTGTCAACTCTGCTCCCTAATGAAATTGGGGGACAAGCAAACAACAGTCAAAGATTTAGTAATAAGCTGAAATAAACTATTATATACATTACATTATCTAGCTGTTGCACTATTTGTAAACTGTTTATTAATAGTAGACAATGTAGAGAATTTCCACATTTTGGGCATCTGTGGTGTAAGTCTCGACAGTAAGTTAAATTATTAAATACTGTAATTAGAGATTCTACTCATTCATATGTATTTACACACACACACACACACACACACACACACACACACACACACACACACACACACACACACAAACAAGCATGTACGCACGCACAAAGGTTTAAAGACGTGAAATGTCACACAAAGCTGTAAAGGTAATCAATACCGATAGCTGTGTGTAGAAAAGCAAGAGCACGCACACAAGCTTCAACACACTGTCATCAGTTATACACCTGTTATAGAGCTAATCTACACTTATACAACCAGTTTACTGAGAAAGAAAACATATACTGTGTACCCATAAACAGATATCAAGCTTGTGCTGCTCCAAATTTAGTCCCTGCAATTTACTAATGTTTTAAGGTAATTATAGGCACCTTTTTGGTCATTTAGCAACCTCTCAACAAAGGCCAAATGATGAAAGGTGATTCGGTCAGGTCAAATGTTCACTGTCGAGATGTGTGGTATAATAAATGGCAGCAGTAGACAGTGGTACGATGGATTCATTATGTCTGAAATAGAACACATAGATCCTTTAATGCCCCTTCACCTCACTCCCCAATATCTCCAGTATAATTCCAGCACATGCTGATGGTAGTAACTAAGCAACAGGCTACAGAATCGTGTGTGTGTGTGTGTGTGTGTGTGTGTGTGTGTGTGTGTGTGATAGAGAGAGAGAGAGAAAGAGAGAGCTGAGAGAGGAAGTAGTGATTGTCTAGTGTTTCACTTTTTTGGCAGTAACGCAATCATCTCCTCATCCCCTGTCATACAAAACCCTCCCTGCAGGCCTGTCTCACTAAGGACAAGCAATGCATCCGTTTATTATGGTATGCAGCACATTTTTTCTTTTTATTGGCCTTTTCAGTACATAACAGAATGTAAGGTTCAACATGAAAAAACATTTAGTTCATTCTACACACAGATTTGGCCTCAACAGGTCGAGCCTTATACATTTATTCATATTTCTTTTTATATCTGACAAAAGAATATCGTTGATTCATTCATTCATTCATTCATTCATTCATTCATTCATTCATTTATTCTTTCATTCTACTTTTCCTGTGTGTTAGAAGACCTCAGGGTTTCTGTCCATTTGGACATGTTATGATCGGGTGTAGGAATAGGTTGCACATTATGGATAAAGGCTAGAAGTTGTAAGACATAGTGATTAAGTATATGGTATCCTAATAGTTTCAGAAATGCAATATATATTGTGCCAGCGGTGAGTGAGTGGAGGACGGAGCCGGACGGAACAAGCGGTAAGCAACAGAGCGCACTGATTAGTTTCATCAGCTGCAGGTGTTGCTTAGCGTTTGTTCCATCTGGCTCCGCCCTCCACTCACTGACTGCTGTCATACATACATATATATATACATACATATATATATATATATATATATATATATATATATATATATATATATATATATATATATATATATATACAGTGGAACCCGGTTATGTCGATGTCCTTGGGGTCGCCAAAAGCATCGAGGTAACCGATGATCGAGATAAACGAAAACAAAATGGCGGCAGTATATTAACGTGCTTGAAATTTCTTTATGTACATGATGTGCGTTAATAAATGAGAATGTGCATGCACGTGTTTTGGAGGGTTTTACACAACAGCGTTGCGATTTGTTTGATGAAGGCATGCTATAAAAATGTACATACGTTTGTTAACAACAAAAGGCATAAGTGCACCTACTAACAGCAGAGATTTACCAGTATACAATACAAACCACCATCCATTCTCCATACAAACCTTTATTATATTCTCCAACATTATAAACACACAGATCGCTCAAAAAAAAAAAAAACAGCGGCTGCACAGTGCCGTCTCACATTTAGTCCACATGTGGAAAGAAAAAAAAGAAAAATACATAACTAAGTGTCTGAAAACTTATGACAATCAGGCTGAAGTAATCCGGACAAACACACAAAGCAAAGTGTCAGAAAAAGCCGACCGACGGCACGGCGCGAAGCCGGAAAAAACCCCGGAAGATCCAAAACCGAACCCGAAACCAAAAACGAGGGACAGAAAAGTCTCAAACGTGAACGGCCGAAGGGGCGTGGCAGGTGCTTTCGGCCGCTTTCTCTGAAGCTCCCGACTTCAACTCCTTACCGAGAGAGCCGTGCTCCTTACCCTGCTTGCGCGTGCACTCGGTAAGGAGCACGGCTCTCTCGGTAAGGAGCGACGCGCGCGCGCTCGGTAAGGAGTTGAAGCCAGGAGCGCCGCGCTCCCGTTCATCGCATAACATTTAACAAAAAAATGCATATGTGCACTTACTAACAGCAGAGATTCACCAGTATACAATACAAACACCTGTAGTATCTGTAAGGTTTGATTTTTCCGCCACTTTCGCGAGTTCTTCTGCGGCTGCACAGTGCCGATCGACATAACTGACGTTAAAATTTCAAATTTTTCCCCCCTTGTGCTCGAGATATCAGGGTTCGGCGACATAAAAAAAGTCGACATAACCGATAAAAAATGCGTAGAAAAAGCGAGAATTTGGCGGTTCCACTTCAAAAACGTCGACTTAATAGGGTTGTTGAGTTAACCGAGGGCGAGATAACCGGGTTCCACTGTATATACTTAGAAATCAGAAATCATGGAGGGGTCTGAAATTGTCATTGTCATGTCCACTGTGAGAGACATAATCTAAAAAAAAAATCCAGAAATCACAATATATGATTTTTAAACTATTTATTTGTATGATACAGCTGCAAATAAGTATTTGAACACCTGACTATCAGCTAGAATTCTGACCCTCAAAGACCTGTAAAATGTCCACCTCCACTACATTTATTATCCTAAATTAAATGCACCTGTTTGAGGTCTTTAGCTGCATAAAGACACCTGTCCACCCCATACAATCAGTAAGAATCCAACTACTAACATGGTCAAAACAAGTTTAAAAACCATATATTGTGATTTCTGGATTTTTTTTTTTAGATTATGTCTCTCACAGTGGACATGCACCTACGAGGACAATTTCAGACTCCTCCATGATTTCTAAGTGGAAGAACTTGCAAAATAGCAGGGTGTTCAAATATTTATTTTCCTCACTGTATATATACCATTGTGTATGTATATGGTATTAAACCAACATTAACAGATGACAGCACAATCACAGGGAGCACTGACATTTTCCTGTGTACTTCGAGAGCTGTGCAACTGGTGCTATTCTGACCATGTGTTACCAAATCCAGACTACTCACGAGCTCTCCTCACACGTGAGTTTCTCCCCGGAAATAACATGATCTTACTTCTGCACCCACCCTAGATTTGGCTCCTGCGGACTTAGTCTTCCAGGACATATTTCAGAAGTGGAAGAAATATATATATATATATATATATATATATATATATATATATATATATATATATATATATATATATATATATATACATAAACCTTTTTAGTTTATCTTCTCAAGAAACAATACTATAGATATGATATTTGGATATATTTTAGAGCAGTCAGTGTGCAGCTTGTATAGCAGTATAGATTTACTTTCCTCTGAAAATAACTTAACATGCAGCCATTATTGTCAATATAGCTGGCACCAAAAGTGAGTACACCCTAAGTAAACATGTCAAACTATGTTTAAAGTGTCAAAATTTTGTGTAAGCACCATTGTTATCTAGCACAGTTTTTATCCTCCTGGGTTGCCTCACCAGAGTGGCACAGGTTGTTGCTGACATCCTCTTCTGCTACTTCATTATGAGATCACAGAGATGCTGGACATAGCGCTTCTCCACCTTCTGCTTGAGGATGCCACACAGGTGCTCAATAGTATTCAGGTCTGGAGACATACTTGATCACTTTCTCACCTTCAGCAAGGCAGTTGTCATCTTTGCAGTGTGTTTGGGGTTATTATTATTATGTTGGAAAATTGCTGTTCATGCAAGTTTCTAAAGAGAGGGCATTATGTTCTGCTTCAGAATTTCACATTAAAATTCACGTTTCCCTTAATGTACTGCAGCTCCCCAGTATAAGCAGTGCTCATGCAGCCACAGACCCTCACGCTACCACCACTTACCATGGTGTTGCCAGACATGTTGGACACCATCTGAGCCAAAAATGTAACAGACTTACATATAGTTAATGAGTATATGGGCAGACGTAATGCATAATCAAGGGCTTATGATATTGTATATATATATATATATATATATATATATATATATATATATATATATATATATATATATATATATATACACAATATCATATATATATATATATGATATATATGATATCATATATATGATATCATATATATATATATATTATGAATATTGAGTCTTTTAAATGCTTGTGCATAGGTCAGTGTGGGCCACAGAACTCCTTGATTTGGCATAGTTTGTATATGTGAATAGTGAAAATAGTGGGAATAGTGGAAACAAGGTATGCAAATCCAGAGAGAAGAGAACAAGTCTAAGTTATGTATGTAACCATGGATCCCCAAGGGAATGAAGCGCTGCATCAACTTTACTATGTGAACGCTTCTGCATTGTCCCCACTCTAAATCACATGTTCAATGAAAAGCACGGCATCACAGGCAGGGTGACGTTACGACCAGGAAGCTATAAAACGTACATGGAGTGAAGCCGGCACCAGCTTCTGTTTGTTCATGATGTGCTCTGTGTGAAATTCTTGTCATTGTTTGTCAATCATTTGTCTAAGGAAATTAAGCACACTTTCCATCTGTGTGTTCCTCTCTGCCCCCACTATATCCTGGGGGGTGGGGGGGGCGGGGCGGGGTACACACAGCCATTGTGTGGCTTGCTTGGGAGCGGAGCATGCTAAGTCGGTTCTTGAGGGAGCCGACTGCGAGCACTGCACTCGTATGTCTATGCGAACAATCCGCTCCCGATAGGCACTCTTCGAAGGAGGTGCCCTCACTTTTCGCGTTTCTGGTCCCGCTCTCGCTGAGGCAAAGCGTCGCTCCAGTTCCAGGGGTTCGCAGATGGACCAAGTGTCCAGGACTTGGGCAAAGCCTTTTTTGGCTCGTTTCTTACGTTCTAATTACAGAGAACCACTTATCTAGGTGGAGTATGGGATTTGACTGCTATGCGCATGAAGCTTTCTCCTGCCCACATTGCATCCATTCTTACGGCCGTCAGGAAGGTCAAAGGGGCAATCACTTACTGTCAAGCCGTTCAAGAGACTGTTTGGGCTTGTGATTCCACTTGGCCTCCTGCACAGTGGTGGTTCAGAAACCAAGGGGCAATCCTCTCCATAATAATAAGGTCATGTGGCAATGCCTATGCTCTAGGCAATGCTCTAGGTGTCAGGGTCTGGACATTTTTGGGTTGTTTTTGTTTTGGCCACCAGATGCCGCCACTGGGCCCTTATCCCCTACACCCTTATCCCCTACTCCCTAGCCACTAACTGTTTAATGTCTCCCACCTGCTCCTTGTTAGTGTTGTGTATTTAAGTTACCCCTTTTGCCTTGGTCCTTGTTGGTTCATTATATTTTTCATTATTTTTGTTGTGGTATATTAGTCTTGGGATAGATGTCTTATATTGATTTTGGTATTTGTCTGTCTTGATATTTGTTTTTGAATCTGAATGTGTATGGGTTTGTTTGTTGTTCTGTTTGGTGAGTGCCTTCTATTTTGTTTGATTTCTCTGTTCTCCTGTCTTCCCAAGTCTCCAGGCCTCTTCTGTCTTCCCAAGTCTCCAGGCCTCTTCTGTCTTCCCAAGTCTCCAGGCCTCTTCTGTCTTCCCAAGTCTCCAGGCCTCTTCTGTCTTCCCAAGTCTCCTGGCCTCTTCTGTCTTCCCAAGTCTCCAGGCCTCTTCTGTCTTCCCAAGTCTCCAGGCCTCTTCTGTCTTCCCTAGTCTCCTGGCCTCTTCTGTCTTCCCTAGTCTCCTGGCCTCTTCTGTCTTCCCTAGTCTCCTGGCCTCTTCTGTCTTTACTAGTCTCTGGTCTTCCTGCATCACCTAGCTTCTTATGTCTTCTCTAGTCTCCTGGCTTTTCCTGTCTCCTGAGTCTTCCCAAGTCTCAGCTCATCTCAAATCTCCTGGTACCTTCTGTCTTCCTGAGTTTCTTTGTTCTTGATCAATACTTACATTTGAATTTTTTATTGATAAACCCACTTTGCCTGTGTTCTATTTTTGCTTCACTTTTTTCAAGCTTGTTTTTTGGACTTTTCATTAAAGAATCATGCCATTGCACATCTCGAGAGTGTGTCTCTGCAGTTGGGTTCCAACGTCTCCCTGTGGTAGACTGCTAGAGTGTCTGCCACGCGCTCTTACGACCTGGGTTTGAGACCCGCTCACAAACCGCACAGCATGGGTTCAAGACATGCTCTCGAACCTCACAAAGTGTCTCCTTAGAGGTGGCAAACCCTCCAAGTCTGCTACGGTACCAGGTGGAAACCGAAGAGGGCATTTGCTGGAGCTGGCCATGCCCTGAAGCACTGAAAGTGGCAGGGTTAACAAACCAGCTACCTTCCCAGCAGGGCCCACAGATGTATCAGGACTTTTCTCTTCGGCATTAATCCCTAGCAGGGGGTGTGCGAGTCACGATGCTCTGCCCTTGCACCTCACAATGCCTGGAGTTGCTGGATTGTGGACACGAGCAACATAAGAGATACTGCTGCAATGACTCTGAAAACTGCATCGCCAAATAGGCCAGTTGGCACTAGTGGGGCATTTAGGAGCACAACCCTGTCCAATTGCCCTAGCGATTCCTTTAGTTGCTCTGAGAGCTAGATGTGTCGCACAGCAGAGCTCTCAGATTGCCTGACTGCCCAACGTGTCTCCCACATCTAGCACCTATAACAGGTCAGCCTGATAGGCCTGCAGCACAGCCATAGTGTCCAGACAGCCTGTGGCTTGACCTGCTGAGGTATAAGCCTTGCCAACCAGCGTCAAGGTAGTTTAACGGACTTGGTGGGCAGCGCTGCGGGTTTTAGGGATGACGCTGCTCCCAGGGAGAGATAGCTAGCCAGCGTCTCTTCAACCCAGGACATCGCCCCATAACCATAGCCCAAGACCTGGACACCTTGGTAAATTGGGAAAAAGGTAAAAAGGGCAGACATGGAGGCAGTGACGAGGGTTGCAGAAAGCGATCGTTGAGCTTAATGGATGGGCGAGCTTTCTGCTGATTGCCTGGCCAATCTATATTAAGCTTGGCTACGGCTCAGGTCACCATCTCTAACTGCTCCTCAAAGAGGATTGGCTGAGGGGGGTATGTCTGAGGGCTTGCCGACCTTCATCCACCTCCTCCTCAGAGAAAGAGAGGCGGAGCTGTGCGCTCTCCTCGCAAAAGAAAGAAACCGCCACCGGTGACGCCGCGCTTTCCATTGGACTGATTACACATGTGATTCGAAGTGTGGAAAACATGTAAGCGTTCCCAAAAATGCGTTGATGCTGCTCGAGTTCCTGAAGGGAAACCATTTTCTTTTGGGCAAATCAGATACTGTGATAATTTCACTAAATACAATACTATATTTGTTGAAAAAATGCTGAATGTTTGGAATGATCATACTGGTAATAGGAGTAAACGTTTAGGACTAGTTTAATCTTTGTTTCTGCAGTGTCCATGTTTTGGATGAAAAGTTAAGAAAAGCAAAAGCAGAGGAACAAAGCTAGAGCAGAATATCAGGATGAATTAAAATAGATCAAAGAGATAATGAGACCCAAAGTGAAAGATCTGTACTGGGATCAGGTATCACAGCTCAACCAAGAGAGGGAGAGCGAACTAATTATAAGTTATGCTCCTAGCATATAATGGCTTAAATAAATGTATGTAAATATATATAGTGCATGCTAGAAGGAGAACCAGTAGAAAATACAATTTACTTGTCTTCCTAGGGTCACTGGAAACCAATATAAAGTTATTTTCAATGATCACCTTGTATTTTATTTTCTCCTCTGTAGGGAGTGGGGTTTTTTTTTAGGATGACAACACCCTCTTTTAAGGGCGTGAGGTGTCTCCGAAGGATTGATAAAGACGAAAATGCTGGAAATGGCACTCCCAGTCCCCAGATCATATCCTAATTGAATACCTATAGGAGGTTTTTGGAGCAATGTATCAGATGATGCTATCAATCAAAACATCAAAACTTCAGAGAGGAGTAGGGTAAAAGAAAAGTTTTAAAAAAGTGATTCATATATGATTCACTTGAAAGAGACATTGAAAATAAATCAATCTATTCACACGATGTATAATTTCCTAGGGAGTAGACTGTGCAGGTCTAATAAGATCATGTTTATGAAAATAATGCATAAGTTATGACAGTTTGATGTCAGTTTAGTGTTTTGAGCCTAAGAAAATGGTACAATCGTAAGCAGATAACTGAGGATTTTTAAGTACGTTTTGCATTTGGACAGAAATAGCACAAAGGCAAGCAAGCAAATCTAATAGTTGTCGTGCATTTAAAGGTAAACTAGACACAGGCCATCTGGACCAAATCATACCACTAGTCTAATCAAGGGTGAGTTGTGGTTGTGTTTTGGCAGCCAGATTCACATGAGTTCATTACAACAATGAAAGTAATAAATGTGAACCAGCTTCAGGCCAGTACTCAATTTCCATCTTAACAACCTCTCAGAAAACCTTATATTACAAGGTACAAAGATGTTCTGATATGATCACATGTTTCTGTCATGATGATTCATGCAGGCTTTTATTGTACTGATCTGTATTTTTTTTATGCATCTTTACTTCCTGTGTACTTTTCTGCTGCTGGTCCTGAAGTATACAGCCATGACTGGAAAATTCCCTCTGATTACAGCTTGAGTCATCACTAACATCCTCTGGTGATGCAAACAGGTAAAGTAGACTAGGCAATAAAACTAATTGAGCATGATACCAGAATAATTTTTTTGTAAAGAAAATATTCAGGAAGTGGCATAGCACTAACTAAATAGGCTGTTAAAAATAGTGTGAAAAAATGTGAATGATCAGATGATGTCAAGCTTAACATCAACTTTTTCAAGAGTGTGAGAGGAGGTTAGTGATGCATGCATGTATGCCATTCATGAATAATTTTTGACATAGAATTTTTGTTAGTGTTTATTTGTTTAGTTTAGTGTGTCTGTGTGTGTGTGTGTGTGTGTGTGTGTGTGTGTGTGTGTGTGTGTGTGTGTGTGTATATATATATATATATATATATATATATATATATATATATATATATATGTGTGTGTGTGTGTGTGTGTGTGTATATATATATATATATATATATATATATATATATATATATATATATATATATATATATATATATATATAATAAAAATGTGTGTGTCTATGAATTAGCCTGAAGATTAGCCACAAGATTAGCCTGAAAAAAAATCTGCCCCTTGTTTCTTGATTTAGATCTCTTGTTTTAATTTTTTTTTCTGTCTAGCCCCACTTCCTGCTGGAATGGAGTTGCTCAGCTTTGCTACTTATCCCTATAAGGAATCTTATGAAACATCTGCAGTTTCAACACAGGGGTGGAGAAAACGAGGAAAGGGAGGGCTTATCAGTGTTTTTATTCCATTCTTTAATTTACATAATTGCAAACTGCCCCTTTAACTACAAAAAAAGAAAGAAAAAAGAAACTTTTATGAGGTAAAGTTGGTTCTTTCAACCACCTATTCTATCTCACATGAGCTTGAGTCCTGAAGAATGAGGAACAAGTGTGCCTTCTGCTCATTACTCTACAGACAGGCGTGCACACGCGAACACACACACGCACTCAAACATACGCACTCAAACATACACACACACACACAGAAAGGAAGTGAACAAGGCAACATCGCCCTTATCTTCTCTGAACTCTCAAATGGGGAGGTTTTTGCCTCATATTTGGACAGTACTGACTGTTCTTACAGTGGTTTCTACAGTTTCAGGTGAGTTTTCTTTATTTTCTTTGCATAAATATGGTTTAAAAATTGTTGAGTGATAGTCAATAAAGTGTAAGTCAGCAAAGTTACTGTTTGTGTCATAGTGTCAGTGTCCATGTAATAGACTTTATAATTCTTTTTTTCATACATAGTCATATACTGTAGTATTTGTCATCTGTGTGTGTTAGTTGCAGATATTTTCATGTAATGTTTGTTCATCACTATAAATAAATGTATTTTACAGAGATAATGTTCTGTTCAAATTGTAGTCCCTCAATCAGCATTTGTAGACAACAAAAAGAAATACATAATGTGTTTTCCATGTAAAACACAGAGACAAAATACAAACATGCTTGCTCGCAATGATCTCAGGCCTGATGAGTGTATGTCTGTGCTTCTCTGTGGCTTCTGATGCATGACTTAACATGTAAGAGTGAAGTAATGTCATGCCCCCAAGCTTCAGAGACAAGAACAATAAATTCAAGACTAGTAGAAAACACAGAAGGAGTCAGGCAAAGACTTTTTTTTTTTACTTTTCTCTGTGTGTGTGCTTTGTATATCCCTAGGTTCAAACATATGTACCTCAAGAGGTGTCGGAACCTGCAAAGAATGTTTGACCATTCATCCGTCTTGCGCTTGGTGTTCTCAGAAAGTTAGTATAATCAAATAAAATAGCTATTTTTGTTAAATTGATTAACAAAATGATTTTCTGAGCATGGGAGTATTTTATCACTCGTGTGTGTCTTATGTTCAATATGTGTTAAAAAATATAACTATTACAGCTACACAAGTGTCTAGGGGAGCACATGTTAAATCATTGTCCAGATACATTTAAATTCTTGCTAATTTTCTGAACCACTGATTTCTAGTTAAGACTCTTCAAGGTTTAATTTTAGACATATTTGCCCTATTATTTTGCCCTGGAGTGTAGGCAATGAAGGACAATGTTTGACATGCCCAACCCCAACAATGTGTAAAGATGTTTTCTAGCCATCCATTACCTAATTTTGAAAATGCTTGCACAAAATGCTTCATGCTTCAATACTTAGTTTTTGACATGAGTGCTTATCTGTGTAACAGCTTTTTCCCCACAAGCCATCAGGCTCCTCAATACACAGAACTTAACTGGAACTCACACACACACACACAAACACACACACACACTCACACAACTGTGTGTTACCGAACTGTACAACCTGAACTTAACGCACACTCATTACTCATCTCAATCCATTTCACCACCATTTATTTAATATTTATACTTAATCATATTACACTGTTTACATGCTGTTTATTGCACCTCTTGACTGCTGCCACTGCTGTTTTTGCACTGCATTCTGTTTGTTTACATATACTCTCGGTTATAGTCTTTATAGTCCTCTTTGCACAGTACTGTATATTCAGAGTATAAAGTAGGTTTACTGGTCGGCGCTATCTTGTGTTATGTGTATTGTCCCACACTGTCTTGTTTTGCCTTACTGTTTGTCTGTACTGCACTGTAAAAAATAAAAAGTTGAGTTAACTTAAAACATTTAGTACATTTGCTGCAAAGCAATTTTGAGTTTACTCAACTTCCGTGGTTAAAGTTATGCCAAATCATAACTCACTCCGTCAGTAAACTTCAGTCATCAAAATAAAATAAATAATTAAAAATAATATATATTTGAAATAAAATAAGAGTTTCAATAAAATGCAGAGTTTTAACACATTCGTTAGAGCAATTAAGTATTAACTGTAACAAAACTTGAAAGTCATAAAACTTAAATTAAAACTCAAAACTGACTTAGGCATATGTTGTACTGTTCTACAGCTACTAAACAAACAGGAACAAATCAGTACTTGCACTTTTCATTAGCCATATGAACTGCAGCTGTACTTCAACATTACCAATTTGTTTTGAATCACTGGACTCTTGCAGAGCACTGGGGGTCAAGGCCAATAAACCCTTTTCTAAATAGTTTCAAAAGTGTATTTTAGTTCTTTAGGGTAGCTGATGATTTTGATAGCATAAATCAAGTCAAATAGGAGAGCAACAGCTGTAGGGAAGTCTTGCACATTATCCAGCACAACTTGCTCCTCTAAAACTACAGACAGGCACCTTACATTTGGGTTTGAATGGATGGTGGCAACGTCATCTTCAACGACAGTTTAGACCCCCTTCTTCATCCCTTTTGTGTGATTGTCTTCTGGGTCTGTGTCCTGCAGTAAAAATCAGCATAAACACAGAATCAAAACCCATTTTTAATTGATAGAGTTCTGCTGTACCACAAAGAGATTTTTATATTGTTTGAGATAGGTCACCCAAAATCACACATGCCACAATTTACCAATGTGTTTGCTTGGATATACACCATGTTGCCAAAAGTATTGGGACACCTCTTCTAATGAACCGGTTTGACTACTTTAATTTCCATAAGTACAAATCTTAATGTTTAAGCATATGATAAGATTCGATGGAATTGTGTGTATCTAATTTTATAGCAACAGTTTGGACAGGACTCTTTTCTTTTCTAAAATAGCAATGCCACTGTGTATGGAAAGGTTCAAAAAATAAATTACTGATTCAGTCAGTGTGGAAGAATTTGACTGGTCTGCAGAAAGCAAAAGCTTAATCCCAGATGAACATCTCTGGTGGGACTTTTAATGCAGACATTGAGCCAAAAACTAATCACCAAACACTAATGACTTCTACTTACACTATATGGACAAAAGTATTTGGACACACCCTTCTTTAGAACAGAAAAAGGCACTTCCAAAACTGTGGCATCAAAGATGTAAACATAATTCATATATTTACAAATTGTATTTCCATCTCTGTTGCAACAGTTTTGGAAGTGTATAAAATGACTACCCATATGTACAAGTCATTGGTGTTTGGTTTGAGTTTTTGGCTCAAGCTCTACATTTAAAGTGACATCAAAGGTGTTCAGATGAGATTAGGACTTGGCTTTATGCAGAGCAGTCAAGTTCTTACACACTGACTGAATCAATCATTTCCTTTTGAACCTTGCCTTATACACAGAGGCATTTTCATGTTAGAATAGAAAAGGAGGTGTCCCAATACATTTAGCAATATAGTGTAACACTTAATTTGTGCTAACTCATTACTGATAAGTATTCAACTAGGATTATTCAATAAATACATATTTGCCAACACTTTGCCTACGCCATTCTACTCTTTCCCCTGCCGTTTGGTTTACAGAACAGTTAGCAGATTAATTTCGGACACCAGACAAAACCTTTCTCTTTACAGGATATGTACTTCAGGTATAACATAATATGCCTATAACAGACTGATAGCACACTTACCAGGCAAGACTTCAGAAAGTTTCCAGACTTTTCCCCTCATAAACAAAGGTAGACTTTTGAGAGCTGTAGGTTTATTTTGAGCAACACATCAGAAGCTTGAAAGACACAGAAAAATTTAAAACCTTCAGATTTATGCTTCTGAGATATGTGGCTACTAAAAGTTGAAAGGACATTAGTTGTCAACTCACAATCTTTAAAAGGACAACCGACTGCGTCATGCCTCCTCAAAGGATTAAACCTGGGATGGCTGACAAACATCTTTAAAATCACATAACTCACATTAAAAAATTACATCTTGTCAAATGTGTTTTTAACGCACCTAAAGTTTTAAAAGTGCAGATGCAGTCAGTATACAAACGGATCGCCCTCGATAGTGCCAAAGCCTGTAGTATTTTAAGAGGACAACTCTGCTACTGTGGGCAAATCTGCATTGCAAACCTATGAAAAGAAAAACAAACACAGTTTGACATGTGCAGTAATACATTTCATCTAAATTTACATAAATTGTTTAAATCACAACGTAAATTTTACATACATACATACATGAGAATATACAATGAATCACATTCAAAGCAAAACAATAATGCCAAATTACATTGAACTAGTTAAATGCTGCTAAGAAGAGCTATGCTAAAAAAACACTAAGCTCCTGAAATACTAGACTTTTGCTGATAATTCAACATGATATATTTTCTGTATTTTAGTATACAAAATATATAAAATAGTAGTGACCATGCAGTTTAATCTTTTTTATGAGTAAACTCAACACTGTGCTCGAAAATATGTCCACCTAACTTATAATTTTTAACTGAGTTAACAATTTGCAAGTTGGATTTTTTACAGTTTGTTTGTCTGTCTGTACTGTTTGTCTGTCTGTACTGTTTTTCGTCTGCACTGTTTGCACTAGGTTGCACTCGTTGCACTTTATGTAGCTTTATGTTGTGTGTTGTAGCTCCAGGGTTCTGGAGGAACGTTGTCTCGTTTTTACTGTGTACCACTGTGTATAGTAGAAATGACAATAAAAGCCTCTTGATTTGATTTGACTTGACTTGACTTGACTTGACTCTTTATCACTTAAAAATGACTGTCTATGCATTCATGTGTGTATGTGCATGGATTTGTATCAGGACATGGGTGACGGTGGCTCCACTGCTTCCCGATGTAACCTAAAGTCCATCCTGCTCCAGTCTGGATGTAAAGCAGAGTTTATTGAGTTTCCTGTCAGTAGCAAAGTAGTGGAAGAGGACCGCCCCCTCAGTGTTCAAGGTTCGACTGGTGACATCACCCAGATTCAACCACAGCGTATCCGGCTAACCTTGCGGCCAGGTATGACTCAGTTTGCACACAGGCAATTATTTGCATATTAACAATTATATATTAAACCTCATGCTAAGTTTGTTGTGGGTTTTTTTTTGTATATCTCGGGTTTTGAATGGACTACTGAGGTGACATAGCTTGAGAGTTCAAGATTTTATTATTATTATTTTGTGATCATTTAATAATGGTAGACATTAAAATTAACTGTGTGGATTATAGTTAACATTCAGTTACTATTGTTATAAACCTATTTAACTGCTCACTGTGTGTCTTACAAGAAGATACTGTATTAATTTACAAATCTAAACCTCAGTAACTTAAGAAAATAGCATAGGTAATATCAATTTAATCTAATAATTTTTTTAACTTTTATTTTCATTAAATCAAGAACTACTATTTTTAGTACTATTATATGTTTAAAATCTTTGAAAACAATATAACATATCAAAAGTTTCTAAAAAAAATGATTTAATAGCTTCAGTAAGTACATGTAATGGTACATGTTTGCTTAATGTGTTCAGTATTTGAGCGCTGAATCATAAGGATTGTGATTAAATATTTTTACACTAAAAGGGCCTCTATCATTAAAGAATGAGAAATAAAAATCCCGTATGCAACCATTTTACTGTATATTCTCTGTCTTTCTTCCTCTCTCCTTCTCATTTTCAATCTCTTGCCATCAGATGACTCGAAGTTTTTTACGGTGACCGTTCGTCAGGTGGCTGATTATCCTGTAGACCTTTACTACCTGATGGATTTGTCCTATTCTATGAAAGACGACTTAAACAGCCTCCGCTCCCTTGGCAGTGACCTAGCTAAAGCTATGGGGAGTATGACCAGTAACCTGCGCATGGGGTTTGGGGCATTTGTCGACAAAACACTCGCCCCTTACATGTACATGTTTCCAGACGAGGCCATAAGAAACCCCTGCCTTGGGTGAGATTGTATCAGAAATGCTCATATTTACTGTGTGTAGTATATGCAAATTGATTTCCTTTAGCATAAATCAAGGAAATATTTAAAACCATAGTGGTAAGAAGCTATAGCTTCGATCAGATTGTTTTGTTTGTATCTTTTCTGTGTTTGACCCCTTTTGCATTGTGGTCGTTGCAGAATTTCCACCACCTGCTCGCCTCAATTTGGTTATAAGAACGTCCTGTCATTGACAGACCAGGTGAATCGTTTCACAGAGGAAGTGATCAAGCAGCAAGTATCACGGAATAGAGACTCACCAGAAGGAGGATTTGATGCCATACTGCAAGCTGTTGTCTGCAAGGTGACCGACACGTTCATGCTGATTATTTCTTTATAACTGCAACTCTGACAGTTGCTCTGCTGTCTGTCATTCAAATAACAGGTTCATATCAAGGCCCTTATATAAAAAAAAAGGTTGTGGGTGTTGTGCAGCAAGTCCAAGATGTTCTTGGTGTTCTCATGGTTGAGGGTACAAACTGCCTCCAGGAAGATGCTCCTCATCATTCTCGCTGTGTTGCCTTCAGACAAGGAACCATTTTCCTAAGGTTATTCGATATCTTCCTAGACTTAGTCCAGCATCATTTACTGTACATAGACTGCAGGTCAGAAATCCACTGATTTCACTGCTTGGTGCTGTTCACAAACCAGGCTGTAATCTTTTTTGCATCAGGATGTTCAATGCAATAACTTCAATGAAAACTAAAGTCTTTTTAAAGCATCTAAGGTAGGCCTCTAAGGTCTGTAAGGGTATAAGTAGCTCCTGCAATTAGCCCTTTCTTGAATCAAATTTTCTTTTAAAGAATTTATTCATGAGTCATTTAGTCAAGATATATTTTTTTTAATTAAACCTTGATTGATATTATTTTTTGGTTTAATGTGGATACCAACACAAAAAGTTTAAGACAATCAAAAGAACAAGCATTACAACAGCCCTGGTTTGGACTTTGTTATATCGGTCTCATTATCTCACATAAAAAGTCTAATGGTGTGGTTTTGTCGTGCCATTGTATCCTATTTCAAACCTTTTTTGCATTATATGTGTTATTATATATATTATATTTAAAATCCAATAGAGGTTTAAGTTTTCAAAAAGAATTATTCTGAAAAAATATTTGTAAAAATCACAGGTAAACTACAGATGTCGCAGATATTAGGTTGATAAATGCTGTAGTAGTCTTTTAAGATCTGTAGTAAGTGTGTGTGTCTCTCTCTCTCTCGCTCTGTCTTTCTCTCTCTCTTTCTCTTTCTGTCTTTCTCTCATTAGGATAAAATTGGGTGGCGGCCTGGTGCATCCCACCTGCTGGTATTTACTACAGACGCTACAAGTCACATCGCACTAGATGGCAAATTTGCTGGTCTTGTCCATCCCAATGATGGAAATTGTTACATTAATAACAACATCTATGATAAGACTTCTATACTGGTCAGTCTGACTAGCTGTGTTTTGTGTCTATTGTTATTATATTTGTTATTGTTTGATTTAAAATAAAGTGTATTGAAACCAGTTTGAAATGCAGGCCTGGATAAAACAGGCATTCTGAAAACTGTATGAGATAGATGTGTATATGTATTGTAGGACTATCCCTCTATTGGAATGCTCACTGACAAACTGAGTGAGAATAATATCAACCTCATCTTTGCAGTAACAGAGAATGTGATACCTCTGTATCTTGTGAGTACATGAAGAAAGAAACATGCCTTCACCCACACAATCACACACACACACACACACACACACACACACACACACACACACAGTCCCATGCTTGCATTAAAGCTATCATTGCTGCCTACTGTCTTGTAACATTGCACATTGTTGCACCTGTGTACCCACTCACTGAATTTTTTTCCATCTCTCAGAATTACAGTAAGCTGATTCCTGGTACCACTGTAGGGAAACTGTCTTACGACTCTAAAAATGTTATCCAGCTCATCCTGGATGCGTATGCGGTAAGCTACATGCTACACAATTTCCAAAAGGAAATCGTCACTGTTACATGACATCCTTGGCTTTGTTCCAACGGGGAGAAGTGTGAAAGTTACAATATTATAGGTATACAGTATTATAGGACTATCATCAATAGTGAGGTGGTGTGATGCTGCCCAAAGTGAATGATTGGATGGTCAAGGTGTTTTATTTGTAGTTACAGAAAGCATCATTTTATAAACTGTGTATTTTATTTTATTTTTTATTTTTAATAAAACATTGAAATCAGTTTATTATTAGCCATTAAAATAATGTGATTTGAATCATAGCTGAAATCACAATTAGTGGTGTGCTGTTCTAGAAAATTATTCTCAAATAATCAGAATTCACAACGCAATACTGTGTTTCAGTTTAAGTCTGTGTAAAAATGCTTTACAAAAATTGTTGACAAAACTAATGGTCACTGTATGCCCTTTTATCCCTGCAGAATATCAGGTCAAAGGCAGAGCTGGAGGTGTTGGGTGTTCCCAATGAGCTAAGTTTGTCGTTTAATGCCACATGTCTCAATGGAGAATTGGTACCTGGCGTTAGATCCTGCTCAGGACTTAAAATTGGTGATACGGTGAGTAAATCCAGTTGCTAATCCAGTTTTTGGTTACATCGGATTTCCATCGACATTGCACCAGGAATACAGCCACCATTATGGGCATTAACACTTCAGGTTGAGATTAAGTTAGATTTGTTCTCAAGTTTGTTTTTATTTATTTTATGTTAGTCATAGTCATGCATAGTCAGTTGAGTCTTCATAGGGTGCTTTTATACTTTGAATATTTGAGTCTCCACCCAAAACTGATTTTGTGGAAGCATTATCATTCCAGCTTTGTTTTCACATTCAGGGATTATGTAGAAACTGTGGATTAATTTTACTGTGATGTACCTTCTACCTTCATATAGTCCTTACACAATAAAATACCCCAGAGTCCAGGAGTCTGCAGGATTCTCCCATTCAAGGGCAACACCTAAATCACATTCCTTCTTAGTTGTACAATACAAGCATTTCAAATGTGGATCACAAAAGTGAGCACACCCTCATGCTTGACTCATGGTTAACTCATACAAACATGCTGATACAAGCTGAACACCTCTGTTAGGCTACTCCTTGTCTACATGTACATATGCAAAAGACAAGGTTCTTATTTCCAAATTTCTATCACCTATACCCTTTAAAATGGCAACAAAATCCTTAAAACTTGTATCTCTGTGTATCACATTTAGGTGTCCTTCAGTGTAGAAGCAAAGCTCCATAGCTGTCCTAACGTGAAGAGTCAAACCTTCATTATCAAGCCTCTGGGATTTAAAGATTCACTGCAGGTGACTGTCGATTTTGCATGCAACTGCTCCTGCCAAGACACTTCCCAGCCTGCTAGCCCTGCCTGTCATAATGGAAATGGCACACTGGAGTGTGGTGTTTGTCTGTGTGACCCAGGACGCCTGGGACCACAGTGTGAGTGCACTGAGGCTGATTATAAGCCCACTGACACGGACAGCTGTAAACCTGCCCCTGGTGCACCTATCTGCAATGGACGAGGCGATTGTTTGTGCAGCCAGTGTAGCTGTCACTCAAGAGACTTTGGGAAGGTATGGGGCAAATACTGCGAGTGTGATGACTTCAGCTGCATCCGCTCCAATGGTCAACTTTGCTCTGGTAAGAAACAAGTGCATTCATATTGACATATCAGTGCAATGATGGACAGATAAATGCAGTTACATAGCACTTCCCTAAAGAAATAGTACATCACCATACATGGTCATGATAGAAGATAATAAGTTGAGCTCTGCAGTAGGCACCACTGTACTAATATTTGGGATTTATCATAAAATCTACCTTGTCATCACTTGGCATGTTTGAGCACAGCCTCCACTGTGGGCCAGATACTGTGCAATGCTGTAAAATTCAGGGTGGATTTATTGTATTGTTGAGTCAGCAGTGTGGTTGTTTGGGCAGAGTTTAGGTTTTTATGCGTGCATCTGCCTGCGTGTGTGTTTCAGTTCATTTGTGATTATGTTTACATGCGAATGCTTTGTAGTGGATCAAGAGCTGGTCTTTGTGTCATAATCTAGACGTGTCATGTCTCACACAGTGGCCTTATTAATGGCTTTGTTGAAACACAAATATGTTTTGTGATTTATTTTTTTATTTTTTTGTGTAGGGTGTTTTTATGGTTGCATTAATTTTCAGTCAAAGGAATAAGTAATACAATCAGGCAACATTTACGTGTATAAAAAGATGACAGATTATGTGGTTGTTTGGTGTGTGTGGGTGTTGATGAGCATATTGTAAGTAATCTGGCCATTTCATTTTTTACCAATATTTTTTACTGTACGATATGTTTGGTTTTGGTTTTTTTAATAATATGGCTGTCTGCGTAATAATTGTGAAAACTACCCTAGGCTTCTGTGGTTCTTGGTTTTGTAAGAAATGTTAGAATAATGATATTTCACCATATGGGTTGTTCACACAGCAAAAAAGACTGCTAATGGTTTAACAAATTGCCTGTGACTGTACCTAGAGACATTTGATGGTCTTCCAATCACATTTAAAAGTCTCCCAGAGGAATCTGGCAGCCTCTGATGGTGATCTTCTAATGTGCAATGGTTGGATGGTGAGTCAGCAGACCTAATGAACTGCAGCAATAAAGATGGAGCAATGTATTCAGTAATAAGCAGTATACACCCTGGATTTGTAGCTTTCTCAAGAACAAGAGAAACAATTAAGCACTGGTGTGTAATGTGTTTACCAGAAAACATTTGGGGGTTTTTTTTCCCCAGGGCCTGCTTTATTGGCATTTTGGTTGGAAAACTGAACATTACAATGCATATTATGTGCTATTGAAAATCTTATTCATCTTCAGTAATCATTAGCCGAGTGAGGGTTGTGGTTGATTCTAAGCCATTGGGCATGAGGCAGAAATACGTTTACATTTACGGCATTTAGCAGACGCCCTTGTCCAGAGCGACATACAAAAGTGCTTTGAGTCTCTAGCAATGAATACATCTACACTGGTACGCAAGATTACAAACTTAATATAAATATAACTCTTGAATTCTACAAAGCAAACTTCAAAAGTGCTAATTCAAGTGTTATTAATTCACTAATATGAATTCACTAATATTAATAATAACTAATAACTAATATCTTATATATATTAATAACTAATATGAATTCACTAATAGACTCTGTAGGACACTAGTTTATTATAGGGCACCATGCACACATTGCCAGCACATTTAACATCTAGGGGCAATATAGCATAACCAATCCACCTGCATGTTTTGGGGAAATGGAAGCAAACCAAAAAAAAAACATGAAGATCGAAAAAAATTCAAACAAAGTGCATAGATAGTATCACAAGCTCAGGTTCAAACCAGAGTCTCTTTAGCTGTGCTACGATATTTGCACTATATTACTCAACTCTTATCATTGTATTTTATAAATAATACTTGTAGAGATTTGTTCATCAAAGCCATTTATTTTTCAGATAGGTGGCATACTTTTGATTAAATCACTAGGGCAGGAAGACATTTTCGAAATGTGTCTTTTACAGTATATTGTCTGTGTATCTTTATCACAATTCGGGCATTACCGCACAAATATTTCCCAAGGCCACAATATTTTTAATAAGCATAGTGATTTTACTGTACTTTGTTGAATCACTGCAATCCCGGCGGCTCAGTACGTGTAAATAGAAGTTAAAAAATAATGCACACCGTTCAATACTTTACATGAACTATTGTTATTGTGCTACAGATTATAATACACATAATGTGATCCATTTCATAATAGGTCAGACTTCTGTTAGATGCTGTTTGGGAAGGAAGTTTAAAGGAAACACCCTATAAAGGAAACACCCTAGATTTAACTAGAACAGGGCTATTACCTGGATGCAGGCTAAAAAAAAATCAGAAACGTTTATGATATGTCCTTAGGGTACAGTATTTGGCAACTTTGTGGAAATGCTGTCATTACCTATAGAGCATCCAGCCCAAACAGGATGAGACAAGCACAGATAAGGTAAAAAAAAAAAAAAAAAAAAGAAAGCAGGATGGTAAAAGGCATGCAGAGGTCTGACAAATAGTTGGTTGTAACACAGGAAAAGAGATAGAATGATTACATAAGTTTAGACTTTTACAAACACTAACATCTCAGGAAACAATCCACAGGGGATTTTAAAATGTGACTTAATTGAGAGAATGTATAATTAAGCATGTGCTCCTGAGAGTATTATTGCAGATTTACGTTGGTTGTGATTAAATGGGGTTTTTTTCACTTTGCCCTTTGCCCATTTCTGGACGAGTCATTTTTGAAATGACTAACAGCAAAAGCGCTAGTATAGGAGTGACATGTATTGTTAAAAGGGCGGTTCAGACAAAGGAAGTGGCAAAGGCGTGACTTTATAGTTTAGAGTTTGGGTTAGTCTGTTTCATAAGGTCTTAATTCAGGAGTTGTTAGTTCTATATTGCTTGAATTGGTGGGTTAAGGTAAAAAGGGGTTTGGTTTTTAGGGGTAAGCAAAGTGTGTAGAGAGGGAGAGCCAGACATGAGTGAGCAGCGGATAGTTCCGGGTTCTGTATGGCGTATATATCTGGTTTATGTTTGTCAGAACGCTACAATATATACAGTAATGTATACAGGAGTGAAAATATGCTGTAAAGTGAGAATGTAATATGAGAAATTGTGTGAAATATTTGGTGTGATGACCCTTTATCTGCAAAACAGCATCAATTCTTTTAGTCACATGTTTTGAACACAGCAGTTGTTCCATCTTGGAGAACTAACCACATCTTCTGTGGATGAAGGCTGCCTCAAAACCTTCTCTCTCTTCATGCTGAGATCTGGGCTCTATGAGGGCCAAACCATGAATTCCAGGACTCCTTGTTCTTCTCGAAGCTAAAGATAGTTCTTAATGTCACTGGTTGTATGTTTGGGGTTGTTAAATAAATGTGGGGTCAATCAGACACCTCTCTGATGGTATTGCATGATGGATTAGTATCTGCCTGTATTTCTCAGCATTGAGGACATCATTAATCCTGACCAAATCTCCAACTACATTTGCAGAAATGCAGCCCCAAATCTGTTAGGAATCTCCACCATGCTTCACTGTTGCCTGCAGACACTCATTATTTAACACCTCTCCAAGCCCAATTTGTCTTCTGCTACAGCCAAATATTTCATAATTTTGACTCATCAGTTCAGAGCACCTGCTGCCATTTTTATGAACCCCAATTCATATGTTTTTGTTCATAGTCAAGTCACTCCATGTCAAAGGTATTGCTTTTTTGGCCAAATTTCTTCTATGAAGACTATTTCTGGCCTAACTTCTCCAGACAGTACATGGGTATACCTGTGTCCAACTGGTTTCTGCCAGTTCTTTGCTGATGACACTGCTCAACATCTTTTAAAGTTGAAGGAATATAAGTGCGATGTGTGTAGGATCCTCAGCATTACCTGTTTTTTTGTGCTTCTTCAAAATTTTTGCTGTCTTGTTGTTGTGCTCAGTCTTGTCATGGTTTATGACCCGTAACGTGAAACTGTCTTTCATAAACTCACCTTAGTAGCAGAGTTTGGCTGTTCATTACCCAGTTGTATGCCTCATTCACAGCTGTTTCTGTTTTACTTAATTACATATAGAATTAATGATTATTAGCATGTGCTTGGAATAATTGGTTAATCAGACCGCTGACTTTTTTTGCAAGTGTAAGAATTGAAAGCCAAAGGGTAATCACACCAAATATTGATTTGATTTAGATTTTCTTTCTGTTTGCTTACTTTGAATTTAAAAAAAATCATTAAAATAAACAATTACAATTTATATTTACAGCATTTCTTCACACTTCCCTAAAACCTTTGCATGGTACTTTACATTGACCAGGCATAACCTTATTGCCACTTATCAGGCATAAAATTATGACCACCTGCCTAATGTTGTATTGGTCCACCTTTTGCTGCCAAAACAGTCTTGACCCGTTTAGCCTTAACAGCATTAACTTCAACAATTTGAGCTTTGCTCCCCATGTGCATCACTGAGCCTTGGCTGTCCATTACCATGTCACTGGTTCACCTCTTTTCCTTTCTTGGACCACTTTTGATAGATACTGACCACTGCAGACCGGGAACATCCCACAAGAGCTGCAGTTTTGGAGATGCTCTGACCCAGTCGTCTAGCCGTCACAATTTGGCCCTTGTCAAACTCAATCAAATCTTTACACTTGCCCATTTTTCCTGCTTCTAACACGTCAGCTTTGAGGACAAAATGTTTACTTAATGCCTAATATATCCTTCCCACTACTAGGTGCCATGATGAAGAGATAATCAGTGTTATTTACTTCACCAGTCATAATGTTATAATTATATAATTGTATTCCTGGTTGGTGTATTTCTTTTTATTTCTAGGTGATGAAAATATTCCTTTTTATTTAACATAGTAACACTTATTTCATTTTAAAAAATATTTTCAGCTTTGGTTTATTTCATTGGCCATAAACAAGCTTTGCTTTTGAAAAGAAAAGAAATGCATGCATTTCTAGCGATTTCTAGCTTAACTACAATATTACAATGTTTTTAATGACTTAAGTGATACCATGTCAAATAAAAATAAATATTTCCATCACCTAAAAAAAGAAATACACCAACCAGGCATAAAATTATGACATGACAACACGATGACGATGATGATACCACATGTCTTATGCATTGCATTGGTATGTATGAATGCAGGCCATGGGGATTGTGTATGCGGGTTCTGTCAGTGCAATCTTGGCTGGACAGGCGAGAGCTGTAACTGCTCCTCAAGGATTGACAACTGCATGGCCGGCATTGGACTGCTGTGTAGCGGTCGTGGTGAGTGTTTGTGCGGTACATGTGCATGCACTGTGCCTGGAGCCTACGGTTCCACCTGTGAGAAATGTCCCACCTGCCCTGATTCCTGCACTTTAAAAAAGTGAGTCCTCATTTGTTTTTTTGTATATAAGTGTGTGTTTGTTTGTGTGTGTGTGTGTGTGTGTTTGTTTGGTTGTGTAATAATTATTCCTGTGTGTGGTTGTGTGATATTTATTCCTATGTGTGTGAAGGGATTGTGTGGAGTGCAAGCACTATAAGAGAGGACCGCTCTTTGAGAAGAAAACGTGCAACACTGCAATGTGCAGAGAAGAAATTCAACTGGTGGATGAGCTAGGTATATACATACACATAACAAACGCATCATAATTCATTTCCTTACCATGTGTTAAGACATTGTAAGACATGTAATATTTATGATACCTACTATGGATTGCTTTAGGGAAGACACTAAAAATGATAAGCACTGTCAAGTTCATAGCCAGGAATCTAGGAGGTATTTAAGTTAGGCATCTGGGATTTATATGAATTACTATTCATAATTAATGCACAGCATAACGAATATTTTTACGGAAAGTGCAGTGAAATCAGGAAAAACTAAGTTGTGCAAGTGTTTGAATTTAGTTTCTGAGCTTTTCCATATATCTGTCCTGTTCATTGTTAATTTCTACTTTGCCAGATGTTTTTATGAAGGTCTAACATTTTACTATCATTATTACATGAGATTTTTAAGTTTAACTTAATTGAAATAAATATAGAAGTGTTACTGAAAGTATTAACCCAGGGTCATTTTCCACTTCTTGCATATTCACCACCTATAATTAAATATTTTTTTTAATTTTTTTTTAAATAGCAGCAGATTCTTTAAATACTGAGCATTGCATAATCAGCTCCTATCTTTCTCTCTCATCAGCCTTCCATGAGAAGAGCTCAGTGAACTGCAGCTACAAAGATGAGGATGATTGCATTCACCACTTCCAATACTATGAAGACATCAACGGAAAATCCATCCTCTATCTCGTTAAAGAACCCGGTGAGTCGTGCAGATACGTGCAGATACAAGCAGAGCTGGTACAAGTTGTTCTTTAAAGCAAACCTGTGGTGACTTTGGCAATAAAAAACTCACTGAGATGGCATGAGGTGGAAATCTTGAGGGGAACCAGACTCAAAAGAGACCCCATCTTCATATGGGTTCATTCATTTTATATATATATATATATATATATATATATATATATATATATATATATATATATATATATATATATATATATATATATATATATGAATAACTTACTATGGCAAACTTGCAACATAACCTCAGGCTGACAATTATTCCATTAATAGATATTGATTAAATATTCAGTCTAAAAAACTGTACAGAGACCAAGAACATAGCCAATGAAGTGAGGGCACCTATGAGAAAGGGGGTGAGGACAGTATGAGACCACACATGGCTACGTCCATGTCAACATCGAAACCAGCCGCTCAGATGTGTTCATTTGCTGGTTTTAATTTTTTCTGAACCTGACATGTAATTAATACTTTGCTATTAGCACTGCATCTCACTGTGACTCATGTGTTTTCATGTGTGTAGAGTGTCCAAAAGGTCCTGATATCCTGGTAGTGGTGGCTTCTGTTGTCGGCTCTATTTTTTTGCTGGGCTTGGCTGCTCTGCTGGTGTGGAAGCTGCTGATCACTGTTCATGACCGCCGAGAGTTTGCTAAGTTTGAGGAAGAGAGAGCCAAGGCCAAGTGGGAAGCGGTAAGATGGAATGACAAACAAACACACACATACATGCACATAAAATAATAACATAATAATAAGAGACACACCTACAAACCCACATTTTATGGCTGTCTAATGGATCTGGATAAGGGGGTAATTGGTAGTTTCTCAACAACTACCATTATATTAGTGAGTAATCGTGGCTTCGTGTCATGTCTCGTCTCCTGCTGTGAGACCTAAAGCTCCTCTCGTTGTCTCCTTTAGCACGGGGATATGACAGTGGCTATTATGTAATGTGCAGTGTAATTCATTTTGGCAGGTTATTCTGTGTCATTCCTGTACAGGGCTTCACAACAATGGTCAAAGTGATCAAAGCAATTATTTTTGGGCGAATCTCACTACTTCTGTCTGATTAGGATGAAAATTAGTTGTTCTTTGTTATTTTATAAAAGAGAACATAGCCCTTTTTTTTTAAAGTAAGCAGCTGGATCAAGAACTTAGATTTGCAAAACAAATAAAATAAATTATGGACATACACACTCACAGCACAAAGAGATAATCCGGTGGTTAACCAAAGAACTAAGCAGTGAAACCAGCAATTATATTAAACACTAAGATTTTAAGATGACATACTGGTATAACGCAACACGTTACTGACAGAGAACACTTAATCTTACAAAATAAATACACTAAACATCTTCCAGCCTGCAAATTAGCATTTTCTTCAATAAATAACAGCAAGAATACAATTTTGAATGCACCATGTGAACAAAATTATTGGAATGCCTGACTTTTCTAGCCATATGTGGTTCTTCTCTAAACTGTTTGTCTTTGTATGTTATAGCATTACATTTTCCATTCACTTGAACTAGGAGACCCAAACTTGACCCATGACAATGCGCCCTGTGCACTAGCAACCTCCATGAAGATATGGTTTGGCGTGGAAGATCATGAGATCTTTAGTGTTCTGACCTCAACCCTATTGAACACCTGTGGGTTCAACTGGACTGCTGATTGTATCCCTGCATTTTTCACTCTATCAGTACCAGACTTTACTAAAGCCCTTGAGGCTGAATGAGCACAAATCTCCAATATCTAGTGAAACATCTTCCTAGAAGAGGTGATGTTCAAAGATCAGATGTGAATCTTATGGTCAGGTGTCCACAAACGTTTGTGCATAAAGTGTATTTTCAGGCTATAGGTGACATTATAAAAGGTGCATAAAGCATAATTTTGGGATTGATCCAGGAGAATTCCAAGTAAAACTTGGATGTTTTTTACTGTAGGAACTGTTCAGTATTGAAAACTGTTATTTTTTTGCTTTGCAATTAGTATTTTTGTCGATGTGTCCTAACAACATGGCCTTTATCTACAGCCTCAGTCTCTCTCATGTCATTGTTAGTGCTTCCTGTCCATGATTCAAGACATGAGCATTAATGAAAACAATACTTAAACAGCTTACCCTTTCTAACAATATTACTATATCAGTGTATTCATTCATAATCAAACCAAGCCAGTATAGTTAAAGAACTGTGTGTGCCTTTGAATGAAGCAAGGAATAAAACTCAATAGGTGCGTTATTACGCAAACACTGTATGATCTGACCCAACAAAAAGTCCAAAGAATGCAGTTTTTCATTTTTAAATGAACAACATCATGCTTTTTAACCATTTATAATTGTGTTTAATATTGTCAGACTATTGTAAGAGAGTTCTATTATGATTTACAGGTTATGTTTATATAACATCTAAATATGTTCATATTCGCTTCTCATGTAAACCCCCCTGAAGAAAAATGGCAGCTCCCAAGGCAAAAAGATGCATTTACTTTTACAGAGTGATAACACTTGAGACTCCTTCCTCAAATAAGTGCTATATAAGCATAAACATTATAAAACATCATCATATTAATAATTATATGTATTTCAAAAATACATTCGCCATTAGGCTTAGATTACATGAAGCATCCATTATGTAAGTTCTTGTAAATGAGCTGGTACTATAGAAACATATTATTATGAGTGCATTCATATAAACTGTCTTGAAAGTGCTGTCTACTGTTTTCAGAAAATTACTCAACATTTCCTATCAGTTCTGTGGTGTGAAAATGATTCAAATCGTAAGACTTTTGCAAAGGTTAGATTTATTCCGCCATGGTTGAATACATTTGAATGGACAAACTCTGCCCTTTGCACGTATATCTAGTGACATCTCATGGACAAACAATTATTTCTGGTTACTTTTAATTTTTATGAAGCATTTTATCACCATGTATTACAAATAATTATTATTAAGAAAGTTGTCTCTTTCTCTTTTAGGCTAATAACCCATTGTATAAAGGAGCTACAACTACATTTACAAATGTGACCTACCAGGGCAACTAAAGACCTGACTTCTTCATCAACATCAGCCTCAGTGATGGTCATGTGACCTCTCAGTGAATGGCTCAGCACTTTACACCAATCAGTGATGCCCACTTCCTTGTTAGCTCTGGAATGCTGACATGTCGATCCTGATACTGTGCTGCCATCAGAGCTGTGTCCGGGATATGCTTCCTTGATATTGAGCTGAATTTTTTTCATTGACTAAAACTGAAATGATGATGATGATGATGATGATGATGATGATGATGATGATAATAATAATAATAACAATAATGAATAAATACATACAGTACAGACCAAAAGTTTGGACACACCTTCTCATTCAAAGAGTTTTCTTTATTTTCATGACTATGAAAATTGTAGAGTCACACTGAAGGCATCAAGGGCTATTTGACCAAGAAGGAGAGTGATGGGGTGCTGCGCCAGATGACCTGGCCTCCACAGTCACCGGACCTGAACCCAATCGAGATGGTTTAGGGGTGAGCTGGACCGCAGAGTGAAGGCAAAAGGGCCAACAAGTGCCAAGCATCTCTCGGGGAACTCCTTCAAGACTGTTAAAAGACCATTTCAGGTGACTACCTCTTGAAGCTCATCAAGAGAATGCCAAGAGTGTGCAAAGCAGTAATCAAAGCAAAAGGTGGCTACTTTGAAGAACCTAGAATATGACATTTTTCAGTTGTTTCACACTTTTTATGTATATAATTCCATATATAATTCCACGTGTTAATTCATAGTTTTGATGCCTTCAGTGTGAATCTACAATTTTCATAGTCATGAAAATAAAGAAAACTCTTTGAATGAGAAGGTGCGTCCAAACTTTTGGTCTGTACTGTATATAAATAAATTGTATAGTATTTCAAATGAAAACAGGGAAATTAGATTGATTAAAAAACCCAGAGAGTCCATTGTATTATTTTTTATATATAGAAAATGTAATATTTTATAATGTAAGCATTGTTCAAGCATATAATTTGGAGAACATGCATGGTCTTTTATTTATATGCAACAAATTAAGTATTTTAACGGTACGAAGATTTATTTTGACCAAACGTTTATTTTCATGAAAAATCCTCCCTTAGAATGAGTTACAGCTTTACACACTCTTGGGATCGGGAAAATTTGTTTCTTCAAACATTCAGCTTAAATACTTTTCAATGCATCATGTTATACTTGCTGAAGTTGTTTTTGCTAGTTGGATATTTCAATAGGATTTAGGTGCAGTGACTGGGCAGATCATTTCATGATAGATAACACTCCAGGTGACTGTTTGACTTTAATAAACACTTACAGAGCTTGGACATTTGCTTTTGGTCGTTGTCTTGTTGTATGGTTTTAATAAGCCTCAATGCAGATGGAATTGTGTGTAAGTAGGGAATGGTAGCTGTGTTAGTTCATTATTACACCTACATGTATATAATGAGTCAGCATTAAACTTACAAATTGATACCTGACATAGCTACAGTACATGTATTTTATTCAAATCCTACTGTTATTGCTTAAGGTGCCAGTTTGACAAAGAAAATGAATAGCGTTAACTATTGCATTTTATGCATGTTGCATAGAAACAATAGGGAACATGTATGTGTTTTTCAATAATTAATAGATAGGAGTTTCCATACTGTATGAGCATTATATATTAGCTTTTAATGGTCTTACCAAAAAAATCATTGTTCAGGGTATAAAGCAAACAGAATCCATTTGCTCATTTACTTTTGCTGTTTCGAATTGTTTTTGGGAAAAGCATCAACAATGAATGAAGCAACAGTGACTCTTCATTCTGTAAAAAACTTCTCATGAGCCTACAATAAGTTACTTTATTTATTGGTTGAATTTTTGGCTTATTTTCAGATATTTTCAGATTTTTTTTTTGTTAAGACTGAAAGCTTCATTTTTTGCCGTTTTGATTTTGGACCATTTTCCCCCCTTACAATTTATAAATCTGTAACAGAGATTATTGTAATAGAGCTATTGAAGCAGAACATCTGGAAGAGAACAGTTAATCATGGTGCAGTTTTTTGGCTGTCTGGAAGAAAATGTATTGTCGAAGGGTTTAGACATCATTAAGTGTGTCTGACTTTTTTTTCCACATAAAGCCAAATATCTTACCAGTTTGTTAAATTAAAATTAGATGGTGGAATGATTTGATTTTCGGCAAAAAAAAAAAATTTAATAAGCCTAATATGTGTGGGAAGTTTAACATCAAAATATTGCTTGAAATTTATAAGACTTTGGTCATCACCCTATGGAAAAGATAAATGATCAGTGTGGGAGAACTTCCTTTTCGAATTTCCTAACGTGGGTTGTGCTGCGCTCCTCCTCCTCTGAGCACAGATGTCTCACGACTATGTGTGCACACGTTCAGCTAGAACTTAAAGCTGCACAACACACACTAGGTAGTATAGTGTGCTTAACATGGAAAGTGAAGGTGCTATGCAAGTATGTGTGACTTGTGATTGCTCTGTAGTACGGAAGGTAAAATGAGTAAAATGCCTTAGTATTGGTTATAGTAAATTAGGACTAAATGTTGTGGGATAATGCTGACTTTGTGTGTAGTGAAGACACAAAAGAATGCTTTTATTTTCTTTGTTTTTTAAATAAAATACATAAATATAAATCAAATTAATAAATAGTGAACACAGATTAGATGCAGCTGACATTTACACAGCCTTTAGAGACAGGTTTAGGGACAGGTTGCCTTCCTGTTATAACCACAGGCCAGATCTGGTGACCCTTCAGCGCATCACTAGAGCCTCCATAAAGCACTAGGCCTCGAATTTTCATGACATTAAAGCTGTATTAAAGTTAATTAGCCTGGCTTTTAGATTTGGAAATAATGACTGCTGGGGAAAAAAAAGGTGGATGAGTTGCCACAACAACCCATTAGAACATCAAAGGGAGTTTAGAGTCTGTGATTGTGGGAGCAGGGCGTAAACCTCGGAGGACGGCGCTGGTGTGGACATGTCATCACCCACTGGAACTTCAGTTGCCATAGCTACTACATTATGTTCTAGGGTTTCAAATGCATTACTTCGGAACTTTCGTTGCCATGGAAGCAGCGGCTCGGATGCTGATGGAGTTCGAAGTTTGGCGGATTCAGTCATTCATGAAAATGTCAGGCAGAGAGCCAAATCCAATCAATTCCTCATGTTCTTTTTATTGACTTATTTTTCATGCCAGGGAAAGCAGCAAAATATCTCAGGAGGTAATAAAGCTTTTTTTTATGCCATCAGTGTCACGATTTAGTGCCATCATCATCTATATATATATATATATATATATATATATATATATATATATATATATATATATATATATATATATACATACGTTATAAGGGTATACAGAGAAGTGCTGCTTGAATGAAAAAGTAAGAAAAACCATATATACACATATTTCCACATATTTTGTCTTGTATTTAATTTAGAGTTTTCAGTCTTTATATTTTAAAAATAAAATAAAGTATTTTATACTTAGAAAAAAAATCCTTTCTGGACTGTACATAAATTGTTTTATTTTATAACAAACAATATTAATTATCATTACGAAAATATTATTTTCTATTTTCATTCTGGCCGGTAGATGGCAATGTTGTTCCTGTAAATTTACAGAAACGGGAAAAAAAACCTACATCCGGTTTGTGTAAACCTAGCATGGCGGCGCTCTGGTGTAAGCATGCGATTGCGTCGTTTTTTGTCCTACCTGCTTTACGATTAGTCCCGCCTCCTTTACTATGATTGGTTTGGTATTCACTCCCCACGGGAAAGGACACGCCCAGTCTGTTTGCCTGGATGCTGAGTTTTACATATTTTGGGGGAATAAATAGGATTTCACAGAGTATTTTATTATATGGTTCATAAATTACAGCATAAGGGTTATAAAATATATACTTTATTAAAATATAATTCTTCTTCTTCTTTTTTCGGCTTCTACCATTAGGGGTCGCCACAGGGGATCATCGGTCTCCATACCCCCCTGTCCTCTACATCTGCCTCTTTCAAACCAACTATTGTGCCTGCATGTCTTCCCTCACCACATCCATAAACCTCCTCCTTGGCCTTCCTCTTTTTCTCCTTCCTGGTGACTCCATCCTCAGCATTCTCCTACTGATATACCCCATGTCCCTCCTCTGCACATGTCCAAACCATCTCAATCTCGCCTCCTTCACCTTGTCTTCAAAACATCCTACATGCGCTGTCTCTCTAATAAACTTATTTCTAATCCTGTCCATCACTCCCAACGAAAACCTCAACATCTTCAGCTCTGCTACCTCCAGCTCCACTTCCTGTCTTTTACTCAATGCCACTGTCTCTAAACCATACAACATAGCATGTCTCACCACAGTCCTATAAACTTTCCCTTTTACTCTTGCAGACACTCTTCTATCTACAAATCACTCCTGCTATCACTCTTCTTCACCCACTCCACCCTGCACTCTTTTTTTCACTTCTCTAACACACTTTCCATTTTAAATAAATGTAAGTAAAATATAAGAATAAAGTATTTCATTGCACTGAATGCTGAATATATTCATATTATTAAAAATCTTACTTAACACTTGGATTGCTCTTTCTGTGAACTCCAGACTGAAAATCTTTATCACTTTTTTCCTATTTTCTTCTGCAGAAAGAGACTCAGAACAGATATTTTTCATAAATGTGGATATAATTCTAGGTTTTACTACTTACATTAAATAAAAACTTTCTTCTATAATATGATTTCACTATTCAATTGTAATATTAGAATATGATTAGCATGTGACTAGTTTCCATTTCATTATTAATATTTAATTAAATAAAGATGTTCAAATGTTCAAAAGTTTATCCCAATTTGTATGTACATTTATCTTAGATTTTGAAATATCACAAATTTAAAAAAGAAAAGAGAAATAGGGGCACTAAGGGTCTGTCTATTATTATTATTATTATTATTATTATTATTATTATTATTATTATTATTGTTATTATTATTATTATCATTATTATTATTATTATTATTGTCACTGTTGCTTTTTTATAAAATTATACTTTTATAAAATAATGATCAATTTCAACTACTATTATACAACTGTGTAGTAAATATTTATTAACTTTTTATTGTTCAGGTCAAAGCTATATTAAAGAGCCAAATCCATTGATTGTAAGTTAATCATTTTCTGAAATGTTTATGAGCTCTACAGAATAGAATAAATGCATGAATTGCAAATACATAAAAAATAAATTAATTGTAATATATAACTCGTGTTAAATAAAACTGTGGAAATGCTGTTTATATCATTCATCAGTCAAATAAAATGTGGTTAGTGGGCAAATGTAATTCAATAAATAGATAGAGAGAAATTCAAGATTTTAACAAGTGTGCAATACACACACACACACACACACACACACACACACACACACAGAGAGACAGACAGACAGACAGATAGATAGATAGATAGATAGATAGATAGATAGATAGATAGATAGATAGATAGATAGATGATAGATAGATAGATAGATAGATAGATAGATAGATAGATAGATAGATAGATAGATAGATAGATAGATAGATAGATAGATAGATCAATTTTTAGAAATTTCCCCACTGTGGGACGAATAAAGGTTTATCTTATCTAGATAGATGTTGACGGAGGGGGCGGGGCCACAAGGCCCCTCCCCTCAGCTCCAGTACAGGAGGTGGAGTTAGACGGAATAAGGGTGGGGAAACCGTGCCGGTGTGTTAGCAGGGAACATGACAGACTCGGCGAATGGAGCGACACCAGAGCCGGTGGACGGAATCAAGCGGCCTCAGTTCGGTACTCGGTTCCTCACAGACCCGCGGGAAGTGTTTCAGCACAACGCCTGGTATGTGAAAGCCCGTGTGGGAGCAATGTGTCTGAATAACTCTAGTGAACGCTCTTACAGCGCTATGGGTCTGTTTACTACACACGTTTCCTTATTATTAATCATTATCAATATGGCTGTTGTTGCCTGGGTGTGTGTTACACCGAACCATTTCCGACTTTGGGGATTTTAATAGCCGGGTCTTGCATCCAAAAACGCGCAGTACAGTAACAACACTGAAGTGTGAGCGAGCGAGCGAGCGAGAGAGACACACACACACACACACACACACACACACACACACACACACACACACACACACACACACACACACAGAGCCTACTGCTACACATACTGGTGTAGTACTGTAGCGACTTAAACACGTGATTGCTACGTCATCGTCTTGCTCATGGATGGATGGATTGATTTATAAATGTATAGATAAATAGATGTGTGTATATATAAATACACTATATTTTCAAAACTTTGAGGGCATAAATATAGTATTCAGCATCGCGTTTGGGTTTCCAAGTTGATGTGAACGCAAAATGTTATTATACCGCATTCAAAGACGTCCTATACAGTTGTGTGCCTCCTGCTTTTTGTAACAAATTGGAGAAGAACCATACATGTCAGGAAACATCTAATGTCCCTATTCTTTTGTCCATGTAGAGTAGATGAATGTTTCCATGGATGGATAAATGGGTTGGTTGGTTGCTTGATGGATTAATGGATTGATTGAATCCCGAAGGGAAATTGTAATGTTCCAGCAGCCGGTACACAGATATACAACACTGTACAAGCAACAAGATGAGCACACTGCTTCTCCATTCCTCAGGCATCCTCTCACCTTCTTAAATCTTGTTAAACAATCTGGGTAAAAACTCCACTGCCATCTCTCCTGAACATCTCCATGCTGGTATGTCATCTGGTCCTACTGACTTTCCACTGTTCATCCTTCTAATCGCTGCTCTCACTTCCTCCTTACTAATCCTATCCACTTCCTGCTTCACCACTGCCACATCATCCAACCTTCTCTCCCTCTCTCTCATTTTCCTCATTCCTCAGCTGCTCAAAGTATTCTGTCCATCTTCTCAACACACTCACCTCCATCTTTTATTGCTCTAACTTGCAGCACATCCTTCCCAGCTCGGTCCCTCTGCCTGGCCAATCATTACAAATCCTTTTCTCCTTCCTTAGTGTCCAACATCTCATACAGCTCCTCATATGCCTTTTCTTTGCTTTCGCCACATCCCTTTTTACCTGCTTCTTATCTTTCTGCTGATCCCAATTCTGTTTTGCCAACCTCTTTCTCCTAATGCTCTTCTGCGCCTTCCTGAATCCACCACATTGTCTCTGTCTTCCTTTCTATTTCCAGATGTCACACCAAGTACCTTTCTAGCTGTCTCCTTATCACTCCTGCAGTAGTTACCCAATCACCTCTTCACCACCACCGAGCCCCTGTCTGACCTCTTCCCTGAATCTCCCACTACAGTCTTCCTAATTCAGTTTCCACCATCTTATTCTTCAAGTCTTCACTCTCCTCCTCTTCTTCTTCACCTCCAAAACCATCCTACAGACCACCATCCGATGCTGTCTAGCTACACTGTCCCCCGCCAACACCTTACAGTCTCCAATCTTTTTCAGGTTGCATCTCCTACGTAGAATATAATCCATCTGTGTGCACCTTCCTCAACTCTTATACGTCACCCTATGATAAAATGTGTTCACCACTGCCATTTCCATCCTTTTAGCAAAATCCACCATCATCTGCCCTTCCACATTCCTCTCCTTAAAGCCATACGTACCCATCACCTCCTAGTCCCCTCTGTTCCCTTCAGCTACATGCCCATTTAAATCTGCCGCAATCACCAATCTTTCATTTCTAGGTACACCTTCTACCACTTTATCTAACTCACTCCTCCTCCATCTCACAACCCACTTGTGGAGCATAGGCACTGATGAGATTTATCATCGCCCCTTCATCACCCTGTCAGAAACTCTCTTTACCTCCACTACACTCTTACTGTACTCCCCCTTCAGAATCACCCCTACACCAATACTCTTTCCATCCACACCATAATAGAACAGTTTAAACCCTCCTCCAATGTTCCTGGCCTTATTCCCTTTCCACTTGGTCTCCTGAACACACAACATATCAAGTTTTCTCCTCTCCATCATATCAGCTATCTCTCTTCCTTTACCAGTCATAGTACCAACATTTAATTTACCAACCCGAACCTCCACTCTCCTCCACTTCTCCTTTCCCTGATGGTAAACTGGGCTTTGACCGATCCGGTATGAAATTCTGATTCTTGATCTGCATATTTGATTTGGCACATGTTTTATGCTGGATGCCCTTCCTTTATCTGGGCTTATCTCAGCACTAAGAGTGCACTGGCTTTTGCAACCCTAATTACTGGGGTCAATAAAACGAGAAAGAGAAAGAGGGTAAATGATAAATTGCATATAAAAAGCAGATTCAGGTGGGAATCTGAGAACTGCTTATTAAGGTGCATTAATGAGATATAATGTTGCCTATTAGTAATATAACATCACTGTGTGCTTGATAATTGAATATACGGGTGCGGCTATTAATTAAAAGGAAGAATAAAAGTACATGACCATATCAGTGCTATTAGGTGGACAACCGAAGTGTCTGTATATTAAGATGCATTGATGGGATTAACGTTACGGTTAATAAATGAGGAAGTGCACAGAATGTATATGTCCCTATTTACAGCATATGGATGCCAGTAAAGGATATCCCTCTCCTGACACAGAGAAGAGTTATTGTAAAGTCTGACTACAGGTTTTCTGTGAAGGAGGTGTGCGTGTGTGATATAAAATATAGCATATCTTTTATATAAAAAAAATTACATATAAATAAAATGCTGAAGTGTATAAGAAAAAATAAACACTTTGGGACATCCTGATATTGGAAATTAAACCTTGTTGTAACACAACACCCTGTTGTAGATCATTTTTGCACTATGTGGACCAACAGACCAGCAAAAAAGTGCTGTGAGTGTACTCTAAAAGCAATTTTAGGCTTGATGCACTTGTACGAGTGTTTCCCTGTGGGTTATAGGGTATGTGCACCTAGTGATCTGCTCTTATCTGGCTACTCAGTGTATATTCTATGACATTATTGTATTTCTTAAACACTTCCACCCATTATATTGAATAAATAATAATTTCTATGAATTTCTGTTCTACATTAGGCTCAATGAGTTAAAACAAGAGTTGGTTCATGAAGGTTTAGTTTTTTTCTGTGTTGTATTAATAGGGATAACGTTCAGTGGTCTGAAGAGCAGGAAAATGCTGCCCGGAGAAAAGTGCAGGAGAACAGTGAACCTCTTCCAGCAGAGAAACAAGGTGGGTACAGCATGTGCATGAGTGCAGCTTCCCTTTTAATCACTAATCACACAGACACATTACATTCTTTCTGTTGTAAACAATATGATACGTGTTAAGTAAATCTTAAGAGTATGAGTAACTATTGGATTCCTCGAAATTTTGTGTAACTCAAGAGTAAGTAGTGAACAAACCTTTGAGTTTATAAAGGAGGATTTTGCTGTGTACTCCTAATGTAATGTCACATGGCCAAGAGTACTATAGAAAATTCTAAAGGGCCCAAACTGCCTTTTAAATTTGTGCAACTGGAGAACCGATTTCCTGAGCAGTGATTAAAAAAGGGAAGTGATTTACTTCATTTTTAAATGAAGAAATCTAGATTCGATGAAGGGGGAAAAAAATGCAGCCACTATTATGTCTTTTCTTGGCTTCTTTACCAACATTATGTACAGTGGAACCTCGATACTCGCGACCTTGACACTTGCTACTTGGATAGTTTGTGACTTTCCATTTGGAACCGGACGTAGAATCCGATCATTCGCGAGTGGCTTGAAAGTTCAGAGTAACATTTTAAAACAGTTTTTACTAATAAATTACATAAAAATGTTTGAAAAAAATTTTGTTTATTGGAATATTTATTTAAAGTAGTAAATAAAACATTTGACAAGTAATTCACAATGTTTGTTGACAGTTTTCAGTACATGTACAATTCCCCTTGAAAAAGAAACCATCAAAAGAAGAGGGTCAAACCCTCACTATTTTTTTGGAACTCGCGATAGAACGTAACCCCCACGAGTATCGAGGTTACACTGTATTTTATAATGTAATATAAGAAAATCTATTTTCAAAACATATATAAAAGGGTGATATAAGTGGGGTATTCGAGTGATATTTCAAGTCAAATTCATATTTTACTTGTCACACACATACATACAGAGTACGACATGTACGACAATGCTTTATACGACTGTCTAACATTTAACACGAGAAACGAAATGGATTATAAGAATAAAAACAAAAATGAAGTAAATAAAAGTATAAAGTAGAGAAAAATATATGTATATACATCGATGCGTATCGACAGAGTACAAATTATTTAGTGTGATTGTCCTTAAAGTGTTCATGTGCAGTATAGTGTGGTGTAAAGTGATATTTGGATATTAGTCTCATGATATGAATAAACTATTAATTAACACAAATTCGAACTATTAGGTTAATTAACATACAAGTATAATTTTATAATTGTCAACATGACCTTTTTTTTAATTATAGTTATTTATTTATTTTTTCCATGTAATATTTATTTTCTGTTTTTCAAATTTGACACGTACATCATTTTGAATGAATGACATTTAACTTGAATCTATACTTCAGCTAAAACCTTTATTGGTTGACCTCTAGGAGGATAGCTTGTGATCTCACTGCCATGTACACGCTTCTGGTCAGAATCTGCTGTTTAATTTTCTTAAGTTTTATATTAATTAAATGTTCTGATACAGTATTATTACTTCAGTACCAGCTTAGATTTCACAAAGCGTACTTGATATTGTAAGGATTTTTTTTTTTTAAGGAGTCACCAATGTCTCAGTTTTCAGGATGGAGGGCCTTGTGCTTTCTCTGTAACATGATAAAGTGTTATATTTTCCTATAAGGGCCAGGTTTATTGTTTTAATATTCTAGCATAATTTCTTCCATTGTTCTTTTGAGCCTGCATAATATATTTCTACCAGTAAGTTTATTTTTCATTTTATCTCCTTTATTATTTTTTTTTACAACAGATGATTTTGAGAATAGAGCCAATGAGTACTGGAACGACTTCTACGGCATCCACGAGAACCGCTTCTTTAAAGATCGCCACTGGCTCTTCACTGAGTTCCCCGAGCTCGGCCCTCAGCGTTCCCAGAGTACAGGAGGAGAAGCGGCGTCTGATGAGGATCTCGTCCAGACCACGGTGAAGCTGGAACTGAATGGTGAAGAGACACAATCTGCTGTCAACAAAGAAGCAGCAGCGTTTCCCGGAGCTTCAGCCTCCTACCGCATTCTGGAGGTTAGTCAGCTGATATACGTGTGTTTGTGTGCAGGCACGTGCGTATATATTGGGGGTGTGCGAGGTGATCTATTAGTCTTTATATGAAAATAAACACATGTTTTGCCTTAGGTAGGCTGTGGAGTTGGCAATACAGTCTTTCCCATTCTCAAGACAAACAAGTAAGACATGAGCACTTTAACACAATACACTACTACAGGAATACCCAGGTGGTGGTAATCGATTCTTTAGCTGCCATATCTGTTTACAGGCAAAAAAAGAAGAATATCTGTTCAAGTAAAATTCACTTTTAACGCATGTCTAAGGGCAGTTGTTGGTGACAAACAATCGCCCCAGTAATTTTTCTGTTTACTGCTCAGTACAGGGAAATAAGTCCAAATGAACCCACAAGATACAGATGCTGTGGGTAAAAATTCTGTTGAAAAGTAGCAGCAGTAGTAGTATTAGTCATTTATCAGATTTTTTTTCTTTGTCCTTTATACATCTTTATATTCATAAACACCTTTAAGCATGGCATTCTTTTCTTTCGAAATTCAGTGATCCAGGTCTTTTTGTGTACTGCTGCGATTTCTCCAGCACAGCTATTGACCTCGTCAAGGTAAGAGAAAGCGTCATTAAAATCCAAAACCCTCATTAAGTACTGGAACAACTTCTACGCCATCCATAAACACCTTTTTTAAAGATCGCCACTGGTTCGTTACTGGTTTCCACCAAGTTTGTAAGAGGAACACAAGAAAAAAAAAAAGAATCATGCATTCATTTTAATGATCAGAAAGAGGAAATGGATGTATGTGTGTATGTGTGTATATATATATATTTTTTTTTAACTTCGAATGGACAAAAAAAAAGGGGGCAACAAAAGGCAAGCACATTGTTCATGTACCAATCAGCTTGAGTTTGCTTTAATGTAGCTAACAATCTAAAGTGAGGTTTCTATCTTCCAGTTAAGCATGCAATATATGAAAGCATTGTTTTTGTTTTAAATACATAATTCTTCAGACATTGACACCATATGACATCATGTTAGCTATATACTAAGGATCACTTCCTTTCTAGGCAAAATGTTTGGAATCATGCCAAATGAATGATGCATTCAGCATTGGTTTGTATGCAAAATGATTTGGTTCAAATGAAAAATTATCTGGCTTTTTTCTAATATTCTTTTGATGCAGTTCTAGAGCAAAACTAAAGACTATACAGAAACTTTAGACATGTTTCTGCTGATCAGCTACATCATAAGGGACATTTCAGTTTTTGCCACTGTTCCTTTAACTCAGGAGTCCCAATTTTCTGGTCAAATGACCCCAAATAGACATTGATATTTTTCCTTTAATTCCAGGTTTATAATTGGGCTACTTTGACATTTCAACAGTTTATTGTACAGTATATTTTGTAAATAACATAAATATGTTTACCAAAAAAAACAGTCACAGGCTCTTTCTTTCCGAGTTAGCAGTCTAGTGGGTAATGTTGTGATGTTTTAGGAAAACATTTCACACCGGGGTGTTGTGACGAGGCACGTCACTGCATAAAGAAGCCTTTCTGTTCGACAGGATGTATGATTTTGCATGCATGTGCACAAGTAGCAGCAATGCTCCTGCTTATTTTACACATCAGGAAATTTGAAAAGCAGCACCCACCGGACAGAACACCCAAAGCCAAAACATCCGTGTTCAACACTTAGCTATGAAATGTTTCTTTAATTTAATGCACGGCAAATCTTGTTCTTATGGTTGTCCTAAGCTGCATTCTAATGTAAAAACTCAAACTAGCATTCAAAAGTAATTACATGAGAGGTTTTACATTCAACTCCTAATTGCACTAGGTAACTAGCTTAGTGTTAGTGCTCAATGATGGTCCAGAATAGGGCGTAAGTTTTCCATTTGAGACACAAAGCTGTTTTTTTTTTTACAGTCTGATTAATTAACTTTGCAGTCGAACCCGGAGTACAACCCATTCCGATGTCACGCCTTTGTCCACGACCTGAGCGACGTCACAGCTGCCTATCCAGTGCCAGAGCAGAGCCTCGATGTCATTGTTCTCATATTTGTCCTCTCTGCTCTCCACCCTGAAAAGTGAGTGTGTTGATGCATAGGACAGATTTTAGTGCATGTCGCCTCGTTCTAGTCTCAGGTGTACGTCCAGATGACTCCAGAATGACTCCAGAATGACTGGCTGACCCAGACAGCTTAAGAAGATACATTATGGGGACTAAAAATGGGGATACCTGACCATAAAATAATTTTACTTTTATAACATTTAATCCCAATTAAGACCCCAAGTTCCCTGGTGGTCTAGTGGTTCGATTCCCGGTCAGGGAACCGACCCCAGCCATTAGGGTTGCACAAGCCAGTGCACTCTAAGTGCCGGTCCCAAGCCCGGATAAATGGGGTGGGTTGCGTTAGAAAGGGCATCCAGTGTAAAAACATGCCAAATCGAACATGCGGATCATGAATACGGATGATCCGTTGTGGCGACCCCTAATGGGAGAAGCCGAAAGAAAGTTTAATCCCATTTAAGACCCCATCTGCTGTTATAACAACCTACACTCTTCTGGGAAGATACTCCATTAGATTTCAGAAAGTGTGCTTGTAGAAATTAGTTCTCATTCAGCCACTAGAGTGTTAGTGAAGCCAGGTAATGCTGTAGGGCGAGGAGGCCTGGGGTGCAGTCAGCAGTCCAGTTCATACCAACGATGTTCAGTAGGTTTCAATAGACTCCATAGCAGGCCACTCAAAATCTTCCACGTCAAACCATTTAAAGCATATGTTCTTTAAAGCCAGAAGAGGTTTGGGTGAAGGGAAAATCTACTGCATGCATGTAGTTTGGGGAGGAAACGCATATAGCTGGAAAAGTCAGTTGTCCTAATAACTTTGCCCGTATAGTGTATTTCTTCGAGAAGATGTTACGTTACCAAATTTACATAACTGTTAAACTGTTATTCTTGTAGATTAGTAGATTAGAAAAAAATTCTATTTCATTGAATCATATCATTATCTTATTATTAATGCTTATTAACAATATAAAAATGTAATGCAAAAATTTTTTTCTTTTTTTTTCTGGAGGATGCAAAGCTCCATTAGTAAGCTGGCTAGTTTGCTCAAACCCGGTGGAGTTTTGTTACTGCGGGACTATGGACGCTACGACTTGGCCCAGCTTCGCTTCAAAAAGGGTTGGAACTTTAAAATGCCTCAGATGCACGTGTCATTCTGTTCTGTTCTTTTGTCAGGGTGTTGTTTGGAGATTAATTTTGTACGTTTTTCACGTTTCAGGGAGGTGTTTATCTGAAAATTTCTATGTCAGAGGAGACGGAACACGGGTCTATTTTTTCACCCAAGGTAAAGAGCACACACACACACACACACACACACACACACACACACACACACACACACACACAACATAATGTATCACCATTCAGCCATCCAGAACATTGCAGAAAGGTTTCCAGGACTATACCATGTGTGTGAATGTAGTTCTGTAGTCCAGCTTAACCCGTAAACACTAACAGGTACACAATTGAGTCCAAACGTCTGACACCATATTAAAACTAAGAAAGTAAATGTTCAATATCTTTACTATGTAGTTTTAAGATTCTGCACTATATCTAGGTTTCTCTATTTAAATGTAAACAAATGTGCGATATTGAGCATGTTTAGCCATGAGCAGAAATTGTCATGCTCCATTCAGTTTTATCCGAAATTAATAATTGGGTGTAATTGCTGTATAACCCCTCGCTTTGTGCACAACCGAAGTCTGAATATGGCTTGTACAGAAATGCAGCACTTTATTTGTCGCAGCAGGTTTATTAATAGGGTACGCGTCCAGTACAACTTTTTTCTTAAAAAAAAAAAAAAAGAATTGCTGTGGAAATTACATTACTACTACATTTCAAATGATATCTGTAAGTTGATCTTACTTGATACCAGTTTGTTGTGTTGTATTTCACTTGTTACTCATATTTTATCCCTTGCTCTGTCTGTTGTTTTCTCTGCCCTTGTTCTTACAGAAGAGCTACATGATATGTTCTGTGAAGCTGGTCTTGAGAAGGTGCAGAATTTGGTGGACAGGAGACTGCAGGTGAACCGGGGGAAACAGCTGACCATGTACAGAGTCTGGGTGCAGTGTAAATACCGCAAAAACACAAAGCCTCTGCAACCTGCACCGCGGGACTGAGACAGGAAAAGCAGGGAAATCCACAGAAAACGAATAGACACTGGGTGGAGAGATGGAGCTTTTGATTTATAAGTGATGAGAAATTTGAACATGTTGGAAATGCTTTTAAATGTTTTTAAACATTTATATTGTAAAAAATTAAAGATGACCTGTTTTAGTAAATACTAGTTTGTCTTTGAGTCTAATTTGAGAAAGTTCTGTGGAGATAAAGATAGAAATTGATTAAAACTAACTATTGCATGTTCCTGTAATGTTCATATTTAAAAGCCCAGGTACTCTGCTAGAGCATTTCTGAACCACAAGTGTTCCAACTACTCGTGTGGAGGCCTGGAGACTGCAGAAATAATGATCAGGTTTCAGTTTAAAGTCTGTTTTGACATTCACTATACACGTGCGTGACTGCATGAAATCCTTTTCTGGATTGTTATTTTGGCACTGCATAATTCCATCTTCTCATCCCTATTTCAAACTATCTTAGTACTGACAAACCTTGACAACACAGACATAACATTTACACTACAGTGGTGTGAAAACGTGTTTGATTTATTATTTTTTTTTTGTGTGTGTGTGCATGTTTTGTCACACTTTAATGTTTCAGATCACCAAACTAATTTAAATATTAGTAAAAGATTACACAACATGCAGTTTTTTAAATGAAGGTTTTTATTATTGAGGGAAAACCATATCCAAAACTAGATGGCCACACTTTTTCACACAACTGTATATTGCCAAATGTTGTGGAAACCTGGTCATAAGTATGGTATTTGCATTCGCATGAGCATCGCATTTAGTCCCAAATTGCTCTTATGATTTCCTCCATTCTTCTAAGATGTTCCTTTAGATTATGGAGGGTGCTTGTGGAGATTTGTGCTTATTCAGACACGAGGGTGTTAGTAAAGACAGGTACTGATTTAGGTGAGGCCTGGGGGAGCAGTCAATGTTCCAATTCATCCCAAACGTGTTTAGGTCAGAGCTCTATAGCAGGAGATCTTTCACTCCAACCCATATCTTCATGAAGTTTGCTTTGTGCGCAAAGGCATTGTCATGCTAGAGCAGATTTTAGTCTATTAGTTCAATTGAAGGGAAAGGTAATGCTAATTCATCCAAAGATATTCTATACATTTGTGTGCCTTCAGCATTGTGATAACAGTTTGGGAAATAACCACATATGGCTGGGAAAGCCATGTGTCCATATAGTGTATGTAGTTGTGGCAGTGTAGACCCAAAGCTTGCCAGAAGAGTGCTCCTGACATCATCGACAAAGATCTCGGTTTTTACTTTAATTTGTCCTTAATTTTTACAAGTGCAATAGGATGCTGAGATCAAAAAGCATTATTATGTCTGCCAGAAGGTGATTGAAAAATTTTATTTTTGAACAATCAGGTCACACAGGTTAAACCTCTGTACTGCCATAAAACATAGTCTTTGTGTTTTGACCTATACTAAGTTAAAATGATTACATTGGGATATACTCTACTCCGACATAACATTATATATATTATGTTCTTTATGATGTATAAGGTTTCCCTGGTGGTCTAGTGGTTAGGATGCGGTGCTCTCACCGCTGCGGCACGGGTTCGATCCCCGGTCAGGGAACCAACTCAATCCATTAGGGTTGCACAAGCCTTAGCGCCGGTCCCAAGCCCGGATAAATAAGGAGGGTTGCGTTAGGAAGGGCATCCAGCGTAAAAACGTGCCAAATCAAACATGCGGATGGTCCACTGTGGCGACCCCTAATGGGAGAAGATGAAAGAAAGAAAGAGAAATGTTTCTTATGATGTATTATACATTGTCGTTCCACCTTTTTGCTTCCGAAACAGTTCTGATCTGTCGATCATCAACAGCATTAACTCCTTCAGCAATTTGGAGCTCAAACTTACTCAAATCTTTCGCTTGCCCATTTTTCCTGCTTCTAACACATCAACTTTGAGAACAAAATGTTTACTTGCTGCCTGATATGATCCACCCACTTACAGGTGCCATGATATAGAGATAATCATTGTTATTCAATTCTTCTTTTCGTCTGCTCCCATTAGGGATCTTCACAGCAGATCATCTGTCTCCATACTACTCTGTCCTCTACATCTGCCTCTTTCAAACCAACTAGCTGCATGTCTTCCCTCACAATATCCATGAACCAATCAGTATTATTTAATTCACTGGTCATAATGTTATAACGTCATAATGTTATGCCTGTATGTTGGAATTAAAAATCCAGGGTACCTTTCTTTATGAAAATTTTAACACATCCCAATCATTTTGTCTTCTTTCATTAAAATGCATACACATTTCTAATGAAAGGTCAGATATGCTGTTTTTCTTTTTTGGTTGTTTTTTTTTTTTTATGAAAAGTTGAAAATAATAAATTAAAAGAAATGTAATAATATCCAGGTCTAAAACATTTACAGGTCATTCATTCATTCCGGTTCAGTAAATGTACACATCATGTTGTTTTTTAACAGAGAACTATGTGGTCATCTACTGTAGCCAATCCACCTGCAAGCTCAAAAAACTGTACATTCTGAAATGATTTTTCTGCTCAACTTCTTACCTGTTTCATGTTCTACCTGCAAATTGTAACTCTTTTGATTTGTTTATTTATTTATTGCAGCTGTTGTTTGTTTCACACTATTCTGTGAAAACTCTGGAGACTGTTGTGCATGAAAAAGATTCCTAGAAGATAAGAAGAAATTTCTTCAATTTCTGAAATACTCGAAAACTCATCATTGTCTCTTATTGCAGCATTATACAATCAACATTTATTGACATGGTATATAAGATGCATATGTGCACAACATCTGCAGAAATACTTAATAGAAATGTGTGCTGCATTTTATTTTATTTTTTATTTTATTAATGAGCATTTGAGCATAAACAGAACCGACACACTCCATGACTAATTGCTCTGATCAAAAGTCTGATCTGATTTTAATTTCTAGATAAAGATATAGGATCTGTTGTTTGTGTTTCTTTAAATAAAAAAAATGGAAAAGTTGGAAATGTTTTTGTTTATACATTTAACAAAATGTAAGCAACAGTTAAAACTGATGTTTGTTTCAGTAGGGTTCAAGTCAGGGCTCTGGCTGGACCACTCAAGGACATTCACAGAGTTGTGTGAATGTCCTTGAGTGGTCCACTTGAGTGGTCCACTTGGCTGTGTGTTTGGGGTATGAATGTCAACCTACAGCCCAATTTGAGGTCCTGAGTGCTGTGGAACAGGCTTTTATTGAAAATATCTCTGTACTTTGCTCCATTCAGCTTTTCTTCAACCCTGACCAGTTGCCCAGTCCCTGCTGCAGAAAACAGCCCCACAGCACGATGCTGCTACCATCACTGTAAAGATAATTTTGGACAGCTGATAAACGGGTCCTGGTTTCCTCCAGACGTACTGTTTAGAATCGAGGCCGTACACTTCAATCTTGGTTTCATCAGACCAGAAAATCTCACTAGCCACTAAATCATCTAGCCACTCTGCCTTGAAGCCCGGATCAGTGAAGTGCTGCAGAGATGATGAACTTTTTTCCATCTCCACACAGGATCTCTAAGTTCAACATCATTTTTTTTGTAGCCTTCCCAAGATCTGTGTTACATAATGTGAATCTTTACAGTATGTACCATTTCTCCGGTTTATTTGAGTAGTCTCAAATACCATCAAGATCTTTGTTAGAGTTGATAAGATCACACCTCCTTCAGCTCTTTGTGAAGTGCAGGCGAGAACCAACTTATGCTTCACAACTTTGTGCACTCTGTTGATTAGGGGTTTTCGTGAATCATGGTTTTACAGATTTTTATAGATTTTAACACATATCAACAAAAGTAAACTGAATACTTAAAGATGAATGCAGATTAAATTTCCACCTCAAGTTAAAAATTGGTGTGTGTGTGTGTGTGTGTGTGTTCAGCGTCTGTGGCGGCAATCAGGGCTTAATAACATCATGAAGTACCACTTCTAACAAAACCTGACCATGTATTCAAACCTATGAATTAATTACTAGTAACTTAATCACCAATTGTTAAACGGTAAAAAGGTGTTCTGACCATGTTGTAACGTTAATGAGACCTTTGTGTGCAAGACATTAAATGGAAAGCTGGAAAACTGATGGTTTAGAGTAGCTTTAAAGCAGCATGCTTTGGTTCTGAATGTCCTATTAAGTAGCCTCATCAAGGTATTCACATTTCCAGGTGAAAGTTTTTAATACAGAATCAATAATAATGCCAATGAAACACAAGGAAAAGTACAGTTTCTGAGAGTGTATGGTTTATTCAGGACCTTTTATTCAAATGTTGAACATTTATTAAGACGTCTTATAGAAAAAATTAATATTTTTACGAAATGTATGTAATGTAGAAACGGGGCGTGGTCGATAGCCCGAAAAAAATCTTGCCCAATCTCACGAGAAAATATGAGATTTTACCGATTATTGTTTACATTGCGAAAGATGAGGACCGAACCGAATCGCCCCGGATTTTAACTGATCATCCTGGGGAAGAGCTTCACTTCTTACTCACGTCGTGTTTGCTCTGGGGAGAGAGAGAGAGAGAGAGAGAGACGTGCACACGGGACTCGGAGTTGAGACGCAGCTGTGATTACTTGAGGCGTTGAGCCCCGGCTCGGTGCTGCTGGCCCGCAGTAGAGACATCGGCAACGGATCCATTCGAGAAGAGACTCGAGATTGAAGTCGCTCGGAGCGGTGCAGCCTTGACCGGCGCTCTTTGGAAAATCGCAGTGTAGGCAGCATGCCATCGCTTTGTACGATAATAAAAGGGGAGTATACAGCCTGATCAATTGACACAACGTCTTTAAACCCGAAACGTGAGGCGAGAAAAGGTTGACCAATTCGAGGCCTCGTGTCGGGAGATCCCGCATCCTACGCTTGCCGCTCGGAGTCGGAGCCGAAAACCACGCGCCTTGCGCCGCATCGTCGCGCTGGCGAGACTCGGGGATTCGAGGCCTTGCTCGGGAATGTCTGGCTAACCCAGGACGAGGGCTGTAGTGACAAAGAGGGGGAGAGCGGTCACAAACTAAACCCCCAAAAAGAAAATAAATATATACATCACAAGTCAAAACCGTCGACAGTTCAGGTAAAACTAGTACTCTGTTCTGTTTTATTGTTAATTATTTGCTGACTGTCAAAACTTGCGAAAAAAAAAAATAAAAAATCGAACCAGCTGCTGGGTTTAATAGCACAAGAGTGCAAACAATGTCTTGATCATGGTGCCAAACCCCATGGGTCAGACCAGGTTAGCTTCAGCTAACACCTTTTTGTTAAGTGGCTAATAAAAATGTGAAGTAGATACATAAAATGGCACTTTTTTATTTAAAGCTCCTTGTGCTTTTAAGACTATTATAGGTTACATGGAGGTTTCTCTCAAATCAGTTTGTCTGTTAGCTCTAGCTATATAGCTTGCATGGTATTTTGCTCGAGTAAAGTATTTCCTAGGTCAAAGTATTTCCTTGGTTGGCTGATTTTCCTAAATGTGAGTTTAGCTTTTACATTTTAAATAAATTGGCTAGGAATAACTTTTGTTGCATCCTTAATGATTACATATTTCGGTTCTAGCCTTATGGTTTGATTGATTAGCGTGTATATGTTAGCTAGCTCGTTGGACAGCTGGGTAGACTTTAGCTGGCATTGTATTGATTTCATGTTTATTTTTTAATTTTTTCTTCCAGCCACCTTTTCAGACTTGCTTACTGACTTATTAAGTTATTCAGGTCCAGTTCTGCCAGTCTGGCTAAGTAGAGCAGTGTTAGTCAGGGGGATATGTGATATGATGGGGTGTAATTGTTTTCAGTAGTTTGTACACCACAGATTGTGTCTTGGAGTCGTGTGATTCCTGATTTTACGATGCTGTAAGTCTCAGGCTTAGTGAAACCGCAATCCGAGGTCTTGAAAATGCATGCATCAGTGGCCCATGACTCAACATGTCACACAGACATTACTGTGGTATCAAAACCTCACAGCATCACTATGGCTACATAATGAGATGCAAACCATCCCCTCTTTCTGTCTCCCTCTCTCTCTGTCTTTTATCACAGTCATGATGGAGGAACTGCATAGCTTGGATCCTCGGAGGCAGGAGCTACTCGAGGCTCGATTCACTGGGGTCGGAGTCGCCAAGGTCCGCCATGCCGACACACTTCTCTGGTCTTTCAGAACCCCATTCATCATTATCACGTTATACGTTAATACACATTACTTCCGTCCACTACAGCGTCAAGACAATCTTGTCCTAATCTTTTCGTATGCAATCAGTTTTAATCGCCACTTCCTTGATTTGATGCCTTATACATTGCTGAAATGTAAATTTAATCACCGTTGTATTGAGGCTGGTATTGAGTTTGCCCTTGCTGGTAGTTTTAAAGACCTTCAGGTTAGTCCCATTTTCATAGAATTTATTTGGTATATATCCAGTTACAAATACTGATTATTGTGCAGCGAGTACTAAAGTGAACACATCAGTACCGGTTCTTAAACATCCTCAGGACACAAACGATCACTGAAGACATGCAGAACTGATACTGACGAAGTGTGGGATTACACTAGAAACCAACACGTGTAGAAATAAAAGGCGAGCTGCACCACAGCATGATATTTAACATAAGACACCTTTCCTGAGAATTGTCTGATGTCTATTGTTGTCAGGGTGTGTTTAGGTGAAATGTAAATGTTTTTTGTAATCTGATAGATCTTTGCACACTCTGACAGCTTGCCTTTTTAGATATGTATTGCTGGATTGTACTGCTCTAAAGCTGAACTAACAACTGCTATTTAAATTATCTTGTGTGTTCCTTAATACACATGCATGTGAATAAGGCCATATGCAGATCTCCTCCTGAATTTGGCCGGATTGCAGAGTGCGTCATGTCCAAACTTTAACTCCGGTGATTTTAAATGTATTTATTTTTTGGCAGATGACAAAGCAGTAAAGATTAGATTGCTCTCTGCTACTGCCTGAAGCACAATCGGTGTGCTTCGCATGGGGTTGCTTAATTTTGAGGTGCCAGGTGTATCGTTAACTAGGTAGTCACAGGGACGTGTATATATGTATTTTCCTAATATTTAGAATGTGGCAGAACCACATATCGCAATGATGATTAAACTGTGAAACAGTGCAGAGGCAGCGGAAACCTTTCACCAGAAACACGAGTCTCTTTCGGGATGCGCGTCAGGGCAGATTGTCCTGTCTTATTGTGATTGTGAATAATGCATGCTTTTTTTCTACTGAGGCTAAAGTGGCCTGAAAGATAGATGATTTGTTATTTAAAAAAAAAGACTTCCTCTTCACCCCACCCTATCCCGCTGTGTGCAACCTTGAAGGCTGTTGGCATTGCAGGACTGTGGCCTGATGGGATGGAAAAATGTCCGGGGGTAATGAATAGCAGCATTTGGTTGATTCAAAGGCCGTCTTGGTGTCGCAGCCGAGCCACGCACTCGTAAACAGGATGTTCATTTCATAGCAGCTCTCGTGCCTTAGAATTTGAAGTGCCGTACGCGTTCATTTATTTGCCGTTTCTTTTCTTTCCATAGGGTTCCGGGCACAACGAGTCATCCAATCATAGTCTGTGTAGCGTGGGCTCTCTGAGTGACAAAGAGCTTGAGGTTAGTTACAAACACACACACACACATAACAATCTGTGCAAGTATTCTAGCTGAACACAGCCTGATGCATCACTATCTAAGATTAGTTTTATGTAGTTTGGCCAGGATCCTGTGCATACTTTTCCTGTCAAAGTCGCTTAATATAGCTTCTCCCACAGCGCTGATTAGTCAGTAGGTGCTGATCTTTCTATAACAGCAGCTCTGACAGCAGTGGTGGTGACAAGACAAATCACAGGGATATATTAGGTTGTTCTAATTGTTCTATTGTCAAACACCTAATTCACAGGGACTCATCTGGCATAAAAGACACAGTAATCTAAGCCCAATAATGAATGATTTAAAAAATACACCGATCAGCCATAACATTTAAAACCACTTACATGAACAACCACCCATTACAGTGGTACTTTTAGATGTGAGAGATATATAAGGCCTCAAGTAAACAGTCAGTCTTTGAAGCTGATGTATTGGAAGCAAAATAAATGATCATGTGTAAGCATTTGAGCAGCATTCGATTCAAGACATGATGATCGGGTCACAGCATCTTCAAAAAAGCATATTGTTGTTAATATGCAGTGATCAGTATTTATCCAAAATGGTCCAAATCATGACATGGGAACCCAAAGCTTACCGATGCACATAGGAAACAAAGACTCGCAATCAAACATCTGTGGGATGTGCTAAACAAACAGATCTGATCCTTAGAGTCTACGTTGCTACTTAAAGGACTTAAAGGATCTGCTTCTAATGTGGTACTAGATACCAAAGCACACAATCCGAGGTGTTGCGGATTCCATGCCTTGATTGATCTGAGCTGTTTTGGTGGCATAAGGGGGACGGACCTACACGAGTGTACAATCGTCGAATACAGTGAAGCTTGCAAACATTCATATAAAATTATCCGCAGGAGTTTCCAGCGTTTTTACTTTGTTCGGTTTATGAATCGTGAATACAGAAAAGTGTTGCTCTTTATTGTGATCTGCAGAAACCTACGTCTGTTGCATTGCATTTTCACTGTAATCAGTGTGTCGGTCCGTGCCCTTGACCCCAAGTACAGTACAGTAGCAGCCTGAACGTAGTTGGGGTGTGGTTTTGGAAGAATGTCAGTTCACTGGTTTCTTCATTCCTACTTCATTGCTCCTAAAATAGTCAAGCTTTTCAGAAGTCCTTCTAGAACATGTCACAAATGCCTTTAAGGCGTAAATATTTGCAGCTCACACCAGGAATTTCTTAGACATGCTTATTTTTTCATCTATGTGAATTTTATTTATTTTATATTTTGCTGTTGGAAAGGATCTATAGCGTGTGTGTGTGTGTGTGTGTGTGTGTGTGTCTTAGTAGAACTGTACTGTCTGTTTAGTCATAAAGAGCCTGTTGCCTAGTCTGCAGGTTGTGTAAAAACACTTCTCATCATCTTCAAGGAATGTCTAGAACAAGAGGAATTGTGTAATGGAGTCATACATTTCTGTTTCATCTGCTTTTTCTCTCTGTCTTTTTCTCTCTCACAGACACCTGAAAAGAAGCCAAATGACCAGCGAACACGAAAGAGAAAAGGAGACCCATTTGACAGCCAAGGTAGTTTCTTTCTTTCTCTTCTCCCTTCCACCCCCCTCACTCCAAATTTTTGACTCTTCAATTTTTTTTTGGTGTTTGATCTTTCAAGCCTTATTGGCAGGATTTCTGTAGGTTAAAGCAGGGTATTACTTGCGTGCATTTTAAATATTGAGAAATCAGCAACAGAGATCATGTGATGGGTGTGTTGGTGATTTATAAATTCTGAAAACAAAATATAATAATGAAAAACAAAATTCTCTTTTGTCAGCCAAAGCAGGAAGTCGAGGACACAAAATCAGTGATTATTTTGAGGTGAGTTCTGTCAGTTCGGTGAGTGAGTGCGTGCGTGAGTGCGTGCGTGCGTGAGTGCGTGCGTGCGTGCGTGCGAAACACTTCAGTACCAGACATCATAATCAGCTTTCCTATTAAAAACTTAAAAGGTTTACTTTTGTTGTGAAGCATCTTTAAGTTTCTGATTAGTTGTTAGAGCAAACCTTAGTACAAGGTACAAAAATGCTTTTGGTTAATTTAATGAAATTATTTTTTTGGGGGGGTTTTTTTATACAACAAATCCTAAACAATTTCCAAATTGCAAATGTTATAATTTCATAGCGCTGCACGGAATTTTCGCATTGCTGTTAAAAGAGATTTCCGCCGGAATTATCGTTTTTGCCAAAAGAAGAAAAAATTAGGCAGAAAATCTGCCGCCTCACCTCCTGTGTTTAACGCTCAGATTATGACTCTTGCTCCGGCCGTTATCACAGGGCTACCTAGAAAAAGGGCACTCATGTCAGCAGTAGGGATGTGTTTTATAGTAGTATTTTAAAGCAGTAGTGTCACTACTACATCACAAATGTACACGTATCGTTTCATACAAAGAGCGATTTCCTGCACAGATTGCACGCAGGTATTTAACAGCCGTTGTCCTTGAATCGAAACCTGCCACTTTTATTAAAATAGAAAGAAGTCTTTAAAAACTTTATTCTCAACTTGTGGCTACATCAGTTGGTTTTAGTTTGTATTAAGGCTGTTTTGCACAATGATCTTTAAAATGTATTGCATTTAAAAGAAGTCAGTGGAGAATTACATATCCAAGTTTGTTCTAAAATATTTTGTTTAATAAAGCTTTTCAAATTTGAGGTGATACTTAAAAGAAAGATTCTACATTATTTTATTGGTTTGCAGTTTTTCAGTTTAGATTATTATAATTGCACAAAATTAAAAAGTCTTGATATATGATACAATCAATATAATCAAATCAAATGCCAAAAGTATTTTAAAATATGCCATTTTCGGTTTCTGTTTTCATTTCGGTGCATCCCTGTACTTTAACGTCCATTTTGTTGTTATTCACGTTTTATTGATGCGTGATATTCGGTTCGTAATTATGTTTACTAATAAAATGGCAGCAGAAGAGTACTCGCTGATGAGCAAACCTTTGGAACACTGAGTGCTTCGGCCTTTTTTTTTGTGCGGAAAGGTGTCTTTTATAAAAAAAAAAATAAATACATTTTTTACTACCATCCCTTAGATTTGAAAAGCTGGATTTTTATTTATTTATTTTACACAGACCAAGTAAACATAATGTCCCCGTTTTTTCTTTCAGAACTTGTTGTTAAGCTTTATTAATCAAACCTCAAAGCATATAGGACTTCATTTAGTATCGTAATAAGCAAATAGCATAGTGACGCACTGTAGTCTACTTATTATGGACCCCTGGCTGATGTTTGTGTTTTGTGTAAGAACTAGCTGGAAAAAGGTGTTCATGAACTCCTGAAATAATCGCTGTGTAGAGGAGGACCTAAACAGTTTGTTACAAATGCCCATGAGAATGCAATATGTTTGGACAGTTTGAAAAGCAAGCTAGACGCAGTGACTGTGTGCATTAGCCTGAGAACTGTTACGCAAGGTTGGAGAGTACCTCAGGATGAGACGGGTGAGGCTGCTGCAACTAGGTTGCATTTGCGAGCGATCCAGCAGTCTTGTGTTACACGAAAAGATGGCTGCCACTGAGAACAGCTTCCTGTAAACAGCAACATATGGCATTGCCCCTTAAATGAATGCAGTTTGAGTTGTTTGAATTAAACTTTGATGATATGCTCAGTTCACAATAAGATGAGGTGTTTTCTGTTTTTATACTAACCTCTCACCCTTTAAGATAACAAGTCTCTCCCTGTTTGTCTAGTTTGCGGGGGGTAGTGGTACTGGCACTAGTCCGGCTCGTGGTATTCCTCCTGTGGTTCGCTCTTCCCCGCAGCACTCTCTCTCCAACCCTCCTGCTGCAGTGAGTCTCCTGCTCTCACTCTCTCCTTCATCCATTTCTCTTTTCTTCTGCACTCCTGTTGCCAATCTGTCATTTTTCTCTACTACTCTGGCTGCATTTCCTGTCTATTCACCCAGCTGTCAGATTAAAAGTTCATTAGAATTAAGATTTTAATGGTGCAGCATGTTTATGTACTTAGAAGCGGCGTTCATAATGTTACGCAATGCAGCGAATGAATGTCTATATAGGTTTTTAAATTGTTTTCGTTTGGCAGGTGCAGCAAGGAAGCCCGTCCTCTATCAATTCCAATACAGACCACTCCCATTCATCGTGCGTCCTTAAACCAGCTTTCACACACACGCAGCACCGGGCAACACAGGTACCATAGAGTCTCTCACACACTTGTGCCTCATGACATGTTACATTATAAGTAAAGATGATAAAGTAGAATGTGTTTGGCGGCACTTTTGAAGGGTTTTTTTTGTTCGTTTGTTTCTCACACAGTCGGACATGACTCTAGACAAGCTGGCCGCATTGGAGAACAGTAAGAGTTCCGACCTTGAGAAGAAAGAGGGACGGATCGATGATTTGCTCAGGGTAAGCACTGGGGAAACCGCACACTTTAGGGTGGCAGAAGAAGCCAGTGATATCAACCGTAAAATGTTGTCCGAAAAACGGACAGAAAAACATACTGCTTTTTTGAATCATTTAAATCCAGGTAAATGCTTCCATAACAAGTGTTCATAAGGAGGAAAACATTTATTCAGAGTAAAGGACACATTCTTGTGGGCTGATATAATCTGCTTTTGCAAAAAAAAAAAAATAAAAAAAATGTACAGTTGATGTAAAATCCAGAAAATCTTGTAAATGCTGTGCAATTGTCCCATGAACTTGCCTGTCCTGACATGCATGGACCTGAGTTCACAGCATGTATATGTTTGTGTTGTAGGTGAACTGTGACCTACGCAGACAGATCGATGAGCAGCAGAGAATGTTGGAGCGCTGTAAGGAACGCCTTAACAAGTGTGTGACCATGAGCAAGAAGCTGCTCATTGAGAAGGTATGGACACCTCGCTGCTGTGTGGGGTTGGGGATGAAGGTAATATAATGTGAAGCCCGCGCTAAGTGAGCCCACGTGTGTGTTCAGTCGAAGCAGGAGAAGATGGCATGCAGGGACAAGAGCATGCAGGACCGTCTCCGGCTGGGCCATTTCACTACTGTGCGACACGGCGCGTCCTTTACAGAGCAGTGGACCGATGGATATGCATTTCAAAATTTAATCAAGTAAGACCTCGACCATTATCAATTGGTCCATATTTTCATTTCCAGTACTGATTCATGATCATAAATTTTGTGTTATTAGATTAGTATGTAGCATATCGTCTCAGATCTAAGCTGTAATGGACAACTGTAACCTCAGAATGACAAGTCATCAGTCAGCTAATAATCAAAAAATATTAATTTAGAAAATGCAAAGAAAATTGTATTCAGAAATGTTATATAAATATATGGTTAAATATAAACCAGTTTAACTGTTCGTATAATAGATTTTTCTGTTTTCCCTTTGGAATGCCTTTTTTTATTTTATTTTTTGGCTTTGTGCAGGAATTTTTTAGTAAGATGCCATTTGCAATTTGTCTTTTTCTTGAGGGACTGAAAACAAGAAATTTAAATATATGTGATATTTAAATAAATGTATTTTTGTCTTGTACCAGTAGAGCAATAGAGTACAAGCTAATGATTGCATCACCAGTGATAATGATTTTAATAAATAAATGAATTTCTTTTCTGTTGAAAAAAGCGATTTCTGTCCATAACGTGAGTGAGTGAGTGAGTGAGTGAGTGAGTGAGTGAGTGAGTGAGTGAGTGAGTGAGTGAGTGAGTGAGTGAGTGAGTGAGTGAGTGAGTGAGTGAGTGAGTGAGTGAGTGAGTGAGTGAGTGAGTGAGTGTGTGTGTGTGTGTGTGTGTGGGCATTAATTTAGTATTTTTGGATCATCAAACAGTGCATTACCAACATAATTTTGCTATGTGTAGCTAAGTAAGAAAAACACTCACTTTCTAAAAAAAAAAATCTTACCATGAGCATTAGGTCCTCTAGTCATTTTAGCATAGTTATTTTCCCCTTTTGGGGGAAAAAAATCCATCAATTGAGATTCTATTTATTTATTTATTTTTTGTTCAGGCAGCAGGAGCGGGTAAACTCTCAAAGAGAGGACATTGAGAGACAAAGGAAGCTTCTGGCTAAGAAGAAGCCACCCAGCGCAGCCCAGACTCCGCCACCCAACCTGGAACCCAATAAACGCAAGAACAAGAGCAATGGAGCAGAGAATGAAATGTGAGTTAAAAAAAAAAAAAAAAAAAAAAAAAGGTGGAAGCTCTAAATGTCGGCTGCATTATGTATTATATTCTCATTTAATTTTTATTTTTAAACTTTATTATGCCTTGTTATGTGCTATCTCTGTGTTGGCAGGTTATCACTAGCGGAATATCACGAGCAAGAAGAGATTTTCAAATTGAGACTTGGTCACTTAAAGAAGGTAAAGAGCATGGCCAAGTGAACCAGATGTCTGCTTTCTCTATTTTATCACGCTTAATCTGTTGGAACAGACACGGCATTCCGTGTTCGGAGTGTTTATTATGGCGATCTGTGTTGAGCCTAAAAAAAAAAATGTCTTCTGCGTAGGAGGAAGCAGAGATCCAAGTTGAATTGGAGAGGCTGGAACGAGTGCGGAATCTTCACATCCGAGAGCTTAAGAGAATACACAATGAAGATAACTCCCAGTAGGTCTCCTCCTCTCGCTGCTGTTTCACTTTTCAGTTGGATAATGCTCCACTGTTTACTTGAAAGCGTGCTTATAAAAGATGTCCGAGAGCTGTCATTTCCAATATGTGACAAGTTGCCATGATTTTTAAAACGACAGCAGCTACTTTTAAACAGGCTTACCAAAGTTGCTAGGTAATTTAATCAAGCTTTTATAACACCTGAACAATGACGTCATTCCAGCTTCGAGATGTTCTTTTGACTTAAGAATTCACAAAATTCTTTGGACTGCCCTAACAACAATTTGATACAAGTGTGTTTTTATGTTCCCAGTACAGTAAAAGCTAATTGCGATTACAGATGTTCTAGATGGAGTGCAGTTTTATTTATCAGGGGGATATTCTGAAACATTCCTTTAACATTGTGTTTTTATTTGCTTTTGTCAGGTTTAAAGATCACCCCACACTGAACGACCGCTACCTGCTCCTGCATTTGCTCGGCCGAGGTGGATTTAGTGAAGTCTACAAGGTAGGAGAATTACCATGTGTTACCATGTCTTTCCACATTTTAGCTTCGTCACTTAGTGTTCTGCAGCAACACTGGAGCTTTGACTTGCCTACTAGGCTACATCAATGGCTATATCCATCTTTTATTCAACACTCAAGAAAACTGTGTTTAAAAATAAATGATAATAAATAAAATATTTACAAATGCATGAAGTGCATTGCTATGTTAAAGGATCATATAATGATTGATATATAATGTATATAATCTATACAGTTACAGTTACTAGGCTTTTTCGATTCGGTTCACGTGTAGTACACTAATAATTCGATATAAATAAATAGTTTTATCAATGTAAATATGTTAATAATGATGAATCATGAAACACATGCCAATTTGTATTTCTATCCGATGCACAATATTTTTTATATCGATGCGATCATTAACTTTTATGCAAATGCACCGATCAGTGAACCTTACCAGCTCTTTTTTTATAAATAATGAAAGTGATTTTCCCCTTTAATTACAATTGGTTCATGTTCGAGTAAATAATGAAGTGTAGTTTTCCGGTCTTTAATTTCGTGCCTTTTTCCTTCTTCCCAGGCTTTTGACTTAACAGAACAGCGGTACGTTGCTGTGAAAATTCATCAACTCAATAAAAATTGGAGAGACGAGAAAAAAGAAAACTACCACAAGTAGGACTTTTATGATCATTTTATCCTCTGTAAAGCTTTTTGCTTTGTATAAATTGTATTTAAAGCCCCGTGGTCCTTAAAAAAAGTAATCATCCAAGACTAGTGTCAATTGTTTACTGTTTTGAGCAGTGTTTTAGTTTTGGACTAAATGTACCTCAGCAAACTGAATATGAAAGTAATTCAAGTTGACAGTTTGTAGCTATTAGATGTGCCTTTGTCCTACTTCTATCCATCATATCATATATAATCAATTGTGAGCACAGGCAGTATGCTATCCTTACTTGTCAGGTAAATTAGGAAGAAGATCTCGCTACTGACACTGAACATGTTTTTACTGATTGAGTTTGTGTACCGGTGAAATTATAGGTTGTCCCTCGGTTTACAATATAGATGTGTTTCGATCACCTTGTATTAACTTGACAATGTCTTAAGTTGAGACATTGCTAGTCTACCCAGATGTCTTTTAAAGAATGGTGATCAGGATGGGGTAATATACTTTCATTTAACAATTATGAAATTAGAGTACATAATTTAGAAAATTACGCCGGTGTGATGAGACTAATTCATCTTTTTGTTTTGTTTGAGTGTCCGGCGATGGCAATTTAAAAGGTTAAGACAAGCGCTAAAATTGGGCTAAGAAACAACTCTGTCGACTGCTGTAACTCTCGGCAGCATCCAAACTTCTATACTTATGTCGAGATGTCAAAAAACTTTTTTAAATTTTTATTTATATATAAATATAACTATGTATGTGTATATATGTATATGCTGTAGCAGCATATACACTGTGTGAAGCTTTAAATACAATTTTTTTTTTTTTTTTTTTTTTTTTTGTCGTATCGCAATTCGTAAGCCGATCATCGTAAATCAGAGACTACCAGTTTAGACTTTTTTTTTATCGGGTTTAAATCTATATGAGGCTAAATATCAATGTGTCTATGATGGGTTTGTCAAATCTTCAACATTTTAGGTTCATTCATAGTTGAGGGTTTTTTTAGCCCGTATGACAGAAGGTTAAATGCTTTTCTATGCTTTGTTTCAGACATGCCTGCCGAGAGTATCGCATCCATAAGGAACTGGATCATCCCAGAATAGTCAAACTCTACGACTACTTCTCTCTGGACACCGACTCGTAAGAGACACGTTATCATAGGCTATACTGATCGCTACTGCAAGAGCAGGCTGTTGAAATGTCTCAACTTTAATGTATTATATACGAGATATATATTCATGTCTTACTTGTGTGTGTGTTTAGGTTCTGCACAGTGCTTGAGTATTGTGAAGGCAATGATCTGGATTTCTACCTGAAGCAACACAAGCTAATGTCTGAGAAAGAGGGCCGGTCAATCATCATGCAGGTGGTCAACGCGCTAAAGTATCTGAACGAGATTCGCCCACCAATTATCCATTATGATCTTAAACCAGGTAAGAAAAAAAGCGACATTGCAGATATTATTAGCTTAAACTAAGTGAGAACACGGGCTCCTGCTGGTGAAGCTGTTATAATTATCAGTGAAATCAATTTCACAATGGAACAGTTACTGGTAACGTTAGAGAAAAAAAAAAAAATGCTCTGGTTCAGATGTTTTGTTTAAGCGTCTAGTTATAGGCCATCCCAGGTTGTGTTTTTTTTATTTTTTTATTTTTTTTGTAGTTCTGATGAATGCTATCTATGCACATCTGGCAGAGTGAGTGGGTGATGACAGGGTGGTGTAATGCAGTCTGACACAAAATAGAGTTCCTGTTAATGTTGTTTTTTCTATAATTGCACTTCCTGAGGCATCTTGCTTGACATATCTTTTGTCCATATTCAGATTGTCATTTTTTTGTTTGTTTATAATTACAGTTAAGTGTCATGTTAAAAAAAAAAAAAAAAAGGCAAGTTAATTTTATCTTATGATAGCTTTTTCCTATGCAAATTAAATAGAATTTCCTTAGCATTCCCTTACATGAAGCTTCACCACTTCAATATTTTAATTTTATATTATATTATATTATATATTTATACAGTGGAACCTCGGAGCTCGCGGCCTCAGCGCTCGCGACCTCGCATGCTCGCGACTTTCATTCCGACCGGCGACTCTCATTCAGATTGGCTCGTGAGCAACCGCGAGCTCCTCAAAACGCTAGTTTTAACATTCTAATCAAGGTTTATCTCATTAAAATTGTCTAAAAAATGCTTTAAAACTATTTTTATTATGTATGGAGTGAAATAGTGTTATTTACTCATTTAAATCGATTTCGTATAATGTTCTTTGGGTTTTTACTGGGTTGGAAGGGGCGTATCAAAAGGTCGCGAAAATTCGGAACTTGCGACCGGTCTTGGTCCCTAACCCTCGCAAGCTCCGAGGTTCCACTGTATTTTGGATAAGGAGGTTGACTGTAGATTTTGGTTGATGTGAATCGTTCTTCAACAACATTCCAACGCTTTTCCATGTATCCAATTTGAGGTACATTATATGGACCTGACCATTAGAGCCTTTCAAATATCCCATGTAATCCCTGTTTGCTCTAATAATAACTTCCACTCTCCTGGGAAGATGTTTCAATAGATTTTTAAGTGTGCTTGTGGAGATTTGTGCTCGTCCAAAACCCTCCTACTTTGCAGTAACAGTTTGGGGAAGAACCACATATGACTGGAAAAGTCACGTGTGTGATACTTTTTATCTACTTAGTGAATATGTGCTTGAAAGATCCTGAAAAACCAATCAAGTTTATTAACTTATTATTATAACAGAGTAAATGTATTGGTAAAATTGAACTTATAGAGCCAGGTTTGCAAAAACTGAACTACAAGATGTGGTTTTAAATCGCGTCTACTATAAGTAATGTATGTTTATTTATGAATATCACTCCTTTGACTTCTTAATGTTCTCCTACAGACCCAAAATAGAGCCCACTGTCACCATAAATAAATTTTGCTAACTTGTCAGAAATAATCACCGTGCTTTTTTTTACCTGTTGGGTGGTTTGGCTTGATTCTTGTGGTTGCATTTAGGTAACATCCTGCTGGTGAATGGCACAGCGTGTGGGGAGATAAAAATCACAGACTTTGGTTTGTCTAAGATCATGGACGACGACAACTACGGCGTGGACGGCATGGAGCTTACATCACAAGGAGCTGGGACTTACTGGTATGCCTGCTTGTTTACTCGACAAATGAAACGGTTGTTCAGGCATAATTAATTAGAATTAATGTACCGTAATTTCGGAACTATTAGCACCCAAATATAAGCCGCAACCAAACCAAAAAATTCATTGTTCACTGTCTTCCTCCTTCCTTTCACAACTATTTCTCTTGGTAGAATTTTCTTTTGGCATCGTCGTGCGTTTAAAAATCACCATCGGTGAAGCTTTTCTCCCGATGCCGTGCAGCTCAGAACACAGGTGAAGTTTTTTTTTCATGCCTGGTTGTTTTCAGCGTGACGAATGAGTCACATTTCCTGTAGACAGTCCGAGTGAGCGGCAGGTCAAACGTCAGAGGAACCTCATCCATATTTATGATGTGGTGCGGCCCGATTCAGCGGAAGCGCCTCTGATTTAATATAAAGAGTTTCATTGGGTCACCTGAACCCGTTCGGCAATTTCATTGGTCTAATGTTATGGGATCAGTTTTTTGTCTTGAAGCTTGTGAAACCGGGAAAAACCCAGAAAAAATCCATCAATTAGCCGCTTCGTTGTTTAAGCCGCGGGGTTCAAAGTGTGGGGAAAAAGTAGCGGCTTATAGTCCGGAAAATACGGTAGATCAGTATCAGTGATTTCTGGTTTTAGCACAAGCTATTCTATAGTTAGAATTTATTTATTTTTATGAAATAAAAAAAAAATCCTTTTCCTTTCTTCCTCTTGTAGGTACCTGCCCCCGGAATGCTTTGTGGTAGGGAAAGAGCCACCCAAAATCTCCAACAAAGTGGATGTGTGGTCGGTTGGAGTGATCTTCTACCAGTGCCTATATGGGAAAAAGGTAACACACATGCACATCAGTTGGGATCTTTTGACTAGATTTATTTCCTTTTTAATAAATATGCCTTTTTTTGTGTGTGTGAAGCTTTTCCCCCTATATTTTTTCCCCTAATATGTCATGTCTTTTTTTTTTTTTTAATTAAGGTTTTGCACTTGATATTTCAATAAAAACAAATTGCAGAAAAACACAAAAGCTTCACTGCATTTTACTCTTTTTGTGGTGTTTTTTTTGTTTTTTTATTTTAATTTTTTCCCCATTTCATCCCTCTGTAGTTTACATGTGGTGGTAATATGCCCATTAACATAATCCAGGTGGCACTATGATTGAATATATATTTATTTATGAAATATTAACGGTTTCAATTTGGTAACATATTTTTTTCCCCTCATTGTTTGTTCCCTTCTTTATTTTAGCCGTTTGGTCATAATCAGTCGCAGCAGGATATCCTACAGGAGAACACTATACTTAAAGCAACAGATGTGCAGTTCCCTCCCAAACCCGGAGTTTCACCTGAGGCTAAGGTACATCTCTTGTTCTCTCCTTTCCATTTTTTCCTTTAAACTCGTTGATGAATGACTTTATTTCTGAATAAAGACAGTGATGTAATAAAGCAAGTTCGTCTGTGACCGTCCACTGTTTCAGGCCTTCATTCGTCGGTGTTTGGTGTACCGCAAGGAGGACCGTATTGATGTCCATCAGCTGGCCAGTGACTCCTTCCTGCTTCCTCACATCCGCAAATCCGTGGCCACCACAGGCAACTCCGGCACGGCCGTCGCCTCCACCTCCAGCTCATCCAATAGCAGCGCCTCAAACTGAGAGCCCCGCCCATTCATACACCGTCGGATTGGAGCAGAACGAGCCGGGCTTTGTATTTGCCTTATTTGGCTCTGCAGCGCCCTAAGGTGGAAGATCTGCCTCTAAGTATACAGAGAGAGAACGAGAGAGCAGTCGGAAAGGGGAAAGAGGGACTGATGGAACGCTGGAGCAGTGTTCATCCCTCGGTTACCCCTCTTTCTCTCCCCAGCATTGCAAATCAGGTGTGGGGAGAGGAGGGGTTTTTTTATTTTATTTTTATTATTTTTTTAGAGGCATCCTTAATGTAAGAGAGAGAAATTCTCAAGGCTGTGTCATGCTGAAAATAAAAATGGACTGAGTGGGGACAGATTCACAAGTGGTTGGACAGAAAATGGACTATGTGCCCTATACCCCACATATACACAGACACACACACACACAGACATATTCATTGACAGTTATCTTCAGTTATATTTGAAGGCAAATAGCTAAAGATGTTGGAAAACGTCCTCAGTCCTACAACAGTGTCTTCTGTGTAAGATATTGCAAATGAGTTACTTCTCTTTCCCAGTGTCCACTTTCTGCTCTACACCCTCCAACGAGGGAAGTTTTGTTAGTGAGCTTACATCAATGTCAGTTGCCCCAAATTCAAAACCGCCATCGTTCAAACCACCAACGAATGCTAAGTGTCTTACAGTTTGTTTGTTTTTCCCTTCTTGGAGAGGGGAGAGAGAGAGAGAGAGAGAGAGAGAGAGAGAGAGAGAGAGAGAGAGAGAGAGAACCTTGTGTTAGTCAGTCTATTTCCACTCCTTACATTTCTGTGACCAAAGCGGAGCTCTGCCAGCAGGTGGTGCTGTTTAACTTGAGATTTCTTTTCCCTAAGTATTATTTTAAAATGGTTTTAATGCATTTTTTTTTTTTTTTTATAGAAAAAAGCTATTGTTTTAGTTTTAGCCTTACTAACTGATGGCCCCAAGTATGTTCTATTTTCTGTTACAATTGGAAAAAATTAACACTTTTTTGGTTTTTAATCTGAGATGTTTTATTTTTATTGTATTTTTTTACTTGATTATAATGCACATACATACACATGCGCATACACTCAGACCCCCACACACATGCACACACACACACACACACACACACACACACACACACACATATATTTATTTAGGTCTGTTTAAATAGCTAATTCCTTGTCCTGATTGTCTACTGTGTGGGAAAGAGGACTTTTTGGGGGGGTAATTAAAGACAGGTACAGGGCGGAAATGGCAATGATCATTAAATACTGTTGGTAAAAAAAAAACTCTGCTCTTGTGAACTTGATTTATTTTTTTGCCTTTTTATTTTTATTTTTTTATTTTTTATTTTTTTTTAAATCATACTGGAACCTTTTATTTATTCTTTTGTTTTGGAGTAGAAATCTGGAATCATCCTGCACAGAAAAAAAAGAAATGTTTAACATTGTGTGGTTGAGTAACTGCTACCATCCCCTAGATATCAGAAGATAACTTTAATGTCAAATGTAAATTAGTTCTGGTATTCATTCACTGTATATCAGTTATAAACTGTTGTTTGCTTACAAGCCAGTGCTGCTGTTTTCCCTCAACACCTAGGGACAAAATAGTGTCTTTGCCTGTCCACTAAATAGCATGCTTTTGGAAGGTGGGAGGGAACTCCTATGGACTTTGGGAGGGAAAAAAAAAAAACAGTGAACAACAGTGTTGTAGATCAGATGGGCTTGCGAATACACTTGCACTCATTTTGAGCAAAAAGCTTGTCATTGGCTAACCGAAACAAAAAGCTTAATATTAGACTTTAGATATTAGCTTTGTACACAAGTGCATTTAAAGATTAAGTTATACATACAACTTTGTAAGCATGCCTCTAACATCTCAAGGATTATGGTAATTCATGCTTGATTAATCTACTCCATGGCAAACAGAACATGTTTCATACTCTACTGCAGCATTAACCAATTGTTTTCATGACCTGTGGTTCAGGGTGGCCATGGAGCTAAAATCTATATGTATAACTTTTTTTTAAACATGAAATTGCAGTCTGCACACAGAGTACGAATGCAGGGTACAGCAATGTACCTCTGAATATTGGTACATTTTTGTATCTTGTTTGTACTTCTAAAAGAACATTTACGCACCACTAGCAATGGAAATGTACCTTTGTGTTCTGGTATGGTTTAATATTAGATACTGGTATTTTTCCATAGCATTTCACTGATGTTCTGCTGAACTGATTTGTCTTAATATTTCTAAATGAAAAAAGTACACGTGCACGGGGCAATTTTAATTGCTTCACAAGCATTAGGCTTTGTGAGCATTTTGTTTTAATGCGCAAAACAGCAGCAGTCTACGTTTCACAGTTTTTAATCATAAATGTAACATTCTAAATATACAAGTACAGAACATGCTTAACTCATATACTGGATATTCTGTACCCAACATCAACCAAATTCAATTAACATGTACAGTGTTTAAATTCTTTCTGAGCTTAGAGACAAAACTGAAAACATCAGGTTGAATATACAGTTCATCAGTTTTGTGCTCAAAACATGCAGTGCATGTTTAACAATAAAAAAAAGAAACTAAAAATAATTCTAGTAGTATAAAATACAAAACATTAGCAACTCAAGTTTAACTTGTACTGGACAAACCTGTATAAAACCTCAAAATAACATTTTCGAATTCACACATACGTGTTTCAATTTCTTCAGAGCTCAAATACAAAACTGAAGGCATCAGGCCAAATGAACTATTTATTAATTAGTTTTAAATACCAAACTCTCAAGCATTTTAACACCTCCTATCCTCTTGCTTTTGCAGACTTTTTTGTACTTTAGTCCCTCTTTAGACCTACAAATTATTTGACAGATTATTAGTGTGTGTAACAGTCTGTTCAACCAAAAATGTAAAATTGTCATCATTTCAACATCATGTTCCAAACCTGTGAGTTTTTCATCTGTTTAACACAAAAGATATTTTGAGGAACTGTTTGGTTACCAACATTCTTCAAAATGTCTTCTGTGTTCAATGAAAGAAAGAATTCATACAGGTTTGGAACAGCATTAGGTTGAGTAGATGACACTTCATTTTTTGGATGAACTATGATTTTAATGACAGAAGTAAAGTGGCAACAATTCTTTCTATCAATAATTTTACACTTAGCATTCCAGTCATCGGACCTCGCCAAAATCCTGCAAGCATCTCAATCTAACATTCAGATTATCATCAACTGTATATGTGTCAAGTGAGGTGTGGTCTAACTCATATCTAGACACTACCTACTTTTGAAAGCGATGTGTTCTCATGGGTAAACTACACTATGGCGTAGAATAAGCCACTAAGAAATCTTTCTTTATTTTACTATCATTTTAAAAAAAATTTGGCACTAAATCCACAGGGTTTCCAAAGTTTTCCAGACATAGAGCTTTCCAGGAAGCTTTTAAGAATGGTTTTGGAAAAAAAAAGAAGAATGATTCTCACAGCAAACATGACCCTCAATTCATACATGACACTTTGCAAAACTGGCAGCCAAAGTTGGAAGAGACGACTCCCTGTGTGTTTAAAATAGAATGTCCATCATGTAGGGGATGTTTGGAAATAAAATTATATATTTTTTGTACTATAAAGTGTTCATTCTTCCTGTGTGGGGACTTTCTGGAACACAGAGTAATTAATTATGACGCTTTCTCAGCATTTTTAATGATTACTTAGGAAACTACTGAGCCGAAAGCATCATATACATCATATGATTTACAACAACCAAATGACAACAGCAAGAATAAATTAGTTTAGTGGCTGTAGGATAATCAGCGATGCATAGAAGATATAGGTATATATTTGCATATGGATGGGAACATCAGTAACATCATTTAAAGTTTACTTGTGCCAAATATGTACTGCAACTGTATTACAAATAAATTAGCAATGTATTAATATTAGTATGTTTTTCCCATTCATATTGTGTGTACAGTTAGATTTGGTTCTTTCAGCAGGAAGTAAAATTCTCCTCAGGAATTATAATATTTTCTAAGTGTCTGTTTGTACATTAATTAATATAAAATCAGTTTAATGTGAGTTCAGATGGATAATGCATGCATGCATCTTTATATGTATTTTAGATAAATGTGTTAAAAAGAATAAACAGGTTAGCTTTATTAGTCTGGTTATATCCATTCATTTACCACAAGATGAGAATGTGAGTAGGCATGCTCCAGTTCTTCAGAAAATCCAAATGCTCATGCATTTTTTTTTTTTTTTTTTTGTTTAACATGTGATGGTGTGCTGATATGGATCTTTGGTATGGATTTTTTTTTTTTTTACCCCCTCAGCTCTTTGGCTCGTATATGCCCCGGCTGTGTTCACTCTGTGTTGGTGACGTGGGCAGTGTTGGCTAGAATAAAGCCTGCAGCTGCTCATGGTCTGGGAATGGAGGAGCACAACTCATAAGACTTCATCTTAAGTCAAGCATGTTCCTAGGGTTGTTTTTTTTTTTTTTTGGCTCGAGAAAATAGAGTACAATTCGTATCAGACACCGATCACTTATCAAAAAAGTTGTTGGCTGCCCCTTCGAACTTCTAGAGTCGATTCAATACAAACGAGTCGTAATGCCCATCATTATGCTGCACACGGGCGACTGTGTGGAACATCAATACAAGTCAAACCTGAACTTCGTGCCATGTTTGAGCCACCAATCAATAACACAATGAGCAGATTTGTTTCATTTCTTACTTCTTTTTTTTTTTTTTTTTTTGCAATAAAAACACCTCTAGGTTGTTGTTTTTCCCGATTTAGTGCTTCATTCGGATCGGCTGTGCTAGAGTTGCCAGGTTGATTATAATTCCTCTTTCTTGCAAATTTTACAAGTCACACAACAAATTCAATGGATACAATTTTCCTCCATTTTTAAAACCTTAAAGCAAAACTGCGTACATTAAAGCGGTAAACATGCACGATTTTTGCACACGGCACTTTCCTCATTCAATATCCCCATTAAAAATGTATTTTCTTCTTGATGATGAAAAATGTATTGGATGTGGTAACTCAGAGGGTAAGGCATTGGACTTTGAAGGTCATGAGTTCAAATCCCAGCCATGCCAAACTGCCACTGGGCCCCTGAGCAAGGACATTAACTCCATAGCTGCTCAGTTGTATGAATGAGATAAATGTAAGTCACTCTGAGAAAGAGTGTCTCCCAAATGCCATAAATGTAAATGTATGACCTTTGTTCACATGGATCCAGATGTGCATTTATTTTCCTGAAATGCATAGCGAAATGTCAAGTGTGACGATTATTTCACTCTTTTTTTTTGTACTATATTGAAATTTAATTTCACATAAAATTAAGTACTTTTCTTCTTCTTCTTTCGGCTGCTCCCATTAGGGGTCGCCACAGCGGATCATCCGTCTCCATACCCCCCTGTCCTCTACATCTGCCTCTTTCAAACCAACTACCTGCATGTCTTCCCTCACCACATCCATAAACCTACTCCTTGGTCTTCCTCTTTTCCTCCTTCCTGGTGGCTCCATCCTCAGCATTCTTCAACCGATATAACTCATGTCCTTCCTCTGCACATGTCCAAACCATCTCAATCACGCCTCCCTCACCTTGTCTCCAAAACGTCCTACATGCGCTGTCCCTCTAATAAACCCATTTCTAATCATGTCCATCCTCGTTATGTATGTTGTTGTAGGTCTTACTTGATGATGGTAATAGTGTTTTCTTAGTTTGCATGCACTTTTGTGGTCTGTGTGGGAGATTTAAAAAAATGATTGTGGTTGGAATGAATGATTATTAGCCAAGGGAAAAACAGTGACTATAACAGGGCTTGAATGGCTGAATGTCCACATCGAAACAACCATCCATTTTCTATGCTGTTTGTCCTACGAAAATATTACTGGAAGCCTTGGGCCTATACCAAGAAAGGCAGGGGACAGCCTTGACAGGATTACAGTTTAATACATTTATAATCTGTTTTCTTAAGATAGGCTCCGTTATGTGGTAAACCAACATGAAATGCTGGAAAAAAAAGACAAGCTTTTTGTTAACTTTTAGTTTCATGGTCCAGCTCTATAGTCCCAATCCTGTGCTTGGGGTACTGTCTTGTGGTGTTTTGTGAGCTCTCCATATGCTCTGGGTTCTCTGGTTTTCTCCGCTGTCCAAAAAATATGCAAGTAGTCTGATTGGCTTCTTGAGGGGTGACTGTGTGAATGCATGTGTGTCTGCCAAAAAGCAGTTACTGAAAATGATTGAACAAGTAAATGAATGAATGAATGAATGAATGAATTCATTAATGAATTAATGGTATTGCCATATATTATGACAGTGATAAGATGATACCTTGCTGTAGAGCAGAATTACCCAAACTTTTTTCTGATATACTTGTAATCACAGTAACCTCTAATGAGAGACATGAATCTGCTCCTGGGATGCATCAAATTTATTTATATTCCCTACATTTAATTTACATTTAGTTTTTTGCAAAAAAAGTTATATTTACTGTTTTTTCTTTTTCTTTCTTTTTTTCCTCTTCTCCTAGAAGTCATTGCAGGCCAAATCAAAGCTCTCCAGTTGTCAGCTTTACCCTATGACCCCTAGTTTGTCACAATAACACAAAAACACAATAATGAGCATATTATATTACTTTTCTATATACTCTATGATTTAATTATACCTTTATTTTTGTACATAAATAATGAAAATGCAACTCATCATTATACAGAATCAGTTAGGCCTTTTTTTATTGATCAATGCATAGAAACAAGTGCAGAACCTTACCCAAAACATGCGAAAGTCAATAAAATGAAAACAATAATTTAACTGTTTATTCTTTCTGCCCGGTGGTCCTGGTCCCCCTGCTGTAGAATGTGAACGGGACGCTGCCTCATTGGGGTTTGTGTCGCAATCTGGCAACCGTGATAGCGGCACAGCGGTGGAGTCTCATTCAGTCCGAGCACAAACTGCACTATAAACCCAACACACACTCACACATACACACGCACACACACACGAACACCATCTCGGATCGCTTCTCCGGCTCTAAGGAGGAAACTTTGAAGGGAGGACTTTGCCCCATTTCTCCATGATAACAGCGGGCATGCGTGACCAGGAGAAGCCGGAAAGCGCACGCAGGGACGTGCTTCATATTTGCAGATGCACTTTATATTTATTGCTTTTATGCCTGGAACCGGAGATTGCGCTCACAGGTGAGAAACTATTGTTGTCTAGGAAATCGGGGAACACGTTTTACATCCCCCCCTTGAATAACGACAGAGTGTGGCACAGATGCAATGCAAATTTGTTCATTTAAATCGCATTTTGCTTTCAAAGACAGTGGAGTTAACTTGTATCTGGCTTTACCGATGCAAAGGAATGCCACTAAAAGTCCAAAAGTTTGAGTGGAAACAGATGTGGCAGGAAGGGGGATATAGGGGGAGGGGATTTCTCTCTTTATAGGGTTCAAACTGCATCCGACACCTCATACTGAGACTCAGAATAGTGACTTGTGCCAAAATCTATGAATATAAACTATGGGGTTACTGATGGAAGTTTGGTGGGGTTCAACCCCCAGCAACCCCAAGCTGCAACTGTTGGGCCCTTGAGCAAGGCCCCTTAACCCTCTCTGCTCTGGGGGGCCCTGTGTCATCGCCGACTTTACCTTTAGACCCAAGCAAGAATTTCACCGTGCTGTACATTTACATGTGACATATAAAGGCATGTAATTTAATCTATTCAAATCGGATCAAATCTAATATGTGCAGTAGGCAGAGTTTGGTAGGACAGTAGCACAGGATTAGTTTAGGCTAGACTGACACACACACACACACACACACACACACACACACACACACAGTTCTCATTGTCAAAAAATTTTTTTTTCATCTCGCAAAACTTAAACTTCTGGTTGTCTGTGATGGTTTCCAGTCATTGAAACACAACTTGCTATTCCTAACCTTCTGGTTATAATTGCTCTTAATAACCAGCTTTAGACTGGTCTTTCTGTCCTGACTTTAGTCCTGAGTTTAGTTATCTTTGTGAGGTAGACATGGTCAAACACCAAATGCTGACAATTGGCCCCTCTATGGGAGCTTATAAAACTGTTGTGTAGAATCCTTTAAAGAAAAAAAAAGGTTTTTAAAAGAGCCAAGAAAATGTTAGCACTCTAACTCATTAAAAACCTTTAGTGAAACAATTTCTTCCATTTTCTTAAAATAACAGTTGGATAAAATGCATTAAGCATTTAGAATGAAATCTCAATTTAGAACCCTAACCGTTATCCTGTTTCATACCTCATAGAGAGTCCCTAAAGGTTCTATGGAGAACCATACAACAGAGTTGCTCCCTATACACTGCACTAAATAACCGTCTAAATTTAAGAAATAAATGCATGATTTAAGAAGATACAGACTTGTAACAAGGGGAATTATCTGTCAGTGCAGTAAGATAATTACACTTGGTAAGATTTCTTAAAATAAGAAAACATATCCAGGCTTTAGAAAAGAGCAAAATGCCTTAAAATAACATTAAAACACTCATTCCAAGCAGTCAATTTAGTCGAATTCATTTAAAATTAGCTTGTTAATTTTGTTTATTACAGTTTACTTTTCTTAATGTGTAAATCGTCTGTATTTGTTTATATAGAGCCATACAGTTTCCTTCTAAAACAAAATCTGAAAATTGTAGACCGATTAAACACATATTGTCTAAATAATGCAAAATACACAAAACCATGGTAGACTGAACTGTACGATACTTGTTGTTATTTGATTGAATGTTACAGCTTAGCTTGTTTGGTATCCACAGAAAACACAGCATGAACCACTAAAACATTACAAATCATGAACCCAGCTGCATTTTAGTGTGAGAGAAACTTTACAGCACATCACTATGCTGTTTAATATTATAGCCAGATGTTACTGTAAATAAGAATAGAAGGTAAGTAGGGGGTCGATGTATATAAATGCTTTTATTTAATTTCAGCTTCTCCCATTAGGGGTCGCCACAGCAGATAATGCGTATTCGTGAGCCGCATATTTGATTTGGCACATGTTTTTACGCAAGATGCACTTCCTAACGGGCTTGGGACCAGCACTAAGAGCGCCGAATCCTAACCACTAGACCACCAGCGACTTGGGTCTAATATTAATAGTAACGTATAATATATATTATATAGTAGCATGGTCAACTTTAGGAGGAATGGGATGACATCATCAGTTTAACACACTGCTTCCTACCAAAAATTGATTTGCAAATGACTTCAGTATAAAACAAGAAATCAGCAGAGGCGTCAGGTCTATTTTATAAGCCTTATGAGCAAGTGGAGTCTGAGGACAGCAAAGGCTGTTGTTGTATTTGTGTGTTATGAACTTTTGGTCAGTGGAAACGGTGACCTGAGGCCATGTTCTCATCCAGACGCTGCCTGCCTCAGTGCTTGCATTAGCCCTATTCACTCACACATGCATTACGGGCCGAACTGATTCCCGATCATCATTTGTTCACTGGACAAACAAACGGCAGGCGGAATTTCCTGTTTCTTTCGGTGTTTACAGAACAAAATGTCCAGCCATATAAAATCCTGACTTTGTCCCTCTACCATCTCTCCCTCACTGCTTCTACTTTTTCTTTCTTTCAGTTCCACAATTCTCAGATATTGAGCCATATAAAACCCAGACTTTTTCCTCTACCATCTCGCCCTCACTGCTTCTACTTCTTTCTTTTCTTTCTTTCAGTTCCACAACTCTCAGATCTCTTCACCCCCAACTCCACACATCTGTCATAATAAAACCTTCAGCTGGTAGGTCTGAAGCACAACATGGGAAGCCCACAATGTAATGGAAGACAGAGTTTACACTCCTACACCAAACTGCTGGTCCTCACACATATGCAACAAATGTTTGTTCGGCTTATTTTTCGAAGTGGATTTGTCTTTTATCTTATTTAGTAAAATATTCCGCTTACATGCAGGCTTTGCATCTTGGCCGTGTAAAGCCCACATTACACAGAAATTTCACAGCAATTAAAATTGACAGTCGGAAATTCGACACTTCTCAGCCTACGGTGTTTGTTTTTTAGCAGGGATATTTAGTATTGTGGTCATTTTCGAACATTTTCTGAAATATTGCTCAAGAATTGAGGTATGTTGGCAAATCTTTACATTTAGATAAAATAGATGTGTATGCATGATGATACATATGGCTTGAAGCTTTTCTCCAGCTTGGAGTGGGTTTTGCAGGTTTTTGGATTGGTACATGGATTATATGGCACTTAATTATACAGAATTATACAGCCTGTTCCTGCATGACAGTGTGCGTGCGCACAAAGCGAGCTCATAACTGACCTCAAAACCACTGAACACAGTTGGGATGAACACCAAGACCCAAGATTCCCCCACCCAACATCAATGCCTGACCTCACTAATGCTCTTGTGGCAGAATGGGCAAATCGTATATCCAACTAGTTCAAAGCCTGGCCAGAAGAGCAAAAATCTCATGTATTAAAAGTCTTCTGCATCTAATCTTTCTTGTTCGAAACCGCTTGTCTTGACAACGTAGCAGTCAGGTGAAGGCAGCGTATTGCATTACTTCTTCACAATCTTTTTCTTGTTGTTATCTGACTACAACGGAACAAAGAAACACAGTGTGCAGGCTAAAATAAATTAGTTAGGAAACGGTATGTGATTGACCACATTCTTTAGCAGTTTCTTTTGCTTCTGAAGGCAATTGTGTGTTAAGAATTCAGTTCATACACAAAGTATAAATATGTAATTGCTTCAACAATATTTTCAGCCACAGTCACCATTGTTTTATGCCTGTGAACCATGATAAAGGTTGTGTTATGTATAGAGGACAAAGCAACAACCTGCGAACAGCCTTACTGGTTGTGGTTGTTGTGCTGCCTCAACACAGATAATAACCGAAACCCCTCCTGAAGGCTAGTGTTTGCTCTCTATTCAAATTTGGCACTCTGTTTAAATGTTAGTACTTTCTGGCTGCTGTTCACAATAAAATTAGAATGAATCGACAGCGTTGCTCTTAACCAGCCCTGTAGCTTCGCCCACACATAGGCGCTACTGAAGCCAAAAGCAGCATTGTGTAACCAATCTCTCTCTGAGGACAGGCATATCGCCATCCAACCAGGCTGCACCGGGTCTTGGGTCGCAAACTTTCAGTCAGCATGCTGACCTGTGTGGGGCCTACGTGGCAGCATGAGTGTAAATCTTTTAACTGTTATAAGGAGTGTCTTTAAAATACCTTATGTAAGTCTTTAAACTAGAGAAAAGGGAAAGTTGTTTTCAATACCAATGCCAGTATTTTTGAAAACCATTATAATGAATATTAAATAGACTACAATGGACTAGACTTATTTTTCATACAATTAAAAAAAAACAATTACTTATGCATTTATAAACATTAATCATACAATTGTTAAACAAAAACTATTACCTGTCACACACACATTCAAACCGTCATATAAGGTGTCTGCATTTCTTTCTCTATTAAGGGTTTGTGTTAAGGAACAAGAGAATGTTGATGTTTTTTCCCCTTGAATTGGTTTCTTCTTTGACTGATCAACTCTACTGCGTTTGACATATTAATTGGTTTATTTTGAATAATAATTTCAAACTCACTTAAAAAAAAAAAAAATCCCAGCTTTGATTGATATTTTAATGTGAGAATCGATCCTCTTGTTACAACACTAGTAAAGAAAGAATTGACTTTTAATAAATGATTTTTTCTTTCATTTCTCTGTAGTTACTGAATTGTATGCTTTCAGTCTAATAGCTTCAATTAAAAAGTGATTGTAATTGTTCAGGGTTAAGCTGTAGTGCATTATCCTTTTTTTAATGTGTAACTGCAGGTGATTAATTGCCAAAAACCGGGCACGGCTCTTACATATAGCAGTAATGAGGTAAAAAAAGGAGTTGAGATGAATAAAAGATGGATGGAATAGTAGTTCATATCTTTTAGTACAAAGGAGTGAGTTAGCTAATAATGCTTGTGATTGTGCATTTCAAAATGTTTCTTTATTTTATTTTTAGCAATTTATATTTTTGTTAATAGGAGATGTTTGGAACAGGAAGGGTTAGTGAGTTCAAATCATGCTATTATTTGTTCCTTAAGCAAAGGTACAGCTTCCTTAACTCTCAACTGCTCAGTTGTTTAAATGAGATAAGGATGTGTGCCAAATTTCATTTATATATTTTTCACTGGCCTTTCTTTTTATAGTTAGTACGACTAAAAACATGTTAAAATGCTGAACAATGCAAACTTGTCCATCCTGAAGATTTTTCCAATGTCACAAATGTTAATGAACAGCTTAGATTTTTATTGTTTCAAAGCCCTGACATTGGAAACCATGGTCATCATGTGAACAATTTTTTTGTAAGTTTATGTGATGCAGTAATAATAATAATAATAATAATAATAATAACAGCAATTATTATTATTATTATTATAAAAAGGATTTGTTATGCGCCTCTAGCTATTGTCAGGGCTGCTGGCCAAGATTACAACACTGTTGTGGTATAATTTATCTACCATAGGATAATAATGGTTTATGCTTGTCCATGTTTTGAATGTATTTGTTACTTCACAATAATAATAATAATGATCTTAGTGCACAAGCATCTGTAAATTTTTGTGCAGTGATTTCATTCTATGACAATTTCCATTTTTCTGGAATAGCAGTTTTATCCAAACCATGTTGGAACAACCCTAATTCAGCATGAAAGAATTAGGATGTTTTAAAGCGGATCTCAACAAACGGCCTTCATCCATCTGTGTGTAATTGCAGAGTGTCTGCAATATAAGAGGGAAAAAACCCTTTGAACTTTACGAGACTGCTAAGTATCTTCAAAGCTTTTCCTTTATAAATATAAAGAATTGCATTTCGCTGAGGCACAACTGTCACGTTGGTCTTCTTTTTCATGCAACTTTAATGTCAAGTAGAAAAAAAGCAAGTTCAGTAGCACAAAAGCGAAATGAAAACACAAAAGAAAAGGGAAAATTATGTCCCAATTATGCCATCACTTCATAACAGAGTTTGGAAAAGTTCATCAGAGTTTACTTTAGTCCCTCTAACTGTAAGTTTGTACAGGAGTGCAGGATTTTCCTAAAGCTTGCTACTGCCAGCACTTTGTCCTAGTTAGACCACATTTACAGTAGCATAATGATTAAATACTGGCTTTCGCTCAAAGTCAACAACTGGAAAATGTGGAGAGCAAAAAGAGGAGGGCGCTAAATAAAACTGATTAGTATACATCTACATACAGAGACAAACAGTGTGACCCAACTTTTTGGTAAAAACACACATCAGTCATGCAGTCAGAGCAGCTGGCAGCTCACTCAGGATAACTGTGTACTATACGGTGGGCAGACCACAATGTGACTTGACAATTTATACACAGTTTGCTGAGCAAGGCTGGAGATATTAGTAGCGTGCTGTGGGTTGTTTTTTTTGCTGTCCTTGTTACTCAGCCTCTGTTTCCACTTTGTGGGTGTTTAGAGTTTACAGTTCTACAATCATCATCAGCAGCTGTGGGTGTAGCTCGTTACAGTGAAGTGACTTAAAGGTATGAGTGGGTGATGAGGTAAAAAATATCACACACACACACACGTATGTTGTTTTATATTTATATATATATATATATATATATATATATATATATATATATATATATATATATATACTAAAGAAATGAAGTTTGGATATAATTTAGAGTAGTCAATGTGCAGCTTGTATAGCAGTATAGATTTACTGTGCTCTGAAATTAACTTGGGATACAGCCATTATTGTCAAAATAGTTGCCAACAAAAGTAAGTACACCCTAACTGAACATGTCAAAACTGTGCGCAAAGTGTCAATATTTTGTGTGAGCACCGTTGCTATCTAGCACTGCCTTATTCCTCCTGGGCATGGAATTTTCCAGAGCTGCACAGACTGTTGCTGGGATCCTCTTTCTCCTTAATGACTTCACGGAGCTGCTGGATGGCAATTCTCCACCTTTCGCTTGAGGATGCCCCACCGATACCCTCAGCAAGGCAGTGTTTGAGGTTGTTGTTTATGTTGAAAAACTGGTGTTCTGCCCAGTTTCTGAAAGGAGGGCATCCTGTTTTGCCTCAGGAGGTCTTAGTACATGTTGGAATACATGTTTCCCTCAATAAACCACAGCTCTCTAGTACCAGCAGCACTCATGCAGCCCCAGACCATGATTCTACCACCACCATGCTTGACTGTAGGCAAGATACCGTTTTCTTGAAACTCTTCACCAGGTTGTCGCCACACATGTTGGACACCACAACAAGTTTATCTTAGTCTCATCAGACCAAAGGATAAGGTTACAGTAATTTCTGGTCTTGGACAGGTTGTCTTCAGCAAATTGTTTGCAGGCTTTCTTGTGACCAAGCTTTAGAACAGGCTTCCTTTTGGGATGATGTAGATGAAAACTGACTTGTTGCAGTGTGCAGCATATGGTCTGAGCACTGACAAGCGGACCTTCTGCAACATCTAAAGCAATGTGTCTGCACCTGACAGATAGCACAAGAACTCGGCTTCTTTGATCGACCCTTGCAAGGCCTGTTCCGAGTGAAACTCATCTTGGAAAACCTCTCTATGACCCTGGCCAATGATCTGTAACTCAGTTTTAGGGTTTTACCGATCTTCTTATAGCCTTGGCCATCTTAGTAGAGAGCAACAATTCTAATTCATAAATTCTCAGAGAGTTCTTTGCCATGAGATGCCATGTTGATAATCCAGTTGTCAGTATGAGAGAAATGTACCAAATTAACTGCTCTAATACAAGAGGTACAAAATGTATGGTCATGTCAAGCAGACAAAAACATTAACATGAATAGGACATATAGCCTTGTATAGTTAAGCGACGTGCAGCAGTTACCTAGTTACTTATCACTTAGGGTGCACTCACTTTTGTTGCAAGCTATTTTGACAATAATGGCTGTATGTTGAGTTATTTTCAGAGGACAGTAAATCTGTATTGCTATACAAGCACATTGACCACTCTAAAATCTTTTCAAGATACATTTCTATAGTATTGTCCCTTGAGAAGATAAAATAGATGAAGGTGAAATGTGAGTGGTGAACAATATATATATATATATATATATATATATATATATATATATATATATATATATATATATATATATATATACATACATATACATACATATACATACATATATGGAATAAAGCTCTTACATTATAGACGCTTCAAATAGTTATTCTGTTGTTCCCATGCTAACACTGGAGACTCCTTTACAAATGTTAAAAATGCTTCTCAAAGGAAAAGCACTCTATAACACCAAACATACACATTCTGCATCTCTTGACTGAAAATTTGGCCAGCTAAAATAAATAAATGCTAGAACAGTTTGGTATTAGACAACATACCAGAGCTCAGTAAATTCAATTTACCAATTTAAACAAATATCCATTAAAACAAATATGGGTCATGACCTGTTTTCACATCAGTGTACAAAGTTCTTGTATTTGGAAAACCAACCTTTTTTGCTCTTAGTTTCACTACAGTTACTGTGTTATTTGCAGAGGTGAGGTGTAACGAAGTACAAATAGTTCTTTACTGTATCAGTATCTGGTATCAGATACAACTTTATTTAACTTTTTTTTTAACTCATTACATTTTTAGACAAATATCTGTACTTTCTACTAATGACATTTTTAAAACATGCTTGTTACTTTATTTTTCATCTACTATTTTGTCAATGTCAAAAAATTATTTTTATTGCACACCGAATTCAGCTCATCAACATTTTTATGTCATTGTAAATTTTGTAAATAAAAATAGAATTAAATGATTTACAAACATCATAAAGTCATATTTTATTGACAGTGGAAAATGTAGACTATATTTTGAACATTTTAAGGAAAAATAGGGTAATTGTAAATTCGATGGCTCCAACACATCTAAAATAAAAGATGTGACAGGGCCATGTTTACCACTGTGTAGCATCACGTCTTCTGTTCATATACATATGGTATGCTTTGGGTGAGGAATGTTGTCCCATATGTGTCTGATACAGGATTCTAGCTGCTTAACAGTTCTGGTTGTCCTTTGTTGTATTCTTTGTTTCATGATGCACAAAATGTTTTAAAAGGTCTAGACTGCAGGCCAGTTTGGCACCAGGACACTTTTACTACAAAGTCATGCTGTTGTAATTGATCTAAATGTGCAAGCTGCCCATTCCACAGACACTAATGCACTCCCATACCATTAGAGATGTGGCCTTTTTAACTGAGCGCTGATAAGTAGAATAGTCCCTCTCCTCTTTAGTCCAGAGGACATGGTGTCCAAAAAGAAGTTCACATTTTGATTCATTCGTCCACACAACAGTTTTCCACTTTGCCTCAGTACATTTTTGATGAGCTATGGCTCAGAGAGGATGGTGGTATTTTTGGATCATGTTCACATTAGAGATGGTTTGGACATGTGAAGAGAAGGGACATAGGGTATATTGGTAGGAGATTTATGAGAATGGAGCCACTAGGAAGGAGAAAAAGAGTCAGGCCAAGGAGGAGGTTTATGGATGTGGTGAGGAAAGACATGCAGGTAGTTGGGTTGAAAGAGGCAGATGTAGAGGACAGGGGGGTATGGAAAAGGATGATCTGCTGTGGCGACCTCTAATGGGAGAAGCCGAAAGAAAAACTTTACGCATCCATTCTTCTTCGCATGATAAAGATTTTACCTGCATTTGTGGATGACATTTGAATATAGATTTTTACCCTTGTCCCTTGTGAGATTTCTCCAGATTTTTTAAAACCTTTGATGTTATATATTGTAAATGATGAAATATTCAACTGTTGAAGAACATTATTCTGAAATTGTTCCACAATTTGTAGGCCCAGTCTTTCAGAGATTTTGGTTAAGCCTCTAGAAGAAACTAAAACTAAACTACCGTAAAGCTTTTTTTTCTCAAACATCTTACGGAAATTGTTAATTAGCCTCATTAGTTGCAAAATGTTTCTCTAACTGTTTAAATCTTTTTAACACTTAATTTTTCCAGACTTTTGTCCAGACTTTTGTTGCCCCGTCCCAAATTTTTTGAGACGTGTTGCAGCCATCAAATAGTAAATTTCCTCAGTTTAAGCATTTGATATGTATTCTATGTTCTATTCTGAATATGACATTGGTTTATGAGATTTTCTAATTAATGCATTCGGTTTTTACGTACATTTTACAAATTTGCCCCAACTTTTTTGGAATTGGGGTTGTATTACCAAAGAACTGAGCTCTGCACATGATTAATGTTATAGTGATAGGGATAAAATGCAAGACAAAAAAAATCTTATCTTTTCATGATAAGCTTTTTTGTAGAATTCTGTCAAGTTAAACAGTCCTTCTTTCTCTGATTCCGTCTCTGTTTCTGACTTTCTCTCTATCTTATTTTCTTTAGCCTCCTTGGTCAGTAACAGAACCTTTGTTTGGTTTTGAGTCGGTGCCTTTCACTCCGTCTCCTATTTTTGTCGCTCATTCCCTTTTTTTCTCACATGGCCCCAGTTTGGAATAACAGCTGTGTTCTTGTTGCTTTTCAGACTGTCTTGCTTGTATCAGTTTTTTTGGCCTTTTTCTTTTATTCAAAACAATTTTTCTTCTTTATCCTATACCCAACACTTCTATTGCTCTGTCATTGACTTTCTTGTATTTTCTGAGTCACATTCTCAGGAGGAAATAGGAGAAGGAAAGAGTAAAAACTAAAGCGAAATATGGCTGGATGAGAAAAAAAAACTGTCTTTTGGAAAGGCTGTTGGGTTTGGCTCGCAACATTCATTTTTGTCTGTGCTCTGGATATGCAAATTTCTTCTACTACCTTGCTTCCTACTGCCTCCATCTTCCTTTGAATTTCATGTTTGCCTCTTCACAGATTTAAGCTGCTGGAGGAAAAAAAATACAGATGTGTACATTAATATGCAAACAAAATGACAGTTTCTACGCTATTTTCACCTCATTGTATTTAGAATTTTGTAGATTTACACATTTCATAAGGTTGTGTCGATACCAGTACAATGCTTATTTAGTTGTAATTGTGAAAACTGCTCTGCTACCAACATCTAATATGTAATGACACTTTTTGATGTAAACCTTGTGTACGTTATTGCACTAATAAATGGACAGCAAGAAGAAACAGCGATCTGGACATATTTCAGAAATAGCAAGGAGAAATTACAGTACCTTCCTCTCTTGAACATACAACTAAGCATGAGGAGTTAATTGCTAGCAGACTGCAACAGTACCCAACACTGCAGCGAAATCTAGCTAGATGAGGAAAGACTCAGCATGAGGAGATTCTGTAAAGTCCCTGATTGATTAATATTTATAAAATGCAGTAGGTTGCTACTTTTTTGTATTGTCAGAGAATCCTAAACAGCCTCCAAGAACTCCCAGACCACACCACGTCATATAAATATGGCAGCCATAGACTACACGTCCCAGCAACAGTCAAGATCACATTTATTTAATTAATGACAATCCACACCTGTTCACTAATCAGACACACCTGTAGCAATCATATAGTTGTACCATTCTCAGTAATGCTCGGAAGATTTACTAGTAACTTACCAATATTTTATTGATTTTTTTTTTAATTTGTTCCTCCTTTGCACCTTAACAGAACTTTGCATTTACATAGATTATGGTTTCATATTTCCGCTCGGATTTGTCCGCCTGTTTATTTTCAGTAAAATAATAATTTAATAATAATAATTTTCAGTATCTGTCTCTTTTCACCCACTGTGACAGGTATCAGTACTGGTATCAATAAGTAAAATTAAAAAACAACCTATTTCAAAGCACTTCTAAGCAAAAAAACATTAGGGCAGTCCGAGAATGTTGGTAACCAGTGACCACAAAATCTTCCATCGTGAAAGATCATACTAAAGTTTATACTAAAGTTAAAGGACATACTAAGGTTACTTTCATTAAAAAAAATAACAATCAAAAACACATAAGTTGACCATGAATGCGACATGTGAAAACACTTGTAGTGAATCACTCGGAGTAAAATGTGTTTTTAGCCAGAACTATGGGGAAAATGGGATTTAAAGGAGATAGAAATGTTCAGGTTTGGCTCTACATGCCCACTGTCTTGGCATGTGCTGAGCATAAATTTTCAAAATGAAAAAAAAAAAAGATTTCAAATCAGAATTTTCACCTTTGACTTTCGCTAGTTTTTAGTTAAAATTTTACTACGCATATTGTTTGCCCTTCTTTTTAGCATGGTTTTCTATTGATTTTCTAGTGCACTAATGAGCTCTTCCTCTTCTCATTTCTGTTCTCAGCACACGAGTCTGACTCTGACACCTTTGCCTTTTTCCATGAGGGGGTGCAAGGCTGTTTGGCCGTACGAGACCACGCACTTTACCTCACAACATCCTGCGATGCTGATGCACAGCTCTGGAAGTGGGTCACTCGCAATCGCCTCTTTAACATAGGCTCCTCCCTCTGCCTGGGGATCCGAGTGGGAAATGGGAGTGCACCGAGCGTTTTGCCTCGTCTCAGCGTATACCGATGTGACCGCGAACCTCCTCTGGTACGGTGGTCATGGAGCTGCAACAAGTTCCTGGATGATCTTAGTACCTACTTGCCAAATCCGAGCCCGCCCAGAGATGACCGTAACGTCTCAGCTGCTCGGGCCTCAGTACCAGGCGGTAGCACACGGTGGAGACTTTATGGTGATAATCAGGACCTTTGTGAGAAAACCTATCGTGGTAAGTTATGCTCGGTTCTTTCTTGTGAATCTTGAGGATATTTTGAAATATTTTTAATGGGAGCAATAAGGCTGATAAACTACAATGCCCTCCATAACCTTTGTACAACAAAGCAGATATACTGCTGGATCAGTAATCTGTAAAACTACTGTTGGCTACATTTTCTGGGATGTGTTTGCACATCTGGAATCTGATATTGTTTCCTATTCCTCTTGCCAAAATTGCTTAAGCTGTGTTATTTTTGATGGAGAATGTTGGTGAACAGCAATTTTTGCCACAGATTCTTGGCCAGATTTAGGTCTCAACATTGATTGGACAATTCTAACACATTCTGCTTTTTGGGTATAAAGCCACTTCAGGGTAGATTTGGCAGCATGCAGTAAGACAGACTGCAGACTGGAAAAGTTTTCTTCGAGGATTACTTTGCAGTTGGCTCCATCCATTTTGTCCTCCACTCTGACCAGCTTCCATGCTTCTGGTGCTGAAAAACATCCCTAAAGGCTGCCACCACCGTGCTTTACACTGCGGATGGTGTTTTAAGGGTATGGAAGTCCTGGGTTGCAGCCACATATAAAGCTTTTTGCCAAAGCTTAGTGGTGCAACAACTGCATACTTAAACCAAAAAAAGTTTTTCTCAGATTGTGTTACCATAGGTTCCTTTATGTGTAACTTAACTTGTATAACTGACACTGTATTGTCTATAGTTAACTAGATAAGTTCTATGTAATGGCCAATATACTAGCTTATCAAATTCTCTTCTTCTTCTTCTTCTTCTTCTTCTTTTTTGGGCCTTCCATTAGGGGTCGCCACAGCGGATCATCCGTCTTCACTTGGTTGACATCAAATCATAGTAATTATTCAACAGTAGACAAAATACACAATAACAATGCATAATTTCATTAATAACAGGAATTTAAAAGCAGCCCTATGTGTATCATACCAAGTACATCACTTACTGAACCAGACAATATGTTTTAACACAAATATATATTGATGTATGTGGAATAATGTAATTTGCAGTCCACTAAACAAGGACAGCATTTCTTACTCTCACTTTAGTTTTATAGTTTCCATGCAGGACCAAGAAAAACAAATATGTCCTATCTTGTTTAATCTACAAGTAAAACATGTCTTGACTTAGAAACTTTATTTGCTGTTAGTGTAAAATTGTCAGAATTTTTTTTCATTATATGATTTTGAGCTCAAGGTTATAAAATAACACAAAAAATACTTCATGAAGCAGAATGTGTTGGGATGGATGCCGTTATAGGCCAGAAGATGATTGATGTCAGAGAGAATGTGAGTGCTGTCCTGATGGAGGTCTGGAGCACATCTGGGACTCTTTAGATCAGGATCTGTTTCATGCTGGCAGATTTGTAGCCAAGGGCAAATCTGAGTGCGCACCAAAGAAGCAGCCATCTAATAAAACGCATCGTGTTTGTAAACAGTAGAACAGGCTTTGTGAGTGAGTGAGTGAGTGAGTGTGTGTGTGTGTGTGTGTGTGTGTGTGTGTGTGTGTGTGTGTGTGAGTGAGTGAGTGAGTGAGTAAGTGAGGCAGCTGGTTTGTTTCTTAAAGCTGCGATATTCAGTGTTCAGTGATTAATCAAGACTCTATAAATGTCTGGATGGATCATCTATTGAAATTGCCTGTTTTGCCTCAGGGTGAAAAGGAGCAAACTAATACTGATTTTCTGTAACAGTACTTTTTAATACAATGAAATCTGTTGTTTGTTTTTTTTAGTTACGACGTACATTTGTATTATTTTTTTCATCATTTTTACACAGTGAAAATATTTCAAAGCATTTAATCCTAGATGACAATTTAAAGGCATTATGTTCATGTTAAAATTTGCCAACTGCAATGTCTGAGCCAGTGGAGACAGGTTTCTATTGATGAGTTATTGTTTAAAATGCTTCAAGGAAAAGAATGAGATAATGATCTGCAGATTATGCAAATCAGGGCCAAATCAGGACTGTTTTCACAACAAATTGTTTGGAATGTAGTTAATATTTCTGGCAGATTTGATATCATGCACGAAAATGTCATGATGTTAACAAGTAACTAACAGTTTTTCCTAGATCATTCTGAGATTTAAATATCACAGTAATTTTTTTTTTTTTACTGTTGTTCCTAACTCGATGTCAGATACGGCCCAGATCGCAATAGAGAATATACAAAATATATAAATGCTAATTTAATAGGAAATGGAGTTATTGTTGAGGTGATTTAGTGCACCGAAGTCCTGTTAAATTAAGTGTTGACCCTTCATATATGATATTGTTTAATTGCAGCTTGACAGTAGTTTGGCTCCAAGACAAATCACGAGTGTTCATGAAGCTGATAATTTAACATTTTCGGAAGGAGTCTCCCATGTAGAAACCTGGGCAACACCCACATATAAAAGGGAAGATATATATTTTATAATTTATAAAATTAACACACACACACACACACACACACACACACACACACACACACACACACACACACACTTATTTTTATGGAATGCACTTGCTTTTAAATTAATAATAATTTCCAGGAAACCTTTTTTTTTTTTTTTTTTGAAAGTGCCATTGAAAATGTATATGTATTACTACTATAAAAAATACAGATTTTTAATAACAAAATCTTAATTTATGTCTATGTACAATTTAAAAATAAACAAATATTAAGCATTATATGTTGAGCAAGTACACGAATGAAGAACAAAGCACATTTTAAAATTCTGTTTAATACATTCTTTTCTTTTTCTCAGAAAAACTATTTAAAACAAACAACTTTTACTATTATAAGGAAAAACATTTTAATAATTTCCCTTAGGTCAAATAACTCATAATAAAGTATACAGCAAGGCATGTTGAGTAAGTGCATGAGTGAAGAACAAAGCACTGTTTTAATTTTAGCTAATACATGTTTTAAAGATCAATTGGGAAAATAGTATTTTACTATTATTAAGAAAATAACATTTCAATAACAATTTTATTTAGGCCCAAAACCAATTAAAAATAAAGAAATAAAATATGCAGCACGTGTGAAGATTAAAGAACAAAACAAATATTTTCATTGCTTTTCAACTGCCTACAGGCTTTCGTTAAACCTTCATAAAAGAAAACTTTAGTACACATCCGTCACGGAAAAAGCACATTTCCCTATATTCAGGATTTGGAATATTGCTAATAGCTTTGTCGTCTAGTTAATAAGTGGTGAGGTTCACCTTAGAAAACGTTTGATCTCTGTCATTGCCAACAAAGAATATATAACAAAGTATTGAGATGAACTTTTTACCAAGTACTTCTTTTCCACCATAATTTGCAAATATATTCTTTAAAAATCAGACAATGTGATTTTCGGGATTTTTTTTTTCTCATTGTGTATCTCATAGTTGAAGTGTACCTATGATGAAAATTACAGGCCTCTTTCATCTTTTTAAGTGGGAGAACATGCACAATTGGTGGCTGACTAAATACTTTTTTGCCCCATTGTGTGTGTGTGTGTGTGTGTGTGTGTGTGTGTGTGTGTGTGTGTGTGTGTGTGTGTGTGTGTATATATATATATATATATATATATATATATATATATATATATATATAAAAAAACGTCACTAGTATTTTATTATTTAATTAATTTTTTTTATTTATTAGTGTTATTTTTTTAACACTAATTAAATGTTAGTGAAGGGAGACACGTAATTTTTGTCAGACATGAGCCATAGGTTCCCGACCACTGATCTAGATGAACCTATATAATATGTATACATATAGCCCTTGTTATGAAATGGGTTTCTCTTATACTTAAGAAAGCAATCAGGATATAGTTCAGTGTTCCCTGTTTATTCTTTCCATTGTATACATGGGTGTGTGGAACAGCTTCAGTTATTTTAATAGATGTAGCTCTATGCTTTGAGTGCTTTTAAAATTTTATCCGGTACGATTTCATCATAGCCTGGCTATTTCAGAATTACATCTTCCACTGCAGCACTTTGGTCCAAATTACATGCTGTGTAACATATAAAATGGGGAAAAAAATAGCAGAAGTGCCTGAGAGTCTTACTGGGTTGAGAGGCTGAACTCAGGATGACAATGTGATTTAATTGCAGACGATACAAAATGTTAGGGCGGCTGCACTTCGTCGCGTCGTTCTCTCCCGGAAAGTCTCGGATTTCTGTCAATTGGCAAAAAACTCTGAATACTTTGCTCGGTTCTGTCTTGCGATTTCTTCAGTCGTCTGGTTTGTGGCGAGGCATGCGGAATGAACTGGAGTGTTTTCAATTCGATCTTATTCACTGGTTTATTTTGCAAGCATGTGTGTGCCTCTGTCTGTGTGTGAAGGCACTGTGAAATATTTAATGTCTGCCCTTGTTTTTTTAAAGGAATACTCCAACATTTTTCCAGCCTAATGTCTATTTTACACATCTGTAGTATATGTGTGATTTCCACAAACAACAATTCTGACGCTTCAGAATCAGAATTCTCGTTTTTAGCATTGTCTCTGATTTAGTTATCTGGGGAGTTTGCCTATCATCATTCGCTGCCTTTTTAATAAGTATTGTGAACTAATATATTAGGATGTTTCTGTGAACATATTTTTTTGCTTGTTAATTGATTTACCTCCATTTATCTTTTTCAAGCTAATATGGCTTGAAAACTTGGTCATGTGACAGTAATCATGTGACTACTTACCTGTCTATACTGATCATGTGATTACTTGTTAATATCTAGAAGACAAGGGCCAAAAGCATTCATTTTTTGTATTTTCTTCAACTGATATGTATAGAGCAGAGATGCCAAACGAGGGCCTGTGAGCCAAAGTTGCCCCATTGTGACCATATATATATATATATATATATATATATATATATATATATATATATATATATATATATATATATATATATATGACAATAGGAACAATAAGGAAAAAATGCCATTTGGAAGTTTAAAAAAAAATAAGGATTAGCTTCATATCTCTTATTAGAAGTCACTCATTAGTTTTACAAGTCATTAAACTTATTGTACAATGAATTGTACTAGAAGTTTTACTGAACTATATCTTTCAAAATAAATCTGCATTAGTTAAGCAAATTAGAGAGTAATCATGGTGACTTTCATGCTAATATAATGTGCGGCAACATTTATTTTTGGCCCATGGCCCTCAAGCAAGTTTGATTTGCGCTTCATAGGAAAATGTTTGGGGATATTAGGGCTTTTATAAAGGCTTTTTACATTTATTCCCTTCCTGAGTGCCTCATATTTCTTGAACAATCCTCAAGTTGGACCTGAATAGTACCAGAGGGACATTTTTTCTATTCTTGAGCAGTATTTATTGCATATTGTTCTTGGCTGAGCAATTTTTTGATTGTACTGAGGAAAAAAGTTTTTAAATCTAAATTCACCCGATAGTTGTTAAGATTTGTTAAAAAATTTGGATATATATTTCTTGTCAAATATTTAATGAATTTGTCAATTCAACCTGCTTAACTGCTTTTTTGACATGTATCTAGTCTAATTGTGTTTGTTCGGTTTTTTTTTTTTTATTATTGTTGATAAAACCACAAAAAAACCCTTTAGGGCAACATCAGAAGAATTCCTTGGTTTTATTGCAAATTTTGTTAAACCAAGAAAATGTAACATGAAATGTATCACAAATGTTATAAAACATTTGCTTACATTTTTTAGGGAGAAAAAGGTTAAAATCTTATACTAGATACCAGCAAAACCAAATGGATTCCAGTGATCTATCTGACACTGTTTCCATTTAAAGTCAAAATGGTTTTTGCAATATTTGTATTCTTTTCCAAATCCTACAGTTGTCTGGAAAATATTTCAGGAATACATAATATGAAGATGGTGATACCCCAATTAGAAAAAAATTATTTGTATTCTCAGGAAAAAGAGGCCTCTCTACTTATCTGTCAATCATGCTACAGAAATTTGTAATCTATACAATACAAGGATCATAACCAATATATATTTTTGAAGACATGGCATCAGAGGAAATCCTAAATAAAGCAGTTGGATGTATGTAAACTTTTTATTTATTTATTTTTATTTAGGAATTTAACTAGCCTGACTACACAATTAATAGTAAAATGGTACAATGTACAAATCGATTTAAAAGGATGTTTAGTGTAATCTAGTGTTGGATGAAAGTTGAGACCAACTTGGGAAATTGATGTGATACTATTTAGGACATGTGTACATGTACACAAGAGTATTTCTTAGAAAGGGCAAAAAATGCAAAACATTCCTTTGCAATATAAATACAATACATTCTCTCCAGGTGTATTCTGTAACTATTGTATACACTGGAATTGTGTAATGATTTCCAATTGCTGCTGTTGCAGCAAATGTTGTCATGTATTGAGCCAGTCCCGGATGAAACAAGAGATTACAGTCCAAATATTGAGTAAACCTGAATTTTCTTTTGTAATTATTCTTTTTTCTTTTTTCACAGAAATTTATACTATACAGGGAAACTCTCATGGACACCCATGTTATCTGCCTTTCCTATATGACGGCCAGTGGTTCCACAGTTGCACCAGCGTCGGGAGAGAGGACGGCCATCTTTGGTGTGCCACCACGCATGACTATGGCAAAGATGAACGCTGGGGATTCTGCCCTGTAAAGAGTGAGTGCTCTCTGCTTATGCTATTCATTCTGAAATAATATTACACAGCTGTTCAGAGATTTTCACTTTACTTTGACCTTACTTTGACATGCTCCAAACAAATAATCTTTATTTTTATACTGCATTAAAATCAAATGCCATTTATATGAAATGACCGACTACTGTAGAAAAGTTGTGTATTGCTCTGCAAGTATTAACTCTTCTAGTATTAACACAAGGATCTTTGTTACACACAACATTAAAACATGTACAAACATTCTGTGATTTGGCAATTGTTTTTTGTCTTTCATTTTAAGCATCCCTTCTGGTTATAAAACACCAAAAACTGAGCTAAAACAAACACAGACAAAACTGTGTATAATTCTTCCTGTTTAACACCTCGACTGTTTCCATTTGCATGGCTCAGACATACCAAATCTTACCAACTGGCATGCTAGTAGTTTTTAGCTCAGTGAGGACATACCTGCTTTGTTTCTTTTTTTCTCCAGGTGCAGACTGTGAGACATTTTGGGACACAGACTCTCTGATGGATAACTGCTACCAGTTTAATTTCCAGGCCACTCTGTCATGGGAGGAAGCTCACACCAGCTGCAAACAGCAGGGGGCAGAACTGCTGAGTATCACCAAGGTGGAGGAACAGAGCTACATCAATGGTGAGAGAGTTTGGGGGATATGATAATAATAATAATAATGAAGACATCATTTAACTTCAGAAACTCTAGGAACATTTTCATTTCTTCTGCAGAAACCAGGGCTGATTTTTGCTTCTGGTTGAGCATATTGACAAAGAAATATGTACTTTTGTGTTCCAACTATGTCTAATTAAACATATATTTGCTTCATCTGTTTCGAGTCCATTGTGCTATGCAGAATTGGTAGTGTGAACCATCACTATCAAACAAAACATAACAATGACTAGCCATACACTCAATTAATGTTCAAGTATTAAATAGTTGACATTAGGTGCGTGTGTGGACCTTTGTAAGCAAAAAACCTGAAAGAAATTGGACCTTTAGTTGAATAGCTCTCCCTTAAATGTTTACTTCCTTATTAGTCTCTGAACATTGGTGAAAATATGGCTTATTAACACTGTATATATACGAGGTGGTATCAAAAAGTTTCAAGACTATTTCTGTTTACAATAAAGTACTTTATTTATCTACATTTACACACTATCAACTTAAAAATAGTTCCTTTGCACAGCAGTACAGCTTTCCCATCGTTCCTGCCACTTCTGGAATGTGTCTAGGAAATCTTTTCTAAACTTGCCAAGCATCTTCTGCTATTCGTGCACTGGTGTCAAAACGGGACACTTTGAACTGGATGTTCATCTTCCGGAAGAGGACGAAGTTAACAGGAGCCAAATCTAGCAAGTATGGTGAATGTGGAAGTAAGATCATGTTGTTTCTGGCGAGAAACTCACATGTGAGGAGAGCTCAGTGCTAGGGTGCGCACGTGTTCAGAATAGCAGACGTGGTAACGCACCAGTTGCACAGCTTCTGATGTACACAAGACGATGTCTTTTTGGAACACTGACTTATGAAGGTTGGTGCTCCCTGTGACTGTGTGTGCAGCCTTGTGCTGCCATCTGTTGGCGGGTTACAAAATGAGTCTCGAAACTTTATGATACCGCCTAGTACTATACGTAAAAGTAGTGTGTACAAAAGCAAGCCATTTGTTTAAGAATACCTGTTTGCATTAAATATATATTGTGTTTCTGTATGTGTTTGATATATTTCTGCAGGATTCCTAACTGGTTACAGCTCCACTCTGTGGATGGGTATGAATGACTTGGACCTTAACGGAGGATGGCAGTGGTCTGATTCGGCCCCTCTTAAATACCTCAACTGGGAGACAGGTGAGCGGAATACCGCCCATTAGAACAAGCTTATACACATCTCTAGAATGGAACAATGGCACGATTCATTTACTATTTACTGGGAATTTTAAAAGCCACTGCTGACTCACTGTGATTTCAAATGATCGGTGTGAATCTCTGCCTTTTTATTTGCCGTCTGAGAGACTGCAGGTAATAGTCTGGATCTGGCAGAACTGATTTGAACAATGCGTGTGTGTTTATGTTGTAGACCAGCCAAACCACGAGAGCGATCAGAACTGCGGTGTGATCCGCACAGAGAGCTCAGGGCGCTGGCAGAACAGAGACTGCTCCATGGCGCTGCCTTATATCTGCAAGAAACGGCCCAATGCCACCCTTGACCCTTTTAGCACAGGTTTGTGTTTCTACAATTTTTTTTTCTCCCTCATTTAGCTAATGGCTGAATTTTAGAGGCTACCCTTCTCTATCACAGAACAATTAGCAACTAGCGAGAGCGAAGGCTGTCATGTGCATGCTCTGAGGCACGACTCATGCAATGTCAGGGGTGGCACACATTCAGTATGAGGAATATTTTTTCATTTTTGCATCCGTTAGTTTTAGTCATCCATGATTGGTGAGTGTGTGTGTGATTTATAAGTGTTCCTCTGCATTCATGGTGATCTCTATTTTCATTGTTTGTATGTTTTTAGACTCGTGGACAGACGACGGACGCTACCAGTGTGACGTCGGCTGGCAAAATTTCCAGGCGGGCTGCTACAGACTGAACTCGGACAAGCTGGATTGGAATCATGCTCAGAAATCCTGCCAGAAGATGGACGCTCATTTAGTCAGCATCCACACACTCCCTGAGCTGGAGTTTATTAATATGTACATGAAAAGAGGTGCGTGAACATACACACATGCTAATACAATGATTTTCAAAAGATTCAGTTGTATTTACCACTCGATTGTTCCTTGGTTTGTCAGATGTAGAAGAGCTGTGGATCGGATTGCATGATATCGCCATGCAGATGAATTTCGAGTGGTCAGACCGCACGCCCGTTATCTTTACATTCTGGCACCCGTTCGAGCCCAACAACTTTCTAAATACACAGGAGGACTGTGTCATCATGTGGGGTCCTGTAAGTGTCAGTAAGAAATGTTATTAAAATGTGTCAATAAGCACTGACAAAAAAAAACTCGTGCAAATGTGCTAAAACTGTTACATTTATAGGTCTTAGAGACAAACAGTCTTTTCATAGCTGTTCTTTAAGAGTTTCTCATTCTGACCAGCAATTACAGTCTAGCACATTATGTTGTAAAATCCTTTGAATAATTTATACCCCCATGTTTTAACAATGCTGGCTGAAAACAACCAGAAAGTTGGATTTTTCTTTTAGAAGGCTCTATCACTGAAAAAGTCTCAGATGCTTTCAACAGAAATGTGTTCAACATATTTCCTTTTTAATTATTTTAATATATCTTAACAACTCCCACATTCTAATTACGTGTCTTTTTTTCTATACATCATTTTCTAATGTATCCAATGTTTGTGTATATAGATACACATGTACAAACCTAAAATGTAATTAAGAACAGCAAACTCAGGTTGAATAGGCCCTACAATAAATACATTAACCATGGCATAGACTTCACAGGATTTTGGAAACATTTCTTTGAGATGCAGAACGCTGATCTCATTTTAATGGTTGACTTAACTTTTGGGCTGAAAGAAGTGGAAGCCAGTGTTGTCTCAATATTCGATGTATTTCACATTCTGAGATGCTTTTCTGCCCACAACAGATGTTCAGAGTGGTTATCTGAGTTTGAAACATTCCCCTTTGTCCGTTCTTATGAAAAAGACATTTCTGTACAGAAAACTGCTTACTAGAAGCTTTTTTTGTTGCTGAGTAAACTGTACAGACTCTTGTATGTGAAAATCCCAGGAGATCAGCAGTTATTGGAATACTCAAACCAGCCCATTTGGCACCAACAATCACGTTCCGATCAAGATCAGCCCCCCACCCCCCTTGCCCTATTCTGATTTGCACATTACCAGAAACTGCTGGCCGGTATATGCAGGAATGTGAATTGCATGAATGAATAAGTATAAGTGTATAAATATAAATAAGTATAATAAATAAAGTGTCTGTAGACATATACTACAAATGTTTTCGATAAAGATTATGTATTGAGGTATTCCCATTAAGGTTCTTGTTTTTTAGTCATTTGAGTGGCTCATTGCTCATCAGCGGCTCATTGAAGGCAGCTGGATGCAATACTGTGCCAGATTGCGCAGTAGATGACTCTGTTAGAGTCTTTAGTCGGTAGTTCAAAGGTCAAAGGATACTTCTGGGGTGCCAAATGTCTGTTTGGCTAAAAAACATGATGAAACATTGTATCATATAAACTGTAATAAGGGTTTTGAAGTGTAGTTCGAACTCTACAGGCGTGTTTGGTGAATCTTGGAGATGCTACGTGGCATAGAGTTGTGCACTGTAAATACTGCACAAATCTGACAATGTATAAACCATAAACAGAGGTTTAAAATTGTTACTGCCCTGTGTAACTGCTTTGTTTTGTGTGTGTGGTTGTGTGTGTGTGTGTGTGTGTGTGTGTGTAGGAAGGCCGCTGGAATGATAGCCCCTGCAATACCACTTTACCTTCCATCTGTAAAAAAGCAGCACAGAAGACAGATGGACCTATTCAAGACCATGGATGCAGACAGGTACTGCAAAATTCTTTATCTTTCATCAGTCTTTTTAATGTATCTATTTTTTTTTCTTGCTGTGGCTGTAATAGTGTAGCTTCTCTTTTTTCCTATTTCTTTTTCTTTCTCACTCACTCCCTCTTTTTGCTGAAATAAAGGATCTTTTCATAGCTTCTGCTGTGTCATACTGCTGAAACTCCAGATGTAGTCAGTCAGCACAAATGTGCCAAATACATATTGTAAATATTGTAGTCGGTCACACACACACACACACACACACACACACACACACACACACACTACATCCAGCCTCTTAACCCACAACCACATGCCTTGGTGTGGAGGTCAGACAAACCACACAAACACACACACACACACACACACACAAACACACACACACACACACACACACACACACACACACACACACACACAAGCTGGAAGTTTTTTCATACATCTGCTAAACCTATTTCTTTCTCTGACCTCATTCCTCTCTCATATTTCTCTCTCATATCCTTTTTTTCTTGTCCAGTCAACCCTCCTACTATCACCCTTCCCTTAATTCCAACTTCATTTCAATCATCATCATCTTGAAAAATATTATCTCATATTCTTATCTAATGGTTTAATGCTTTCATTTTATAAGCTAAAACATTCTCTATGTATAAGCATCTCAGTTCCCTGCTCCTGCATGGGTTTTGCTGAACTGCAATATAAATCAAAAGAGCTCCGGTCAGTAGTTCAACGGTCAGAGGCTTCTTCTAGGCTACTAGTCCAATCTTCAAACATGATGCAACGGTGTGTTATGTGTTATGACTCCGAGGCAGGGATAATACCATTTCTAAATTCAGTGCCATTTGAAATATTTAAAAAAAAGTATGTTATATGCATAAAAGAATGAAACCAATTTATGGAAATAAGTGTAAAATCAAGACTGCTCTAATTTAAATTAAACATGAATTACATGATTTACAATGCTTTTGCAACTGCACATGACATAAAATATGAAGTACTGTCGGCCAAATTCAAACGAAAAATGGCAAGACATTGCGGCATTACAAATTCAAATGCACTTCCCGCATTTTAAATGGAGCCGTTGAGTCATAATGCACAAGTCCAAGTCATGAGTGTTAAAGTCAAGAGCATTAAATGTGTAACTCGGGCTCGCCTTCTATCCAAGTCACTTGACTCAAGTTCACAATTGGTGTCAGCTGTGCGTTTACTAATTTTGTGTTTGTTTTTCTACTTATTTGATTTAGTTTTGTAATCATACTTTGTGAGATCATCTGCATTGAAAGTTATTCAGGGTTATGAATATACATCCTGTCCCTGATGTAATGTATGGCAGGCAGCTGGAGGTAATTGTCTTTGTTGAAACTCCTGTCTCTCTGTTTCCTTTCCTGCTCTATTTTTCTTTTTACTTTTCTACAGGGATGGAAATGGCACAGTCCTGCCTGTTTCTGGGTTGGAGAGGAGTCTGTAACTTTCAATAGTGCTAGAAGAGTGTGTGCTAACTACAATGCCACATTAGCCGTCATCAACAACAGGTAAAGCTAAAAGGCCACCCTATATCAGTACCTGACTTTAACACCCCTATGCTTAAATGAGCACAAAACTCCACAAGCACACTCCAAAATCAAGCAGGAACATCTTCCCTGAAGAGTGGAAGCAAATGGGGACTAAATGTGAAATGGAATGTTCAAAACAAGCACATATAAATATGAGTATAAATTATGTTCAGATGTCCACAAACTTTTGTCCATAAAGTGTATGTATGTATACACTTTCTCTCTTTCAACATTTGAAAGAATGAATAGTGAGATCCCAGTCTTTATATACACCTTTAGTAGCATACTTATGTGTATATGTTTACTTTTTTAACCCACAGTGAATTAATATTTGATGCATTTACAGTATCGAGAGGCCACTAAATAATATGTGCATGTTTGACTAAAGGTTCGAGCAAGCGTTTGTGAATAGCTTGGTCTTTGGCCGTTCAGACGATTATTTCTGGCTGGGGCTGCATAATGAGAACAGCACTGGCCCTTTCCGCTGGATCACTGGAGTACAACTGACCTACACCAACTGGAACAGAGACCAGCCAGGTATGCACACACACACACACACACACACACACACACACACACACACACACACACACCAAGAACTTACACACACTCATGGCGACAAAACCTTTCCATTTCAGCACCACTTTGCATGTCCAACAAATATTTTTGTCCAGTGAAATGAGTCATACTGACATTGTGTCACTTTTCATGCTTCAGAAAATGACAGGCAAATTTGGCCAGACTTACCAGTTATATAATATTTAGATTGGTTGGTGATGTTTATTACCCATATTTATTCATTAATTTTTATGATCACGTTCGGCGGTAAACTCCCATGTGAATTTTTGCATTTTTGACTATTTAAATTATGATCTGCGTATCAATTATATGAATTTCATTATGTTTTTCTGTACTAAGTCAGTTTAAGTGTAGTTATTAATATAACTTCCTTCAATTTAAAACTACAAGCCCTATCTTTTTTTAATAAGATGAGAATAAGATGAAATTTCTACAAAGCTGTTCATGTGTAGTTTTATCCAATTTCCAACACTGGATGAATACAGTAAAATCTTTTTTCCAGGTTATATTGAATCCAGGTAGACGCCGAAGCACTTGTTTGTTTACTAAGAAATTCTTTCTTCAGAAATGTTCCATCCCTGAAGAGAGGAATTATACAAAATGTACAAATATATCTGAATAAATAATTAGTTAATATATATTAATAAATTATGATTTCCTATAATAATGTGTCAAAAGTATTATGTGTCATGCACCCATGATGTAAGAGATTATGGTAAACTGGTGTAGTGGTGTCATCCAAGATTTTTCTCTCAGCCTGCCTATCAGGATAGATAACTAAGAGGATCCGTAATGTTTTTGTAAAATATTCTGATGACTTGTCCATCCTTCTCATAGTCCTTGTGGTATTTATTTTCCATCTTTTTAGCTCTTCTTAAAGGTGGATGCGTAGCCATGGCAACGGGCCATGCTACGGGCCTGTGGGAGGTGAATGACTGTGCAAGTGCACGCTCAAAGTACATTTGCAGGCAGGACAAGGGCTCTTCATATTCTCCAATCCCCCCTAAACCCCAGCCCACACCCCCTCTTACAGGGTCCTGCCCCCCTGAGTGGAAGAGCTCTAGCAATTTGCATCACTGCTATAAGGTGGGTTTTGGTTCGTGGATGTGCATGAGTATACACTTTCTGTCTCTTTAAATAGGAACATGCTCACAGCGATCCCATTTTTTCCATTCTTACATCTGATGTGAACATTACCTGAAGCGCCTGGCCTTGATCTGAATGATTATTTACTTGAACTTTGTATGTGTGCTGAAACACATAGGTCTTTCATGCCGGTGACCTAGAGAAGAAGCTCACCTGGATCCAGGCTCATATGTTTTGTCGGAAACATGGTGCTGAGCTGGTTAGCTTTGGCACCCCAGATGAGGAAAACTTTCTGTTTCAGGTCCTCCATGAGACCTTCGGGTGAGTATCTTCAATTCTGTGCATGTCTGGTGCTGGATGAGATACCGATCATAGAAATGCATAGCTGTGACTGTCTTGGTTTGGTTGTATGCACAGAGAGGAGGAGGATCATGAGCAACACTGGATCTGGATAGGTATATCTCGCCGAATCAGTGACAGCTGGACATGGAGTGATGGAACAGCTGTAAGTAAGACACATGCTGTATGGTTTCAGTTTCTATTTGTCATATAGAAATGTAACATTAGTAGAAAACATTATATCACCCACTATCGTCTATCATCATATAAGCATTATACAAGCATTCACACATGGAATACCCAAACAGAAAAAGCTTGTATTAGGATTTATTAAAAAAGGATCCATCTTTTTTTTTCTGTCATATGTGCTCATCAGGTTTCGTATCAGAACTTTGGTAGGGGTCCATACAGCTCAGCTCTGTGTGGAGCAGCTAATGTGGCAGACGTAAACTGGGTAAAGGCTGACTGTAATTCTGAATTAGACTGGATCTGCAAAATACCAAAAGGTACTGTTTTTATTAATCACTCTCTATCTCTCACACACCTCCCAAATGTGTCTAATAGTTTGCTTTTGTTTATACAGGGAATGTTGAGGTAGAGCCTGAGCCAACCGAAGGTCTGTATATATTTATTCTGTGTATGCTACTGAATGCTTGTGTGTATGTCTCTGGAATTGATACACAGCTTGTGATAGAATATTGAGTAAAATAGAATCGGTTCCCATGCAAATAGATTAGGTTTATGTGTAAAAGTGTTTTGGGGAGCCAAAAAGCAAGCCTTCCAGTTGGTTTACATGCCATAGCCATACATCTGGGACTAAGGTACAAAGGCCTGACAGGACTGATGGGTATAGAGGTCATGTCATCCATGCTGGGACTGACAGTGGCCACACATTTTTATAGTAGAACCAGCAGAGAACAAACTTCCTTCATTTTGACTGACAGATACAAAGGCCACAATTCTTTCACCTCCTTCCTACTTGGTATTGACATATTTAGAGACCATTATGAATGAGGACGTAGTAGTGACTCCATTTTACTGAAAACCAAGCAGTTTTATGAAAAAATATGGAAAATGGAAAAGATTATTTAAATATATACCGGGTTATTTAAAAAGAATAAACCGATTTATTACACAATATAACAACTGAACATTTCTGGAAGAACGACACAACGACATCACCCCTGTGGCAGCCATTCAAAACTTTACTCATACAAATGGTCACCAACTCATTCCATGACGATGCTTGAGACCTGAAGCAATGCGTCATGATATCGGTTAATTCTTTTTGAATAACCCTGTATTTCCTTTGTGTGTTTGTGTGTGCGTGTATGGGTTTAGACTCTGGGCTGGACTGGGTTGATTTCCAGGAAGCTCAGTACAAGCTGTTTGAGCATCGCTCCACATGGGGGCAGGCCCAGAGAATCTGTTCCTGGTTTGGTGCCTCTCTCGCCTCCATCCATTCTGCCAGTGAGAAACAGTTCCTGGCGGGCACTCTGCGCAAGGTAAACACACATTGCACATTCATGACACATGAGTCATTAGCTATACTCACATCCTATAATACACAACAAAATGAAAAGTGTGATTGAATGTAGCCAAGACTTGAGTTATAATAAAAAAAAATTTTTGTATAACTACCTGTTTGGGCATCCTTTCGCCTATCCTTATCTTCCCCCAGATGTCGAGGATTGACAGTGATTCCTGGTGGATTGGATTGCACACGTTTGAGAATGATGGACGATTCCGGTGGTCTGATCACTCTGTGCTCAACTATGTGTCCTGGGGACTTGGCCAGCCTCGCCCTCTTACAAGAGACCGCAAGTGTGTCCACATATCTGCGTCTAAAGGTTTGACAATGCACATCCCTTTTTTTTCCCTCACTCTCTCTAAAAATCTGTTTCTCATTCTGTGTGCTTACCCACATACTTTTCATGATGATTAAAGCCTATGCCTCTTTCTCTCTCGCTCTTTCATTCTTTCTCTTTTTTCTTTTGTCTCTCTCAGGGGAATGGGCAGATAAAAAGTGTCATTTAGATATGCCCTATGTGTGTAAGAGAGTAAATGTCACAGGCACACCTCCTCCTACTCCAGCTCCTCCACTCATCCCAGCAGGCTGTCCTGATGGCTGGAGTCCATTCCTGCGCAAGGTGAACCAAAATAAAAATACTATACCTCATTCCATAAGTTTTAAACAAGCATTAGTGGTACCTCTAGCATAGTTATTGGTATCTTTATTATAATATTAGTCTGGAATACCATCTCTGATATTGACTCAATAAAAATTAATGCTGATCAAATCTTGAAAAACTGATCAATACCCAGGAGGTCAGGAGAGCTCATTTGGCATTGCTGTCACTTTGTGAGGGGGTGGGGGGTTTAATTCTGTTCACCTTAGTCATTTAGGATGAGGTTAGCAATAGCATTGTTCAGCTACTCTATATTTTAGCAACAAGGTGGCAAGGTCTGTCTTGAAGGAAGCATGGTTAGTCTAAACCCTTTTATAGCTATTGTTTAGTCAGAGGAGAGAATAGGGAAAACATTGGGAATTGGCAAATTTGTGTGAAAATGGTAGATCCTGAGCTTTTTTGACAATAATGGCTGTATGTTGAGTTATTTTTAGAGGACAGAAAATATATACTGCTATTCAAGCTGCACATTGACTACTTTAAAATAGATCCAAGTTTCATTTCTATAGTATTGTCCCTTAAGAAATGGTTAAAATGGTTGCTGAAATGTAAAGGGGTGTATTTACTTTTAGGAGATACTGTATGTTTTTATTTTTATTTATATATATATATATATATATATATATATATATATATATATATATATATATATATATACTATAAGCCGCTACTTTTTTCCCACGTTTTGAACCCCGCGGCTTAAACAACGAAGCGGCTAACTTATGAATTTTTTCTGGGTTTTTCCCGGTTTCACAAACTTCAAGCCAAAAAACTGAACCCCATAACATTAGACCAATTACATTTCCAAACGGAAACGAAAAAACGATTTTTAAACGCACAACGATGCCAAAAGATAGTTGTGAAACAGAAATCATATAAGCACAGACAGGTTTCCAAAACTCGTGCTTTTTTATAGTTCTTGGCAACAGCGTTACGGGTTAGTAAAAGAAACTTAGAACTGAGCATCAGAAAATAATAAGCACATAATCCTCAATCTTACACACACGCAGAAGAATGCAGTGGCAGGCTATTCCCAAAATACCGCTATGCTCCTAAAGGAAGCGCAACATATTTCACCCGTTACACCGTGTTTAACGTGTCTTTCGTTTCTTTCTTAAACGTATCTTTATTAGTGTTATAAGGTGTTTGGGAAAGAGAACACACAGCGTGCCACATGGTCTAATGCCCAACTGATGTGCAAGACTCAAGATGCAACCCTGGCCACAGTGCCCACTGACATTGAACAAGGTATACACATATACACTCACACACATTAATACTCATGTCAAATCTATTTCAATATGAAATCACATCTGTAAAGCAAAGTAAAGTAGGATTCAGATTATTTTACAACACCATCACACCATGTTGAAGCTGTTTGTTTGTTTTGACTGTAGCATTGCTCTGCATGGAACACCTAATGTTGTCTAATATTAGAAGAGCTTTGTGCAAACTCGTTTATGTGTGAAGTGGGCAAATGTCTGGCTTTAATGCTGAAGAGAGTGTAGAGCTTACATAGATTGTTTCAAAGCTCATGCTGCCTTCTTGTTCATGTACATGGTTATAATGAAATCTAAACACTATCTTAAATACACCCTTGTGGATCCCCTGAAACTGATCTTTCTGTAACAGAGATTATTGTACTGTTAGCAAACTCTGTAATACCATCCTTATTGTTTCTGCTCCTCTGTTTTGTAGCATTTCTGGTCACTTTGCTGCCCAACTCGAGTTTTCATCTGTGGTTGGGGCTTACCTCAGATTCTCAGGGACACTTCAAGTGGGCGGAGTCTGGTTTACTTAGCTATACAAACTGGGGCCCTGGGGAGCCAGTCAACAACAGTGGACAAAACAATAATCCGGTATGAAAACCTATTATCTAAAATCTATAAACTAATTATAATACAACACTTACTAACAAATACTTTTGCTAACTCCAACTGTTTTCATGTGTGTATTGTTAGACCAATTGTGTGGTGCTACTACACACTAGCCCTCACAGAACTACGGGAATGTGGGCATCGAGGGGATGTGAATCAGAGAAACATGGCTACATCTGCATGAAATACAAAGGTAAGTCTTACACATCTAAGTGCCAAATGTATTTGTTCATATGTTTTTTGTTATTAGATGTAGCATATTAGATGTATTTGTGTTTGGTTTAATAATCATGATAAATAGGATACATATGTTGAGGCCTTCAATATGTAAAGAATCTGTGTGTTCATCTGTTTTGTGCCAGACCCTTCTTTTTCCCCTGGTGTGGACCCTCTTCCCCCTGTTGCTGAGGGGCAGCTAGAGTTTAAGGGCAAACAGTACCGTGTGTTAAAGGCACGGCTAGACTGGTTGGGAGCTCTGCATGTGTGCGAGTCTGTTAATGGTAGTCTGGCTTTGATACGAGACCCACAGCAGCAGGCGTACCTTACACTTCTACTCAATGCACTCCACAGGCCTGCCTGGATTGCACTACACAGTGATGGGGTGAGTGGGTGTGTATGTCTGTGTTTGAACGCTCTTCGGTTTGCAAATGCCATGCTACATGTTTAAATGACAAGCCAAATGTGTAAATGACACTTTGTGTCTCTAGGGCCGTGGATACAGATGGCTAGGAGAGGAGGAAGTTACTTTTAGCAACTGGCGTGATGGAGAGCCCAATCTGATGTCTGGGTGTGGTCACATGAACACTAATGGCCAATGGACTATGTCATCCTGTAATACCAAACTAGATGCAACCATCTGTGAAATGAATACAGGTGTGTGTGCATATTTTTTTTTCTTTTTTTTTTTTGGAAATGCCAATATATAATTTGATAATAGTGTAATGCTATAGTATATGACTAAACAAGAGCAGCAGCTTCCAAAGTATCATAGAGATTAGACTTCATTTAGCTAGTTTAGAAAACAAAGAACACTCAACTTGTGATCTTTCTCTCAGAGCGAGTAGTCGAACACAGGTGGATGGATCCGGGTCACTGCCTTCAGACAGTCGGAGATTGGTCCTGGGTTCCATTCAGAAACTACTGCTATGCATTTAACCTGAACCAGCTACGGCTACAGCATGAGGCCGAGCACAGCTGCAAGAAAGGTAATGCATGCAAAATCTATAAAGGTTAACGGTTTTACCTGCCAAGGACCCTCTGAGTAGCAATCCTAATTTAGACTAATTAGAGCCTTAAATACAAAGGATTGCTTATTTTGTGTAACACTTATATTATAATGCTTCTGAATTCTCAATTCTGATTGGTCAGAAGGCGTTGGTTTATTTTCTATAGCAACTATACCACCTGATGATAGTTTGGGTGCAAGAATAATAAACAGTATCATAATGCATTTGTTCTAATGCATAAATAGCTAGTGCTTGTGTGGTGGATAAGCTAGATAATGTATGTTTTAGATAATGTACTACAAACCAGGGGAAAATGGTTATTTAACAATAGAAAACATGTAAGAATTGATGTGTTTTAAAGCTTTATGTATGGAGAATTTGTTCAACATTTATAGAAGGTGTCTCTATTGTCAATACATTGTAACAGTCATGGGTAAAGCTGATTGTTCCTCATTTTCCACAAGTGAGTCTTTAGGACAGATTTCGTTGCTTATGTCTGTAATTACCTCCTTCTTAATTTCAGTGGTGGACAGTAAAACAGTAAGTGTATTTGTTACTGTATTTAAGTAGCTTTTTCTGGTATCTGTACTGTATTGAAGTATTTCCATTTGGGAAGACTTTTACTTTAACTTCACAACACTTCAAAGTCAAATATAATTTTGTATTTTCTGAACAACATTATGTAAAAAACAGTCATTTCTTTTTATTTATGTGTGGATAAAATATAACTGGTCAAGCACAAAGCAAGTCACCAATCAGGGTAGAGTTTTAATGTTTTGATCTATTCAGCACGAACGTATGTTCCGCATCTGTTCAACAGCAAGCATTATTGAGAATAATAAATGATGGAAAAAACTCCTGACTCGAACTTGCCCCAACACCCGTGGTCTTATTTACGCAAAGTTTTGGGCTCACTTTCATTTCGATAGATATCAATCTGTGCTTTACTAATTAATGTCATTCTATTAATTTTCAATTTATTAAGTGTGCTAAGAGCTACATTAGTGTCTTTTCACATAAACTTTGTTGATTATGCAGAGAGTCTTGTGAGAAAAATGATAATAGAAAAATTATAGCCATGATAAATCATAGTATTTTGGATACTTAAGTACATTTGAAGACGAATACGTTTGTACTGTTACTCAAGTGGAAGAACTTTTACTCAAACGCATAGGTTTGTGTCTGCTTAATTTACATATTCGCCAATTCTGTAGTCTATAGCACTAATACTGTATGAGCTGGAAAAGAAGTAAAGCCAAGTACAGAAAATCAGCTCATTTGCAGTGTACGTACATTGTACACATATTCATAAATGGAAAACAGCGGTGATTATTTTGCTATCATTTTTTTCTTTCTCTCAGTGGGAGCAGAGCTGCTGTCAGTACTGGATGAGAATGAGAACGGTTTTGTATGGGAGCACATTCAGAGCTATCAGGAGCAGGCTCATGGTGCCTGGCTTGGTATGACCTTCAATTCCAAAGGTAATCTCCCTCCAGCTATCAGAAGTTACATATTCCACCTGCACTTGCCTGAACCATTACATAATCCAAGAATATCGATTCAGACCTGGGTTCAGGTTTGACATTTGGATTAAATTCATACCAGTCACTGGGTGATTTTATTTTTTTATACTGTATATTGGTAACACCACCTGTCTTAATCTTTTACTTCCTTTATTCCTCTTGTTGTGTACGCAGGAGGCAGCCTGCAGTGGCCTGACAGTTCGGTGGTGGAGTACACTAACTGGGAGCAGCAGGACGGTAATCTGAGTATGCTTTCTGCTAAAAGCTGCTTCTGGTTGCAGAGTAACACAGGGCTCTGGAAACCTGGATCCTGCAAAAATCGCACACATGGAGTCATCTGTAAACGATCACGAGGTGGGATATTATCTCCTAACACACACCACACAAATTCTTGAATGATTAATATACAAATAAGAGAGGTATAAGATCTTACACACAGACAGTCTGTTGAACATATGTGTCATAGCCATCATTTAAACTGATGTAGTCAAAATTTGGAAATATAATTCCAATGATTGTGGAGAAAAACATTACAGGGTGTGCATAAAATAATCAAACAGGTGTTGATATGTTTGAAGCGTGCAGTGGCGTTATTTCTATGCACCCCAAACTTTCCTGGTGTGTTGGTCCTGTGTGTGTGCTTTATTCCACTAATATTACATCAATTTGACTATCCATTTTGTTGTATGCTTCTGTTTTTTTTTTACCATATTTATTTTTCCTTCTATTCTCATAGGACTAAAGGATTCTCTTGTAACTGGTAAATTGCTATTTTTATTCATCTACCCAATGATATGTCTTACAATCTTACTCTTATTTATAGCCTTATTCAATGCAGATATTTTAGGATCAATGTACCTCATAATTATGATAATAATTAGGTTGTGTGTGTGTTTTCTGTAGCAGATGCATATCATCTTCCTGCTCTCGTTCTTATTCTGCTGGCTTTCCTGGTCCTGATTGCCCTCACTGTGGGTGGAGTTTATCTGTATCGTAGGAGGAGCTCTGGCTCTGGCGGATCTTATGAAGGCGCCCGTTACAGTCGCACTAACCTCACCCCATCTGAAGAGGCGGAGAAAAATATCCTGGTGTCGGACATGGAGCTAAATGAGCAAGGGGAATAGTGAAGGATGAACAGTTATTAATGACTCACACACACAAGGACTAATTGAACTGACTTCGTTTTGTTTTTTGTTTTGATGGATTTTTTTTTTTTTTTGTGGTGACATTTAGAAAGCTGTGTGGAACGCAGCAGATGTCAATCGAACGCGAAGGTGGCCCTCCACCCCTATTTGGACTGTTGCGTCATTCCTGCACACCAACCAATCAGAATCCACCCGTTTAGAAAATCGTCTCAAAGTGGCTGATATGCACATTTTTACTCTTTAACGTTAACTCTTTTTGGAAATCTAGTTTATAACCCTGTTTATGTTTCAAAGTTTCCATCTGGTACTACATTTTTAGCATTGCAAAAAAAGAATACCCAAAAAAAGCACATGCCACGTACCACACACACAAAACCGCACAATCTGTACCAAAGTGTTATACCATAGCAGTATTTTTCACTGACTGTGATTTGGTTTTATTTTTACTTTGTTTTTTTTTTTACCTCCAGATAAAAGGAGAATTAATTTTTTAAATCATCTCCCTCTGATTTTCCCACCCGCTTTTCTCTCACCTCTTTGCTTTCTTTGTTTCTCTTTCTCTCTCCAGCTGAATGCTGGGTTCTGTCTGGATGTGATAATCACAGTGATTAGAGATGAAAGGAACCAATAGCACGTGGAGCGTTTGACAATGCCGAGGCACGACAGATACACAGAGAGAGCGCTGGAGGTAGAAGAGAGCGGTGTGGCTTAAAGAATGAGAGTAATTTGAAGGTCTTTTCAGCATGGCTGGTGCAAGTTAAAGCTTGAATGTGCTGCTGAGATTAGATGGTGCTCGACTCAATTTGGTACCTTTTCTTCTTCTTGTTTTTGAGTGCTTCTTAGTACATGAGCTCTTTTCAAAGTTTACAAAATCTTCTGAGGAATGTGGAACCAACTACAATAACTACAACAATCATAAAATATTGATTCAAGCAATTCTTTATCTTTTTGGCCCATTATTGTTTTCCTAACATTCTTACAGGGTTTTATATTCTGTAAGATTGCTTTTTTTCCATTATTTTTTCTCTCACTCTACTTTTGGCAAAGGCGTGGGGTTGAAAAGGTGCTGCGGCCAATTGTGGAATGTCGAGTCAGCAAGTGGATCAGGTCTGGAACTAATTTCAGCTTCTGAGGAATGAGAGAGAAAATAAGAGACAGAGATACAGTGTAGCAGAGAGAGAGAGAAAGAAAGAGAGAGAGAGAGAGCGAGAGAGAAACAGGGAGAGTGAAACAGGGAGAAAGAAAGAGGGCGTTGTCCCGAGGAGAAAGAAGGGGCAAAAGAACCATTAGGTGAACAGGATTCTGAAGATATGTGCAAGTTCAGGCTGAGAAGTCCCTGCAGTGCCTCTAATGGACAGTTTGTGTCATTACATTTAAGTGAAGTGTGTGTATGTACTGTATTTACTGTATGTTTTATGAGCATTTGATCTGCATTTTTTGTAGATGTCTTAGAGCAAAATATCTGGCCAGTAATGGGCATAAATTAAAAGAAAAGATGCAGCTCCTGCCAAGGTCTTTTGTTCACTGTTGGAGGTTGGGCTATGATGCAGTCATACTACACTTTCAGAATTCGATAAAAGGCTATTTCCTCAACAGAGCTACTGCCACGTAGGCGAGCCTCAGTGCATGCTATTTTTATTATTTTGTATGGGTTTTTTTGTTTGTTTTTTATAGCTGCCTGTTTCATAAAATGTTTTAGCATTTTTCATGAATTCTTTCAAGAACATTTGTGCATATGATTTCTCCAATTTTGACTTGAGAACTTGAGAAGCCTATATAATCAGATATGGATATAATATTTTGTTTGCAAAACTTTTTATAAACCATTCAAACCCCCCTTTTCACTGGCAACTAACCATAGAACATGTAAATTCTGAGAAGAAAATGGCAGCTGCAAGATGGCAGGATTTTTATTTTTATTTTTTTCAAACACCTCTCTAACAAAATCAGCTAGAGCATGTTTGATTTTGGGTTTTAAAAACCATAAATTATAGAACTTTTAAGCACAAACTTATTTTGATAATGTTAGCAAACAAACCCAAGGTGCCTAGAAAATTATATAAGGCTAGAACAGCTCGGAAAATGCTGGGAAATTAGGAATAGCTGGTATTTTATTTCCTTCACGGAATTCTTACATTCCAGGACATAATTCTTTACTTTTTCCATATTAGCAAAATCTGGATAGCTAACCATCAATGCTATTGTCATATAGCTAGGTTACTAGCATAAATGGGCCTGCTTATGACCAAAACATCCAAGTTGAAAAGCTAAATCTTGACAATCTTTTTTTTTTTTTTTTTTTTAATGAGATGAAGTGAGCTAAAATACTTAAAAGATGGCAGCTAGTAGACTAGCCGACATACCTACATGTATTTGCTGTAAATGAATAAAAAATGCGTTATCGATTCCATAGTAACAGCTCAGATTCTGTCTCTTGTAAAGCAGATCCTGATTATAATCTGAAGCTAATAAATAAATAGATGAATACATTTATGAAACATTTTTATTAAAGTGTCAGAGATTTTGTGACAACAAATTTGGGATAAGTCTTTAACCTACGGATGTTCAAATACAATAAATTTCGCTATTTTATAGTAATACAGGCAGGCAGAATAAAAGACATGCAGTTATAAGAAAATATTACATTTTCACATGAATCCACATCATACCAGCTCATTTTAAATAATTGTATTAACATAATATTATTCGTAGCTTTCGTTTTATTTTCTAACTCAGCCTGTGATGATGCCCCCTGCTGGCTGTGGGGCCCAAAGCAGCCACTAGTTTTGTGTAGGATTTGGCTGTCCTTGTTCTGATCCATTGGTTTAATTGGATTGACCACAATTAGTAGGTAGTATTGGAATTTAAGCATAAACTAACCATAAAGCTCATTGCAATAAGTCCATTATTGGCTGTAGAACCACACATGGCAGTGACAAAATGGCAATGTACATGACCACAGAAGAGCTGAGGTTATTACAAAGTTACTGATCCAGTCATATACATTTATGATCTTGCAGTAGACATTTAAATGGCTTGAACGTAATGTGATTCTATGTATGAACTGTTAGCTGACTACAGTGGCTCACTAGTGTTGGTTTTGAGTCGTGCAAATCAAAATTATGTATTTTGTTTTTTCTATTTTGTCAGAAGGGGTTAGATGTTTTTTTCTTGCTTCTTAGAACAGTTTTCAGATTTTCCCATTATGCACCTGTCGTCTACTCGTTTTGATTAATTTTTTTGTTTGTTTCATACAAAATGAATAAAGTATATGTTGGCTAAGCAGCAGTTTAGAGATGAATGTCCCTGTGATCAGTTTATTGGCATGTTGAAATTCGTGCTCTGTGGCATATGGCTTCTCATGCTGAGTCACAAGGTCTACTTTTAGATTGAAATTTCTTGAGCTCATAGGAGCCATCGCAGTATCCTGTCATCCTTGTGATCCTTGTCATTGCCGGTCATGTCTTAAAAACAAGAAACTCATTTTTAAAGAATGGCATTTGACCAGACTTTCACAAGCACAATGGGCATGACTCACTACTGTGACAAAAGGGTAAGTAGGTAATATATGATGGTACAGAAATGCTGGTCTGAATTACATATTGATGGACCTTTCAAACTAGTGGCCCTTTTAGTAGAAAAGAAAGCTTCAGCCCAGGTAGTTCTGCTTAGTTTTTTAGGATTATCAGCCTAAACTTTAATTCCCATCAGCCACTGCATCCTCAGTACAGTAGGGCACATAATCTGAGACTAAAATGAAATTGTGTTATTTTGTTCCATTTACGGTATACTTCCAGATTAGAAAAAAAACCTTTGAAAGGAGAAAGAACAAGGAAAAGGAAATGTATTTTTTTTAAGAATTCTGTATTCAGGATTCTGTAGGACTTCTTGGTCACGAATCCTGAAGCAAATTTGCGACATTTGTACAAATGGCCAGATATTCTTTGTGATTGATCTCCTCACTGGCAAACATGTTCAGACAACACTTCCATGGGTTTGATATAACAAGAATCATCAGGCTTCACACAAACTCATACAATCCATGCCAGCTGTAATGCAAGCTGTCATTAAAGAAAAATGGAGGCCTACATTTCTGTTCACATTTATGGCATTTGGCAGAAGCTCTTAATCAAGAGCTAATTATAAAATGATGCATGAGGTCCAAAACCACCCATCTTTGCATGCACAAGACTAATAAACATGCAAACCTGCATGCATGAGATTTAAAAACACACACTCCTGCATGCATAGGAGTATATAAAACAATCCAATCTTCCATACATTTAAATGGAAATACTGCAGACTCCCACATGCATGAAGAAAAATCTACTGTCCCTATCAATATGAGAGTAAATACCACCCAAACACACCTGCGTAAGAATAAATACCACTCAATTCATCATGCACAAGATTAAAAACACCAGCTCCTACATCGATGAGAGTAAAAACCACCCGCTCCTTTCACCTTTTTGTTGACACTGAGTTTGATGCTCAAATACCAACAAATATAGTCCCTTTCATCGATTACTCCTCAAAAGACACACACACACACACACACACACATACACACACACACAAAGCTGCCTGTGTCTGTCCAGTGCAGAAAAGAAAGCTCTCTAAACTGCTATGCTACATTATTGACAGACAAGATGAGATGTCTCCAGGTCATGTGTGTTTAAGGAGAAACTTCAAATATTGCAGGAAGTATCCCGACTTTATGTAAGATGTTTCGCCAAAGTGTACCGAAGCAAATAAACAAGGTTGCAGCATGTTAAAGGTCTGTTTTTGTATTGGAGAGCAGTAATAACCATGTGCTTTAAAAACACTTGATTTGTGTGAACATGATAAGGAAAATGAGAAATGCAACAGCAAGGCACTGACTGGCATTTACCACAAGGGGGCAGAATATACATACCAAGTTAACTGCCCTTATTCTAACTTTCACATTGTACTGTACTGGAATAGGGTTTGAAATTAAATTCCATTGCTTGACATAATGGCTGCAGCACTGTGCCAAATCAATAAAATATGTGTGTAGATAGCGAGATAGCATCCTGACCGTGCAACGATTCCTCCACGCAGTGTTACTAAAAGTGGGTGTGTGTGTTTTTATTTGTGCGTCGTGCTATTCCCTAATCTCAAAGCAAATCAAAAAGAAGTGCTTGTTTCAGCAGTGTTCTGCTGTAGCTTTCTCTCAGTTCTTTTGCCTCTGTAGCCAACCGTGCGCTTTGTGGCCTTGTTTGTTCCAAACTGCCATGTTAGGCCTTGTCTGAGTCCAGACAGAAAGAGAAATGAATCAAGACAAGTAGAGCATCTTGATCTGTGAGTGTGTAAACATTTTGATGACAGGTATTTTTGTATGGATCCCGTGAACACACAGCAGTGAGATTAGACTAGATCATGTTTGTTTTTATAGTGGCACTCAGCAGGCATGGTGTGTGTGTGTGAATATGTGTGTATGAGTGTGTGTTTTGCAGGGTTGAGTGGCTGCTGACTGTGTTCCAGGAGCTTCATTAATAGCCTAATTAAAAAGACAGACACGCACGCAGAGTAAAAGAGCGAACGGGTTTCTTAAAGGAATACTCCAGAGTTTCTTAACATGATCTTTATTCATCACATGTGGAGCATATGTGTGATTAGCATAAACATGTTTCCCAGTGATGAGAAAATAATGGAAAACCTATTAACTCAAGACTTTGTTATAATGAGAATCTAAAATCTGTTTCACATCTTTCACTATATTCTTAAGTTCATATGATTTTGATGTGTCTGTTTTAATAAAACCAATAAGCGTAGGAAACACATGAACACAGGATGGTCTGAGACCTCCTCTGTCTTTAATCGGTCCAAATACTGCGTTATTGTAATTCGTGGTTGTTACAATATAAACAGCAAACCAATGTGAAATAATTATTATATACTCCTTACTGCTTATATCTCTTTATTGACCTTTGCAAAACGAATGTTATCATTCCAAGTGTAGGCTATTTTTTTAATTAATCTGCTCCAGATTGCAAGTTCAAACCATGGCATCACCAAGATGCCACTGTTGTGTGTTTGAGACATGCTCATTTGCTTCCTTTTTTTAATTGCAAGTTGTTTTTAAAATGAACAATTGCCAAATAGTGAACTTTCTTTCAGCTTCTCCCATTAGGGGTCGCCACAGCGGATCATCCGCATGTTTGATTTGGCACGTTTTTACGCCGGATGCCCTTCCTAACGCAACCCTCCCCATTTATCCGGGCTTGGGGCCGGCACTAAGGCTTGTGCAACCCTAATGGCTGGGTTGGTTCCCTGACCGGGGATCGAACCCGTGCCGCAGTGGTGAGAGCGCCGCATCCTAACCACTAGACCACCAGGGAAACAAATGACCAGATAGAAAATTTGCTTAAAAAGTATGTAGTCATCTCATGGTTAGATCTTTGCCGAACTATACAAATTCTATGCGATGTGAGTTGAGAGCACTATCTACATAATAATGTCAGTAATTCTGATAATGTTTAGGTGGGCAGAGAAGACCTTTAAACGTCTTCCATATTTACTATATACTACACAACACATAGGTACATTGTTAGCTAAATGAAATATCCCTATTAGTTCTATCACTGAAGGGATAAATCATACTTATTTTGAGTTTGGTTGGACTGAAGATGTACATTTTAATGTAAATGTCAGTGCAAAGCATAAAAAAATTGATTTCCTGACAAAACTCAACAAATGCCCTTTAGAAGTAAATGGACTTCAGTTCCTTTTAAAGGAATTTTTGCTCGTGGCAATCATTACTTTGCAGTAGAAGCAGAAGATTTGGTTGAAAACCACTGGAGTGTTTCTTTTAAGGAAGCGTTCTTGTCTGTCTGTCACTAATCACTCTGCCTCTCATGCTGTTTATGAGAGAAGGAAGAGAGAACAGATCACAATAACCTTAGAGAGGTGGTGCGAGAATTGAACGATACTTCAGCTGTGCATAAAGCCATTTTGCTACAAGTTTGAGCTGGAATGTGATGATAGATGCTCCATTGTTGTCATAAATTGCCTTACCAGGCAGCCTCTTCTCACTAAGCATTTTACAGAGAGTAAGAAAGAAAGCAAGTGAGAGAGAGAGAGAGAGAGAGAGAGAGAGAAGACTCTGTAGGACATCATGTAAAGGGGATTATTTTGTTGTGGAAGACAGAATTAGCAGACATAACAATGCTTGCTCTATAGGAAAAAAAAAAAGAAGCTGATCAAGCTCCATGTGGCAGAGTGTCAGAGAGCATAGCAAAATTTCTAATTCCATAACATTCCATCTAAAAGGAAGCATTTTGAGAAGCTAGTCTTTTGCTAAGAAGCAAAAGTTAGTTTGAAGAAGACATTAAGGAAGACATTAATGACTTGACCTGGTGACTACTTATCCCAAAAGCCACCTGTGCTCAGGTCCTTTGACTCACCACAAAAGACTGCTCTTGGCCATTGACAAAACCATGTCAGGAAATGCACAAACATATTATTGTTTGAAAAGAAAACTAATAAAAAAGTCATGGATCTAAACCTTTGAAATGTCATTTGGCCACATAAGTGAAATCATCCTTGTTTATGTCTTATTAACTACTTAACCAGTGTCCTGCAGTAGTTAATTTAAACCATAAGCCCAAATGTGCTTTAAACGGTGCGTAAGATGTGAATATTGGTCCGTGGCTGCAAGATTTACACAAAATAAAACCAGTTTATTGCAATTTTTTTGGACACGAGCCAATTTCCCCACTCTTTCATCCAGTTGCTATTTTTGTGGTCAGAAATGAACATGTCTGCACTGAGCAGCGCAACAGGAGGTGAGATTTGAAAACCCAGTGATATTTATAAACCACATTTAATCCAATTTTTCATTTACATTATTGTCAGTCAAACCAAGAGCTCTGCAAAAAATGAATTCTTAAAAGTCCATTGTGTCTCGTTTTCTGCTGCTGTGGACAGTCCCACATAAACACTTTATACATTTCCACACAAAAAAAACAGAACTGCAGAAAGAGTACAGCACTCACACCTTCATCCTTTCAGCATACTCAGTACTGTTTCACTTTGCAGTGTGTGGGTGTGGGTATACAAATAAATGATTTATAAATTGCATACATTTGTTGTCACCCAGCAGAGGAGTCTGATATCTTCCTAATGCTGTCGCAGTGACGGTAAAATCTAAGTGTCTACAAAAACTACTCATTTTATAGGAGTTCCATGCACAACAGGCTCATAAAATTCTTAAAACCATACAGCAAGTATCATTTCTGCTGACAAAAGCACCTTAAGGATGAGAGAGTTCAGAGGAGAATAGTTAGACTGGTTTGATCCAACAGGAAGGCTACACTACCTGAAAAAGCCACTTTTTGGTACCATAGTACCATCTCAAAATGCATCACACATCTTATATGTGCATCAGAGTGTTCAGTGTTCAAACCTACTGATTGGTTCGGTGGCAAGAGGTTATATTGGCAAATGTTTTTGTTTGGTGTTAAGAATTGAAAATTCAAGGTTAGATGTTCATTAATTTTACATAGCGGGAAAATGCTTGTGCCAGAAGGGCTGTAGCAATCAACAACTGCTACACTTACACTTGTCACGTCCTGGCTATTAAACCTTCTGCTTCAAAACAACACTAGGAGCTGAATAAAATCAGAATCCAACACCACAAATCATAAACTGCTGAAGACAATGTGTGTGTTGTCAACTTTTATATTTTAACATTTCAATTATTTATTTTAATGCATCAGATAAGAAGACCATTAAAGAACATTTAAAGATATATAGCACATTATGTGCAGGTGTGTTGTGCCAAACAGCTGCTGTCCACCGATGCAATGTTGCAGTTGCGACTCTGAAATCCAGACCAGACTCATACTGTACAATAGACATTAGTGTATCTGCATCTACTCATCTCTGGGAATTTAGAGCCAACACTAGCTTCTGTGTGCATTTGTGCATGTGGCAGCATGTGTGTTTAATATGGGTGTGAATTTTGACTGATTTCCCTGGTGCTTCATTGCCTTATGAGATTGGCTGGCTGACTGGCAGCTGTGAGAAAGAGGGAAAGACAAGGAGAGAGAGTGCCTGAGATCGCCTACAATCATAACATATTTGGGGTTCTACACTGTAACTGGGTGTGTTTGTTTGTATTGCAAAGGGCAGAAAGCCATATTGTCAAGCAGCAGGTTTTTGGCTGATCTTTGACAGTGTCTGCACTCCTGCTGTGCCAATCACCAGGCACTGGACAGCCGATTGGCTAAGAGCTGTGATGGACAGGGACAAGGAGAGCGATGTGCTGCCAGACACTTGCTCACACAGCACCTGGTCTTATACGCTTATGTACAGCAGCCAAACATTTGCGTGTATGTGTGTTTTATGTGTCAGCCTTAGTAACAGATGCTACTGTGCTTCACAGTGCTGCCTCTTATCACACTGCAGACTGAAAATGAACTGATGATTGCTTTCAACACTAGCTGGAGTGTGAGTGCTACACGTGTTAACTACAGATGCTAAACACACTCTGTGTTCTGAGATGAGACTCTGAAAGGGAGAATTTTTCCCCTTGCTAAAATCACTGCACAGTTCTTATGCCTGATTGCTAGACCCTGGTCTTTTTCTACCTGTATGGCCCCTGGGGTCTACATATGTTTATTTTGAAAAAGAATTTTACTGAGAAAAGAATTGACTTTATTTTCTGTCCCACATGAATAGAGGTCTAAGGGCAGTTCTTGAATTTGGTCAGTAAACACTAGAGCAAACCACTGAGTTGTTTTTAGAATGCTCTAATATATTGTTTGGTTAAAATAAAGCTGTGAACTGTAACCTTTCAGAGATAGGAATTTGTGACTGCATTGTGGACAAAGACATTTAAACAGATGCGCCCCATATTCCTCATAATAATGCATGGAACACAAAATGTTCAGGAACGAGTAATGTGTACAGTGGCATGCAAATAATAACCAGAAATTATAGCATGAATTCACTCAGACTGAGTCTGATACACATGTGTAACACCAAGTTTATCAAGGGAGTTTGAAAATTGCATTTTCACCCATTAGTGTCTGACTCTTTTATTGCAAGAAAAAAGGAAACATGCCGAACTTGTGCCAAAATTGAAGATGTGAAATCGCACATGTGCCACAGATGATGTATTTACAATGCAGCTTGCAGAATCGCTGGAGTGGAGCTGTAAAATGTGAGTTCATTATCAAGATGTTTTTTCTTTTTTTTTTGTATTGACTTGTATCATCTTGCCATTTGCACTTGTATTTATCTTGGACATTAGTCATTGTTTTTTGGGAGAGTTTGCATGTTTTTGGTGTGTTTGTATTTTTCATCAACAAATCATTTCTTTTTTTAGAAAATGCATGATCATTAGCACTATAAACGAATAAAGCCAAGAAATTGGCCTATTTGTTCTTCCTTGAAAATTATATAGGGAGGCGTAGCTCAGTGATTAGGGCATTGGATTTTGGATCGGAAGGTTGTGAGTTCAAATCCCAGCATCACTAAGCTGCCACTGCTGGGCGTTTGAGCAGCCCTTAACTCTCACCTATTCAGTTGTAAATTGCTCTAGATAAGGGCATCTGCTAAATGCCTTAAATGTAAATATCCCTTCATTACTCTTCTTGCTTTTATTTGGATTTGACTTGGCCTTAACATTATCAGAGCTTGAGTTGATCTAAACTAGTCCTGGCCTTCTATGGTCTTGTCTTAGATTTGATAGTAGATTTGAATTTGGAGTGACTATGGCTGTATGCTGGTGTATTTCCGTATGCTTCAATTAGCACATCAGAGATAAACCACATTGTGCTGTGATGGTAATGAACTTGATAATGTATGGTAATGAATCTAGCTCCAAGAATACCAACTGAACTCCACCTCGATGAAACCTTATCTCAGAAATGGGGCAGTTGACCAAATAAAATTATATGTAAAATTATATATAAATAAAATGATCATAAAATTCATACATTTAGAATTCATATTCATAATTATTCATTATTATTAATAATTATATTTAAGAATTAAAAACATCACTTAAGAATTTTTATATTATTAAGAATTATTCATAATTCATAATTATAAAAAAAACAAAATTATATGTAAAAAAAACATTATAAATAGTTCCTTTATGTGTGTATGACTGCCACGATCGCCCCATTATGCCTAAACCATATTTATTTTTTAATAATTGTTAAACACACAAAAAAGTGTAAGTAATGTTAGTACAGTAACCAACACTGATTTTTGTTGATCGCACTCACATTTATTCACATTTAAGTATTTATGAAAATTTATGTGCATATTTCCTGCAGGGATTCGGCATATTTTAGTTGTTTATTATCTAGTTCTCTCAAATGAGCATCACTTATTACAAAGCATAACTCGTTTGGACAAAAAACAATAAAAAGTGGGAGAAAATACAGATTTCAGCCCCCTCACCCCCCAAACATCTGCTTTACTATGAAATCTTGCTGAGTATGCTGACCTCCTTGTGACCTTTTTCTTCAGGCGCTAGACAGAATTGAACATTTGGTTACTGCTGCTGTCTGAGAGAGAGAGAGAGAGAGAGAGAGAGAGAGAGAGAGAGAGAGAGAGAGATATTCAAATCTGCGTATACCCCTGTTTGTGCCTTATCTCTCGATGCGATGAGCTGGTGTGGAACATACTTTGCAGAAAAACACTTTCCCCAGTTACATATGCAATATTTCAGCTTGTCTTGATTATAGAGAAAAAGCAGCTTATATAAATAGTCTCTGGTAAGATCTTGATCAGTTTCAGCCACTCTCATTTTTCTGAACTCCATGGCTTCAGGGCACACGCACACACTCACCTACCACTTGAAAGTTTCCTTGGCAACACCAATTTCTAATTTTCCATGAACGAGAAATCCAGTGCACACACTAGAGATTTAAACTCCTAAAACACACACAATTCTTCAGTGACGTTTGTTCTAAAATCAAATGCTTTGAAAGATATATAAAGAAGCCCAAATAGTTCCTTCCGACTCTCTAATTTTGAACCCAGTTTGAAGGTCAAAATTTTTATTCGACCCAAGTGTCAGTGATGGTACCGCAGATGTGTATGCGTGTGAGTGTGTGTGCATTGCATGCAGGAAACAAAAGCACAAAACCACTGAGATTAAATAGTGGTATTTTTTTTGGTGCTAAATGAAGATCCTTATATTTGAATGGAAGTTTTAAAGGAGTGACTCTTTATGCTATTTTAATCAGTGTATGTTCTGTGATCTGTCTGCAGGTGCAAAGTGTGTGCCAAACAAGTAACACATTTATTCCAAGTTGAAGGATGGGGAAGGTTGTTTGTGTGTGAGCGGATGTTGCTTTATCAGTGTGTGGTGTACGGATTCCTTGAGTTTAACTGACAGCCTAAAAAAAGGTATAAGGTGTGTGTTCATGTGTATGCTTAGGGCACACTATGGAGACACACATACACACAAAGTAATCCTCTTACTGTGACGCTCTGTTGGTTCATGGCTGATGGTGCCAACCTCATCTACCCCCTGCCTTCACAAAACTGCATGCCACATGTGCAGTAAATTTTTTTATTTCCTAAGAGATAATGGACTGTAATATGTTTATTACAACAGAATATCTGCAACTGCTCAATCGGTCAGAATTTATTTTTGAGTGAATTCCTTTAGCTGTATGGCAAAGACACTACAGTAAGTACTATTGTGATCAAGTCAGTCATTTATCAGATTCTTTTTTTATAGGTTGGCTTTTAAAAATGTAGTATCCAAATTGTAAAATCAATAATATGTTAATTTCACTGTCTGCTCATGAGTGCTGTTTCATGTAAAAGTTTTTAGAAGCAACTTTGGAGAAGGGCATAACTCTGCCCACTCAGCACAATCAAGCCATCTCTTACATCTCTGAAAAGCTTGATTTTGTTGTTCAGAGCCCCCCAAAAAACACCTAAGTGTTATGCATTGCTAAAAATCTATGTACATTGTAAACTATTTAGAATTTTGCTATAAAGGAATTTTTCAGTTGGATTTAACATAGATCAAATTCTTTTATGAATTCTTTCTAAATGCAAGTTTTTTCTTAAGAATGACATGATGATGACAATTCCAACAAATGATTCCGTAAATGTCTTTCCCTGAACAGTGTGTTCAGAGTGAATTAAACCATTTAGATCAAACATCATCCCCATCCAAATGATACACTTCTGTATTTTTTTTATTTTTATAAAGTATGCAAATTTATACAGGTTTTAATGAGATAAAGCCAAATGCAAATTTCTAGTGGGGAAAAAAGGTACGATGATTCAAAGATGATTTTTGTAAGAATATCTAATCTCTTGCCTTAACACAGAAAATCTGAAGGTTTTAGCATTGACTACTTTTAAAATTCCAATACTCTTATAACTTCATTAAGTCTTACACTTCTTCTATTTTACCATAAGGTGGTATGTGTTTGTGTGATTTTAAGACAGGAAGACTAGCTTTATATGGACCTCACCTTCATCTAATTTTCAAACTAACCTGACTTGGGAAACGCCTTTGCAAATAAATGATCACAGATCCCCAACCACACTTCAAAAGTTTAGTCACTTTAGTGGAACATGATCTCAGAAAACATGGAGGGAACAGCAAATGGGAACTAAATGTGGAATAGGATGTTTTGAAAGCACATTCCAATCTCATGGTCAGGTGTCCACAATCTTCCACATACTGTATGACCAAACAATGTATGGTAATGACACTAATGATATGTCATACTACAATCTGGTATCTAAATCTGTATCTGTATATACTGTATAAATGTCATTAGTGGATTCACATTCAATTAATGCAATGCTTTGGTGTTATAATAACCTCCACTCTTCTGGGAAGCTGTTCCATTAGAATTTGGAGTGTGCTTGTGGTGGATGTTAGTGGGTGTTAGTAATGTCTATTATTAATGTGGGATGAGGAGGCCTGGGGTGCACTCAGCATTCCAATTCATGCCAAAGTTGTTCAATAGGGTTGAGTTCAGAGCTCTATAGCAGGCCGCTCAAGATCTTCCACGCCAATCATGCAAATTATATCTATAACCCTGTATTTAAATACATCATATACAATTGTGTCTCCAGTTTTATTGTAACAGTTTGCAGAAGAAGCACAAATGAATGGAAAATCTTGCAAAATAATACCTTTAGTGTATGTTTGACAATATTTAGAATATTTTGCCAGTCATTTTTGCAGTGTCCAAAACATTGGTTTGATCACGTGAAAACATGTATCTCTTCATTCACCATGTTTCCTGTCGATCATGTAAAGAGTGAGGACCACCCCCAATCATACAGTTATGTTCAGATTTGTACTAAAAGTAGGTGTGTTTTATGAGCTCTCGTGAGGGTAAATCTAAGTGGCCATTGACTAGCAGAAGCTATTTGGTCTTGTTGATTTTTGTGGTGATGTACTCTGCGAGAGTTTAATGTAGGGCTCAATGGGTTAAGTGCAAAATAATTGCTACGCGCTGGTAACAGTCATACGTGTGACCTGCAGTGTACCGTGAGTGCACATTACCGTATTGCTGTTCATTAGCTTAAACAAGATGTGTGGAAGAGCCGGAAACCACGGCAACAGCTGAGTTCCGCTGTGACATCACAACGCAGACGGGAGGCAGTTACCATGGAAACGGCTACCCGGTTGCTGATAACCAGCCCTTTTGTGGTTCGCGAGCATAACCGAATAACAGAATAAAACTGATTCAGTTTCTCTTGACTTTTCTTTCTCTCAATGGAGAGTTTATTGTGGACAAGAATATACAACTAGTGTGAGCTCAGACATGCTTTATGCAATGAAAAACAGGTTTAAAACAGGGTGAATAGAACATAATGGTGGCAATGTTGACTCGTAAAACTCGTGGCGTTATCTTCACCTGGCATGAATGGATTCACCTTCGTTATCCACTTTAGAGTTTCAAAAGTCGGCGAGTTAATCTTATAGCATGATTAGGCTTCAAGGGTGCTCCAGTCATCAGTAGTTCTGTGATTACACATCTATCTAAATTGGTCAACTAGTTCTCCTCGAGTTCATCATGTGGCTTCCAGTGCAGAAATAAAATGACCTTTTGGCATTCTGACCCAGTGGCGTTTTTCTGGAGTGCATAATTCCGGCGCAAGTGAAGCGCTATCTCCTGTGACAGTCAATTCCCAGTAGAGTTATTGAGGTTAAAAACAGAGTTACCAAGGACTGTAGTGAGTCAAACCTGCATGACTGAACTCTGCTGATGACATTATGACATCTGAGAGGGGGTACTACTAAAATAATAAAAATAAAATAAAAACGTGCTCTTGCACACATTTTATATATTTTTATATATATCTCTCATATAATTTCTGTATTCTTGCACTGTTTTTTCAGTGACAAAATAATAAACAACAACTTTAATAAATAGTCCTTTGTGGCATTCATTAGCACATTTGTACAAGCATATAATTGTAATTTCATAACAGGCCACAGCTGTGAGAAATTCAGTTTTAGAACGGCGATCTCAGAACACAGCTGTGTTTGTTTGTTTCTGTGTTTGTTTAATTTTTTTTCTACATGATGTTGCAGCTCTTGGCTCTGTCCTTCCTAAGTGTAGAGGAGGGTTCGATTGGTGTTGTGCGGGAGTTGATCGGCAGCAGGGGCTGATGGGAGATGCGTTTGAGGGTGCGGCGAGAGGAGCTGCGTTTGAGACCGGGGGCGGGGCGTCTGACGGAGGCAAGAGTGGTGATGTGAAAGACGTCTCGCACACTGTTTACGCACATACGTGACGAACACTCGACATACGCCACAGCACCGAGCTCCCGTGCCCGCAGACTGCCCTGAAAGAGAGAAAGAAATGTGATGGTGATTCATTTTTTCTGTCCATCTGCATCCCTTACTCTTCGATTTGGGTTTCCTGCATTGCATTTTACTCTGTGTGAAGTCTGCTTTGAATAAGCACATTTTTAATTATCAATTAAGATACACTTTGAGATAAGTACTTTGTAGTGTTTATATTTACAAAAGGCATTTAAGTCTTTACTGAACTCATAGTTACTGTTTCGAAATGTCCTGAAATTTCTTTCTTTCTTTTTTTGAACATTCTGAGTCTGAAGTTTGAAAGTCTGATGCGAAGTTGTGAAGAAACAAAGAAAAAATTAAAAACATAGCAGCAAATTCAACCTTTTTATGCAGTTAGTATTGCATGGATGGGGTTTAACCGTGCCCATGAAACATTCCCCATAATTATCCATCACAGATTAGATAATAAATAGAGTTTAGCAAATGTAGATGTTGCCATAGGAACGACTCATTTTCAAGTCCAAGGATACAAACTACTCAAAGAATCATCTCCAAGCCTTCATTTATCGTAATTACCGTAATTCTGGTGTGACCTAAACACACCGAGAGACAGGGCCAGTGTGGCAGAAAGATTCCAAATGCAAAAAAAAAGATGATTCTGCTTGTCCAAATTGGTTTTGCTACATGGCTTAATGTGTACAGTGTTATTGTGACATTGAAGAAGGAAAACTGCAAAAGAAAGTTTTTGACTTGTAGCACTAATAGATGACCAAACATTTATCTGATGAAGAATGTTATATCCTTCTCAGGATGCGTAATACAAGACAACTACAGCAACAACAACAAAAAACAACAGTTATTCAATCCTGATGTTATTCTTTTTAGTACATGTTTTTTTCCTATCTTCTCTCTGCAAACCTTTTCCCACTTTTCCCCCTTGTCCTCTCTGCTCTTCTCTCTCCATTTAGGTGGGAGCGATCTGTGAACTCACAAGCTCCACGTATTAATGACAGTTATAACAAAAATGCTGCCTAGATAAAAATAAACACTAACTACCCCCCCCCATTTCCCACCAACAACCTACTGCTGTACCTCCCTCCTTTCCTTTGTCACTCTTCTGTCCTGTAATTATGAGATTTCATCTTCCTTGGAGATGCAAAAAAAAAAAAAATTCACAGAAATTATTTTTTGATAACATGTTTAGGTACATTTCTCTATTTTGTAGATGAAATTGAATATGAGCACAAATGCAAATCTGCTGTCTTTTGTTTGTAATTGTGCAGTCTGGCTTTAGCACGGACTGTGACAACGTATGTGCTAAGTAGAGTGCATTCTGAAAGCAAATGAATTAAAATAAAATAAATATATATAATATATGAAACACTTTAGAGCACTCGGGTGTGTCCCATTTCCCTCTGGATGATCTTTAAGATGTCTCTACACTTTGTTTGGAGTTTACCTGTGGCACATTGATCATAAAAATTATTACTCTCTTGATATCACCCAAATTTGGATGGGTTCCTCTTTTGAGTCTGGTTCCTCTCAAGGTTTCTTCCTCATAACATGTAAGGGAGTTTTTTCTTGCCACAGTCGCCCAGGCTGCTCATCAGGGATAAATACACATCATTCACCTTGATTCTTAAATTCTGTAAAGCTGCTTTGAGACAATGTCCATTGTGAAATGCGCTATAGAAATAAACTTGACATTGAATTGATGAACAGGATTTTGAATGGCACACACTTGTATATATAAGGTCAGCTGGAAATTCGTATCAGAGCACAAATCAAACCATTGGGTCAAAGGAAACACTTGAAGAATTTTGGGATAGTATTGTGTCAAGGTTTAAATAAGAAAGGCTTTCAAATAGAGTTGGTTTACCCCTTTACTGTTTTGACAGCCGCTATTCCTCTAGGAAAGCTTTCTACCGGATGTTGCTTAGGGATTTGTGCTCAATCAGCCAAAAAGAGTGAGGTCAGACAAGGAAACCTTGGGGGCAGTCAATGTTCTAGTTCATTCTAAAGGTGTTCATTGGGATTAAGACCAAGGCTTTGTGCAGGCCAATTCAACTCCAACTTTGGGGGGAAAAAATATTTTCTCAGCTCACTTTGTGCACTTTTCATTGCTATGCTGGAACATGTTTTGGTCCCTTAATTTCAGTGACAGGAAATCATAATGCAATAAGAGATTTCAGACAATCGTGTGCCTCCAAATTTGTGGCGAATGTTTGGGAAGGGCCCACATATGTTTGCAATGTTCAAGCCTCTACATACTGTACTTTTGGCCATGTAGTGTACATTCACAAGACTATTAAGATACTGTGAGGTAATTCTCAGACTTGTACAGTATCTCACAAAATTGAGTACACCCATCACATTTCAGCAGCCATTTTAATACATCTTCTTAAGGGACAATACTAAAAAATGAAACTTCACAGCACATCCACATTTTGTTATGTTACAGCCTTATGCCAAAATGGATTAAATAAAATATATATGTGAGGGGTGTACTCACTTCTGTGAGATACTGTACAAAGAAAATAATGTTGATTTATTATTTGTGTGAGTCTTTTTTCTCAATGATAGTTCTAATAGTTGTTCTAGCAATAATTTATGTGATAGATTTATATTAAATGTGCATATTTCAAACCTAGTTTCTATAGTAATTGCTCATTTACAAGGGTTTGGTAGGAATGAGAAATATATGTTATGTTTCATATGTTTCATATGTTTAATACGTGTAATATATTTTCTATTAGGAGGTGTTGAGTTTCTATTTTGAGTTTCCAGTCTTTATATCATTAATCCATTTTTTTCGTCACAGGAAAGTTTGTGCTTTCAGCTTTCTGACAGGCTTTAATTCTTTCCATTACAGAGATGGGAGGGGGAGAGTGTAATAAGAGTGTTTATAGCTGCAGTAATGTAAGCTATAACAGAAATAACTTTGTAAACATTTAAAAATCATGATTCATATATTTATAAAATAAGTTGTTATAAGGTGTAATTGTTGGCAAACCGCTGTGGTATTAGAGGAAATTAAACACTTTGGGAGAATGCTGCTATAAGAAAGTAATCCAAATTCTGGCAATCCTCACACTCCACTAGCATTCTCAAATAGTGAATTCACTGTTCTGATTGGTCATAGGGTGGTGGTTAATATTCTATAACAGCAGCTCTGATAGTAGCTCCAGATGCAAGGCAAACCACAGGTTTAGATTAATGCACTAAATTTAATGTATTATTGTCCCTGCAGTAACAGATGACACTGGGACTTGTATGGCAGAGTAAATAATTGCAGATATGGTAAAGTGTTCTGTAAGGGGATTAGTTTAAATGACATTTTTGAAGGAGTCTCTATTGCAATCTCTTAATTTTATTACTGCTAGAGGCAAAACCATTGTTCCAAGAGTGCCATAGTAAACTATAGTAAATGTTTCTATGGTTATGTACAAGGTGCTGCGTGACAGAGATTTGTTGCTGGAAATACACACACACACACTTACTCGGAGACCAAAGCTTGTGATACCAGGCTAAACTTTTTCCATCAAAGTCTGCTGTTGCTTTCCCTCTTCAATTTGCTAAATCCCAAGCATTAATATTAAACAGCCTGGATAGACTCATTCAAATCGAATCTAACACTACCGTCTGTCAGCTCCTCTAAGACTGTCTCATTTATGTGCACGAGTGTGTGTGTGTGTGTGTGTGTGTGTGAGAGAGAGAGAGAAAGAGAGACAGAGATTGAGCCATCTCTCCAGTGAGACCCACTGCAGTATCTGTGTAAACAGTAATACTGAAAGCGATAGTTTTCAGTCTTCATTCTCATTGTGCAGTCTCCAAATTGCTTTCTCCTCATTTCCCCTCTTGCAAGTGCATGTGCCTTCTCACCTGCTCATGCGTGACTGGTATGAGGCGCTGTTTGGACAGTTCTCGCAAGGTGCTGACGTCTGTCCTCATGTCGAGCTTACAGCCCACTAGAACTAGCTTAGCACTGGGACAGTACTCCTGAGCTTCAGCCTGCCACTGAGAGACACAGAGGAAAAAGAACAATTATACATCTACAATCCAGTCATATCAATTTTATTACGCATAAGTAATGTCATGTACTGCAAATGCTTAATATGTAAGGTGATGCAATATGTAGAAAAGTTTATTAAATCTGTAAATGATCATGATTTAGAGTCAAATATTTGACAGAAGTTTGGAACAGCATATTTAGTAAATCCACCAGCATTTTTCCATCTTGAATCAATTTGAGAGTGTAGCAGGTCTGATTACACAGAGAACATGTGGTGCATTCTTCTGAACTGAGAATAAGTCACTTCAATTTTACTGTATTGTCTCAGTGATGGATAAAGTCCCACTTGAAAAAACAGCTTGAGTGATACTTTCTTCGATGTGTTTCTTCCTAAGACCTAAATGTTTTTTGAAATGTACAAATTTGTATCAATAATAAAGTTTTTACAGATATAAAAATAAATATAATAATATTAATAATATTACTACAAATACTACTATAATAAAATTAATCACATTTATTGTTATTACAGTTATTATGATTATTATTATTAAATAAACAAAATACAATTGTTAATAAAACTATATTACTATTACTATCAAATAGCACTTTTATTTTTATGTATTTTTACCTACACAAACTTTTGCACTCTGATATTTTGTTATATTATGGCTCAGTGAAATCCCTCCTTTATAGAAAATCTATGTATGGCATCCATTTGTCTTCTTTTTTAGTAGCTTTTCATCCATTTTGTTGTTTTGTCCAGACATCTAAACAGCGCCGCTGTCTCCAGCTCTATATCCAGCCAGCTCAGCTATGCTACTGTTCCCCTGTGGCTGAATGTGTTCAACCATCCATCACCTCATCTCAGTGATCTTTTAGCCCTCAGCACGATCACTCATGGTGCAGTCAGAATACTGCCTCCCTTCACATTCCATGCCTTTGAGCCCCGCCCATGTGGGGAGGGGTCAGAGGTGACTGGGGTTCTTGGATTGGCACCTCAAAAAAAGCCACAAGTGTGTTGAAACTCTTGGAATCTATTTTTTGATCATCGCACTACTCTGACTCTGAGACTGGAATGTTCCGTCTATGTCACATCCCTGATGCAAACACATGAAGTCTGAGGCACAATACAGGGTGAAGCTCTACTTAGATTGCACAATAGAAACGGCCTTAAGTGCCAGGCATGCCAAAACAATTATTAGGCTGACAAAGCGTGGGAATGTTTCTTACACGACTGCTTTTAAAACACAAATACAGGAGACCACACGGCTTAAACACCTCCCAAAATTAAAGCCTGTAGGGCAATTCTCACACCCTGTGCACACCACATAATTGTTGACCTTTTGAAAAGAAAATAACAATTTCAGTTAATCTTCTATACAAACAGAGAATTGCACACAAACTGAAAACTTTTTTTATGTTTCTGGCAGGAAATGATTAAGTGCTGGAATGTGTGAAATATATTTGATCTGGAAATATTGTCTGAGAAGAACATCTGTCTACTCAGGCCGAGGTCATTTTATTAACCTCTTTGAACTTCGTCATCTTCAACACAGATCATTCTTAACTCCTATTTATTCAAATGTGTAATTAGTAGACTATAGTCAATACCAATATGACCTTGTAGGCAGAATATAGAGTAATAGACACACACTAATATTGAAATTAGTATGAATATAATAATAAAATAATGGTACGCCTTAAAGTAAAGCATGTTACAGTAAAGTACGCTTTACATTATATAAACTTCCGCAACTGCTGTCCACAAGAGACAATGACCAATAAACAAGTTTTCCAAAAGTGCTTTTGGCTAAAATAATCATTAAAAAACTGAGGCTGAAGCACTTGCCAATATTTACACATGGAAACCAGTTGTGCTGTAATTTCATTTGTGCTTATTGATGTAAAATTATTTTATTTCTTATTCAGAGCTGGTGTCTGTGGCTAACATTTTATCAGTTGCTCTTCATGTGTTAACTTTTACTTTGTTACTTTATAAAATGATAAACACTTTGACTGCACCTGTATTAGCATTATGTTTAAGAAAAGGACACCAAAATGAGAGGGGAACGAGAGAAAGAGAAAGCTTAAAGGAATTTCAGACCTTCTTTGGTACACTGTCCAGAGTCTCAGGCCTGCTGATGTCGAAACAGATGAGAACCGCATCGGAGTCTGGGTACGCCAGGGGCCGCACGTTATCATAGTATGAAGAGCCTGTAAACACACAAAAAGCTAAGTATTCATAAAATTCACTAGTAATACACTAAAGTGAAACCTCAGAAGGTTATACAGGTTTAATGATTCTGTTTCTCAATTCTGAGATGCGGATTATTACAAGAGAAAGGTTTTGCATAAAGCTGCCAGAAACGGCACTCCAGTAAAGTAGAAAGTGTTAAAACTTTTTACATTTTCACTGCAATAAAGTACACACTTCACTTCTATGAATAAGAATAAACAAAGAGATGCTTCAACGGGTCCTTTTCTATAGGGTCAAAGTAACAAGCTGCAAACAGATGGGGTGTGCAACAAAGCAAGAAAAATGTTTTACACTATTTGTTCCTTTTTGTTTTTTACCATTTGTTTACCAGAATGTGATAAAATACTCCGAAATGTCAACTAATGTTTTTAAAATGTAAATATAACCTGCACAATTCAAGAAGAACGTAAGGAAAAATCAACAATGAAAAAAATGGATGAAATGAAACAGATGGATAATACAACAGAATCTTCCCCATGGCATTACTAATCTCATTTACACACGCAAGCAAAAAACAAGGGCACAAGCTATATCTTACCCAAGATACTGATAAAAACACTAACACCCACCAGGGGCTTATAATGTCACAATAATAATAAAAGTAGGAAGGCTAAAAGTTGCTGCATGTACCGTTATAATATATAATGCATGTTTTGTACTTGAACTTCATCCATATTTATAGGTGAACTCACCAGCTGTGGAGGCCATTTCAATAACAGCATAAAATATCACTAGTTTCTCACAACACTTTGAAGTGAAAGTTTGACAGTTTTTGTAAAACACTGCAACTGGCTGCTGAAAATATATATATTTTTAAATTATTCTGAACAGTAAGATTAAAGCGTAGTGATAAGATAAAACCTTTACAAGTGTAATTGAAATATTTACAGTGTGGCTATGGTTTCACTGAGTTTCATTACCCCATTATAGTTCACCACATCTGATCCAAACTGAAGTTTTAGAGTCCTGGCCAAGATCCTGGCCAGTCTAATCTGAGATCAGAAAGAGGGTGTGTTGGGGGAACACAAGACAAGACCAGCAGACCATTTAAACAAGTGTCTGATGTTTCCCAGTAGTTTGAGAGACAAATGATCATGCAATGAGATGTAGGAGATACTATTTCAAAACAGACAAAAAAAAATTCAAAAGCAACAACAACAACAACAACAACAACCACCACCATTAAAACCAAGAGTTAAGCTAAGCATGTAAGCAGCTAAGTTTGTAAGCATTTCAAGTGTAGCATTTACATCATTTGGCAAATGCCTTTATCTGGAGCGAGTGGGTTTAGAGCCTCACTCAACAGCCTAACCAAGGTAGCTTGGTGGGTCAGGGATTTTACCTCTGACTATTGAACTTCAAATTCAGTTGGAAATAACTCCTTTTCCTTTTTTTTGTAAGAAAGCTAGCAAGTGATATGTCATTAGGGATGTGTATTTGCCTCCTCAAATCTGTACAGTCTGTGTACAAGAGCAATTAGCAATTAGCATGCTAATATGTTTGTTCATTGATTGACCTTAAGATAATATTTGTATACACAGCAGCTGTTATACTATTCCCTTTCTACAGATGCTTTGATCTTGTACATTTGACGTCATGTAGTTAGCTGAACTTGAGCTCAAGGAGACTCCCAAATATACAAGTTACGAGTTTTGGTTAAAAGTGCAGCATAAAATCTGCGGGCAATTTGGTCACATTACGTCTGAAATTAGCAGCCAAATAGTTACCAGTTTCTTTCAAACACTAATTCATTGCTGTAGTGCAAATATAGCCTTTGGTATGCTAACAATATTTTTAATAAAACACCTTCTGACATGTTGTTATTGAAAAATAATGAACACTGAGGTAGTATAATGTGCTTCCACACCCTAGCTTAGGTGTGTGATGCATTACTATGTGTCAGCTAGGGTGAAATCCCACTTCACGCCCAGTGTTCTTGGGATAGGTTCTGGACCTGAATAAAGTGGTTACTGGAAATGCACAATGATCTGAATTCCACCTGACATTTTTATCAAAACTTCTTCTACAGAAGATTATTCTGTGGTATGAAGTTGAATATTAATTTTTATATCTTATTACGGTCTCAGGTCATATGAATAGCTTGTTTTGGGCAGATGGCAGATCACTGGTTCCTGATTCCAGATCAACAATTAGCTATGTGTTGATGCCAGATCAGATCTAATGTCAGTGTTCTAAACCCAGACCAAAATTAGCACCAAGATCTAGTGGGAAGTTCTATAAGACTGTAATAGTGTAAAAATCAAAGCACATAGGGAAGATGGTCCAAATTTTTAAAAAAAAGTCAGTCTGGAGAATAAGAGGCGAAACAGGTGCTGCAACACCAGTGCCCGCTGCGTGCAAACAGACACCACCTGCTGTTAACACGTGTCTCTGTGCTGAACACGAGAACAAGGTTCAGATTCACAAACATGTACAAAGATATATACATGTAAAAAGCCATTATGTATGTGAATGTGTGTGTGTGTGTGTGTGTGTGTGTTTGTGTATACGTGTGTTAGTTCCTGTGTGTGTAGCGCAGCTGCTATAGCAAGACGAATGAAATAAAGGACGGTGGCTCTGCAGTAAATGCCCTGAGTGAGGGGTCATTTTAATTCCACCTTGGGACAGATGGATGAAGATGGATTGAGCGAGGGATAAAGTAAAGGAGAGAAGGTGGCAATGGTGATTAGCACTGCAGCAGCAGCACAAGAGGTGGGAAGAAAGAGGTAAGGAGACAATGAAATGTATACACATTTTTGCCTTTCTTTTCCCCTCCAAAACACTTCCTGTTTTTTCCACAATCTACAGAAAGAGAAGTATGCAAATACACAATATGCAGATAACCTACATGAGCACATCTGTTATTATCTTTTATTCAAGCACAATTAATAATATAGCACATGCACACACACAAAGCCCATCGATGTCATTGAGAAGACATCAGTGAATCTTGACCTCCTCTCAGTTCTGTCTCGCCTACACCAATGTGTTACATGAAGCTGTAATTAGATTTATCACGTGGCTGTAATGACACTCACATTCTCATGATTCAAAATGTATTAAATTTTTTTTTTTTCCAGAGCATATCTTTTAACATCATTACCTACAGCACCATACCTAATGATAAATGTCCCAGTGACCCAAATCTTCATAATACATTCACCAGCCACAAAATGCATAAAATCCAGTTAATATTCATGGATTCAACTTAGTGTGGGGAACAGACACACTGAAACTGGACAAAAGATCATTAAAGGAAAACATTGTCTCTTTTTCCATTCTTCAGCTTCCCAGTTTTGGTGAGCATGTGTAGGTTCCTGTTTTTAGCAGACAGGATTAGGACAGTTACAGACGCCCTTTTCCAGAGCAACTTACAAATGAGCAGTTTAAGAGGGTTAAGGGCCCTGCTCAAGGTTATACTTCATAAAATCATGATCGCTAACGTTAGCTGTCTAGCATGTTAATAAAGGCACACTTTCACGTAGATGTCCATGTATTATCCATGTTTTAGCTCAGCAATCTAATTTATTACAGGAGTTCAGGCTTTCCAATTCTGAGATCAAATGCACATTTGCTGCAGCTCAAACAGAGCTGGTTAGCCCTACCTACTCTGCTTAAAAGGCTCATATGTGTATATGTGGTTTCATCTAAAGCTTGAGATAGATTAAGATAATGAAAAGGCTTATTAATATTTTCGTTACACCTGCAATTCACCTGTCTTTGGGGTTAAGATAACTGTGATTCAGCTGAATAAAAAAAAGTTGAGACCGTTGACTTCTCAATGTGTTGTTTCAGGTGGTGCACTACAGGGTTTACACTCATCACTATAAACCCTGAGCTTTGAGCTTGAGAGAGAGAGAGAGAGAGAGAGAGAGAGAGAGAGAGAAGGTCTTAAGTGCTGATCAAAGCTGTTAGTGGTTTTGCGTTAGCACGTCCACACTCGAGTAAGCCCCTGCGGAAAACATATTCAGGATGGCAGAGAGCGACAGACTTATAGAGGAGTAAGACGAGAAGACGACTGTCAAAAAGAAAAGCAATAGCCTCTATTGTTTGACATGGTTTGATGGCTCAATTACCAAGCTGTGAGACACATAACAGTCCATGCCGTGTGCATGCATGTTTAAAGGGGACACAGATGTACTGTACATCTTTTTTTTTTTTCTTTTTGATATAACTCCACCCCCCTCCTGGATACACAATATCCATGGGTGACCCCAGCTGCTCCTATTCCCCCGTTTTACATCTTTGCGTTCATATGACTCATTTTTGATTCATCTCCTTTATCTTTGTTTTTTTGTAATTGCCCAGAGAGATGTTGTCATGCACACAGACAAACTTGTGCGTCATTGCCAGAATGCAACAGAATGCAAGAGTGGCCAACACTCAAACATACAAATGATAAAACCCTGCTAAAAAAAAAAACCAACAAAACAAAAGAAACCATTACAGAGATTTGGGAATTAAATCTTCCACTACACATCCCATTAATAACCAAATAGCTGTTAACCATTTAAACTAGTACCGAAAAGTTTTCAGTATGTATTGTGTTTGTGTGCATCATTAACTCAGCATCCTTAAACCAAATAGCTTGGGTGGCAACAGTATTAGGCAATAAATTATCATCAGAAACCCATAGTAACAATTACAGTTTCCAAAAAAAATCTGTACATTCCCATAACATCCATTAAAATCTATGTTCTGTTGCTTTATTCCACCATGGAAACATATATAATATACATACATAATATATATATATATACATACATACATACATATATATATATATATATATATATATACACACACACACACACACACACACACACACACATATACATACATATATAAACCTGACAAAATGTCCATTTAGCTTAAGTGAAAGAATCTGCCAGCATAGTGTCTTAGTGTTAGCGCTTAGCATTATGATGGGCACCTAAATGTTTTTTCTCAAGTTTGAAGAGTTCTTAAAAGCAGAGCTCAAGCGGAGTAGCATATTATATAATTTATTTTTATTTTTTTGGACAAAACTGGATGAGAAAATGCATTTTTCGGTATGCACTCAGAAACGCTTAACGCATACAGAAATAGCTACCCCCCCTGCTGCCGTCTCTGACAGAATTTGTTTACTAGTTAATTTTGGAGTTTAGCTGCATCACCGACACCTGTATGATTGTTCAAGTATATTGAAAGCATAAATGGTTTTCAGAGCTCACACTAAGAATAATATAATCTCTATATTATTTATTTTACACAGTCTAGAAGGTAAATGCTTTTTCAGTCAGAGAAAGCTCATCTCCGTCGAGTCACTCACTTCCTCGAAAAAATTCAGCCATTTTAGCTGCTGTCAACCTCAATGCTACTGATTGGCAGTGTTGGACTGGTAGGCCCAACCTTGTCCTGAATAAACTAAGATGTGAAGATTTGACAGGTGATTGAGAAGTAGATAAGAAAGGCTCTTGAGTGGAAAAACTCAACATAAAACACAAAATAAAATGGGTAATGTGTGTTTGTGTGTACGCCTGCATGTTTTTAAGTCTTATGAAGTGTCATTACTAATTGTCAATGGTCCAGCTTTAAGCATAATAATGCCAGTTTGGTTAGTCAAACATTAAACACACACACACACACACACACACACACACACACACACACACACACACACACACACACACACAATCATCATCACAAATACAGCACGTCTATCATGAGGTGCGAGTTACATCAGTCATTTTTTTTATTACCTCAACCCATTTATCTGCAGTTGTGCAGTTACCAAGGACAATATTGGATTCTTATTGGACAACAATTTGGATTTTTTAAATAGAGGAAACACAACAACAACAACAACAACAACCACAACAGAAAACCTGTTTCTAAAAGTCATATATGCAACTTCAGTTGCAGTCAAGACTAGACTTATACAAATGAACCAAAATCTATGAAGAAATATTATATGAATATGATAAATATATTATATGAATACAGCCCAGTGATTAAAATATTTTCAAACAAACATTGCCATTGACTTGTTCAATAATCAATACTTTAAATATGTGCTGCAAAAATGACACACAGTGCAAATATAGTCATAATTATCTTTTATAAGATAACAAAAAACCAAACATAACATGATAATACATTTTGAACTATTTTAATTTTATTAAAATATAATTTTGCTCATTTTGATGCAGTAAGCCATGCAAATGAGATGATTTTAAAGTGAATGAATTCAAGGCTTTGATTAATTAGTGTTGTACTGTGTTTTTATTTTTACCCGCACTTTGTGGAAGGCTTTAGAAAGTAAAGAAATCCTCAAATGTTTGGTAATTTCTGCAATATAATGCATTGATGTGACAATGTTCTCTCTGGTTTTTATATGAGCTAAACCTTAAATGAGCCAACAACAAAATCACTAACATAGGGATTAAGATCAAATCTGACAAAAATGTACTGTACTTTTTTTTGGCCTGTGAAAGAATCTGCTTTCTAGCTAGGTGACATGCACATAAATGTTTTATTAATTTAAGAATCTTTGCAGAGATAAAACCACTTTCTGGAATAAGATGTGGACCTTAAAACCTTGTTGTTCTTTTAGTGCATGGATGCCACAAAACCTTTGGCAAGGTGTAAGGAAGCGGAATGTCTTTTTACTGCATTGCCCCAGTGAGAGAAAGTTGCATAAAAACACTTTAAGACTTTCAAGACCTTTATTGTTGGAGTACAATGGCTGTAGATTTTATCTATAATAAGAGAGTATTAGGAGACAGTGCCTTATAATCCCAACTACTCAGCCATGATTATGCATTACTTGCATCTGATGACCATTTACTTCTATTCATCTGTCAATATCAATGATTAATAATTACAATTATTTAAGAATCAATTACATGTTCAATACAAATATAAGGTTAAAAATACCCAACTAGTGAGTGATATATGCTGCTCTAAAACTAGTTATTGTTCTTGTCGTTTGTTTCAGTTCTTTCCAACTAGAACATTCATCCAATCAGTTATTTGGTAACGTTCACCTCAAAAGAGTAATAAAATGTTATTTAATTAATTAATTTTTTTGATGTTATTTTAAATTGTATTATCATATTTAATGTTATTCTGGACAAACTGAAGGGGAAAATGGTATTTATTTCTCCAAAGAAGCAAAATGACTTGCCATTCGAACTAATACTTTTGCTTTGAATTGTGATCTTATAATATGAAATTTTAAATACATTTGACTATATTTAAGATTCTTTTAACTTTGCAAATATTTCACACTGTATTCGGCTTGCTACCATTTCAGATTAGAGAAAATGTTTGATAATGGAGTGCATGATTTTACTCAGGCAGATTTTTTTAAGAATGTGGCTATAAATATTTTCTGATGACAACACTTTTTTTTTAAACCCAAGGACCTACAATTGAACACTATATTACTGCTTTTTGCATGTTTTTTGTGCAGCATGGCCCAGTGCTGCCTGATAACAGTCTTTTACTGCAGTAATTCTAATTTCCTATTTAGACATTTAGGAATTTCAGATCATACGCACCCAAACTGTACACCAAACTAAGCCTGCATGTTTTCACAGAGCGATCACAAAAGAGAACCACTATTCTCCTATTGTGAACATTTGTCTAAATTCACTGGGAGTATATGCGCCACTTAAACATAAAGCAAAAAGGAAATGTTTTTTAAATGCCAATATCGCAAACCGCTTGATTATGCCACTCCACTAAGCATACTAATTGGATGAAGGTTTCAGTTGGAAAGATTTAAAACAAATGACTAGACAGTAACTAGTTTACTAGTAACTCATAGTACGGCAGCATGTAGAACTCATTAGTTGGGTATATTTAACTTTATATTTGTATTGAACTTGTAATGGACTCTTTTCTCTATGAAAATAATTTCAGTTATTAATAATTTATATGAACAGGGAAATGTTAATAAATAGTCATCAGATGCAAGTGGTTATCGTTGCTTGTTAGAATGGAATGGTTGTTATTAGAGCCACCAGTAGATCCAGTAAAAGGTCCTTCTACTTTCTTGTGGTATCCATGCATCAAAAGTGCAACAAAGGTCATTCATTACAACACCGCATTACAGAAAGTAGTTCCATCTCTGCAAATTTGGTTTAAAAAAACAACTGAAATTAGATCTTCATTATAACAGAATTTTAAAAAGTTAAAGTTTCTGGGTAGAGAATTTAAATAGAGAATTGTTTGCTTGTGGCAATTAAACATACTGTATGCTACAGATACAGTGGATAGAGATCAAAATAAAAAAATATAAAGTAGTATTCCCTCTAGGATGACGCTAGATAGTCAGAGAAAATTAAACATGAAAAGCAAGGACATTGAAAAATGGGGAGGAACGAGACGCTTAAAATAAAAGGTCAGATAGTGCTTGGGAAGCATAGCAGAGAGAAATAATGTGGAGCCCAAAACAACCGCCAGTGAGAGAGAGAGAGAGAGAGAGAGAGAGAGAGAGAGAGAGAGAGAGAGAGAGAGAGAGCAAAAGGGAAAGACAGGAAGTGAAATAGACTGGCCTCATCGCTGCTGTTTTTACAGGAAAACATTTGCTCTCAAATAGTTATGACACGTAACTCAAAACCTGACACACAGGGACCTCATTAGTATGCGACATAATCGCTTGTTAATTGTTGGCCTGATCCTCCAGATGGTCAGCACTGTCAGACCGACACACACACACACACACACACACACACACACACACACACACACACACACACACACACACACACACACACCAAATACTAAGTAGTGCATATACGGTAAGCACAAACAACAACCCTTTATTTGCACCTTTGTGTACTTGTCCTTGTGTGTGACTTGAATTAACTATTAGCCTCCAAATTAAGTCAGTTGAGTGTCTCATTTTCTAATTCTTATTAAACACAAATTTAACCTGACAAATCATATCTTTTTTATTTGTCAAAATGTGAATTGTTCTGTCATAAATGCTTGTATATTTTTATATATATATATTTTGATTTGAAAGCATGATGACTAAGATAATGAACATAGAATTTAGGGCCAGTTACCTCACATTGTCCCATAGTCTATTTATTATTTATTTTAGACTCAGCAAAGTTTGGGTGATACCCAAACAAGTAGGTAGGACATGTTTTAAACTACCAAGTGATTTCCCATGGCCTGAAGCAGAAAGAGTTATCCTTGAACAGACTGCTCCCCGGAGACAACCACAGCCCAGTTTTCCCATGGCAAAAATGAGAACATAAGTGTGGGGGGGGGGATCAAAACTACATTATTACAGGGTGAGGAAATACCCTACTGGCCTTAAATGAGACTTTTATATGTCACAGTCACTGCAAAACTTCTAAATGTCAGGACAAGTGTGTGAGCAGCCTTCCAATTTAACAACCTGCGTGCCAAGATCTCCTCTGACAAAACCATCCACACACCCACACATACACACACACCACATACAGATCTATTGTAGTGTGTTCACAGTGTGCACCTTACAGACACTCCTGTGGTCCTAGTCAACACACAGTCATGTTGGCAATTGTGAGTTTTGGCAACCTGAACAAATCCACAAAGTCCTATTTCATTATGAGAAAAGTCTATTTAAAAGCAATAATAAAAGACAATCCAGCTCATTATAGATGTTTACTGCACGTGGTAGACTTTACAGGCATAAAGGGATGAAAAAAATTGCTTCCATGATTGCTGCCCCCCCGCCCAAAAAAAAAAAAAAAACCTTCAAAAAGCTCTCTGCAAATTAATTAAACTCAGCTGCAGGAAGAAACATTTAAGTAACATTTAATTAAAATTTACGCCTCGGAACCAGACAGGTGCTGTATGGAAGATCACGCTTAACCTGTTCAGCTCATATACTCTATGTAATGTTCAGTCTCAGGCTCACACACACTTACATTTAGCTGAAAGGTTTATTTTCACTAAGAAGGTAACTATTCATTATTAGTAAGCAGGTAAACAGCTTCAGAGTGACATGGCAGAAATTTGTTTGTTGAGATCAAATTGGTCATTGGTGGGAGGGTGTATTAATAATAAATAGATTATAATTATCCAATGACCTTTTATCTTGCGGAAAAATAGAAACTTGTTACAGTAATAGCGAATTATCTTGTAAAACAATCTCTATATAAAAATAGTATAGGATCATATTTTCCACACTGGTAGAGGTGATAGTAAGTAAGTATAACGTAAACAATATAAAGGTTATAAGTAGTGCTTTCATTAATGGACTACTGTATGTAATTGAATTTTACAAGATTATCTATGTGGCAGGTATGCTTTAAATTCCGTAAGAGCTGTGCATACTTTTGACGTTAAGAACCGAAAAAGTTAGTGGGAATAGAAGATGGGCTTAACTCTAGTTGAACTCTTGTATTCAAAACAGATGTCTTCAAATATTTAAAGCATGCATTCTGTTTTCCATAGTGTTGGTTTTAGTAAATTCTCTGAAATCTTTTAGTGATAGATAGATAGATAGATAGATAGATAGATAGATAGATAGATAGATAGATAGATAGATAGATCAATAAATCATTAACATCTAACTTATGACTTATATAAAGCATATAACTTATTGCCAGAAAATTGTTAATTATCAAAGGTGTAATGAAAAGTTTTCCACTGTTAACCAAGCGATCATACTTTCCAAATTCCTTAGCATTCCTTGAGTGCAATACATACTCACATACACACACTGGTGGGGATATCACAAGCCATTGGAGTAGATTTATTACATCAAAAACACAAACTATTTTTATTTTGATCTCATCTATAAACAAGCCAAAGAACCAGTCATTTCTAGCATGTCATCCATTGATCCATCCATCCATCCATTCCTCAATCCATTCCTCCATCCATCTATCCATCCATCCATCCATCCATCCATCCCTCCATCCATCCAGCCACCCATCCATAAACAGAGTCAGAACACACATATACAGATTTTGGACTGTATCACTTCAGACCTGTTCAAACTGCTCTTTGTGATGGTGTGGAACTTTACATTACAGTTCAAAGAGACTGCACCCACCTGACGTATCCCACATGTTCAGCTCAATCCGGTGTTTGTCGATCTCAAAGCTTGCCGTGTAGTTTTCAAACACCGTAGGTACATAGCTCTGCAAAGACAAATGAGCAATACAACCTCAGCCAGATCTATAGTGAAAGTTCATTTCTATACCTCCTTTCTATTAAAAGGTGTAATCATTGTTATTAAAAATCTTTCATCTCTAGAAGGACGAAGGATCACATCATTAAACAGACCTATAAACAATGAAGCAAATGTTCAAATGACTATTTATTTATTTATTTTGTGCACTTGGCAGAGATGGTGAACAGACAGCAACTGTCCCGTAATTAAATGCCCTCTCCAGGCCCTTGGCAGAAGATAACACGCAGAACATTTGGATATTGGTCAAGTGCAAGTCAGTTTTTGTCAATAAAATATTTTCTGGCTAGCATTATAAACACGGCTTATATCAATAGTAGGTCTGAAGTTAAATCAAACGATAAATGGCTATAATGAACTGAAATATTCTTACAAAGGTGGGGGTTATATCAGATCCAGCAAATCTGTCCAAACAAAAATGACTTGCACTTGGCTTGAAGAACAACAGATACTCGGGTACTTTTTACATGTACACTCGTCTCCACCAAACTATGTGGTTATGTCTTTATTATATAACAGTGTAGCAACAGCAACATGTGGTTTTGCACCCTACTGTTTGTGACCTTGTAAAATTCTTCCTGTTCATTAAGGTCACAGGATATAGGCCTGTTAGTAATACAAATAATAAAAAATATAAATCTTCACAAAATAGTTAGGGCATTTGGAGGACACACTTATCAAGATTGAATTACAATTGTCTATTTTTCTGGTATCCATTTTAACTGTTGAGGCCAGTTTGTCCACCAGTGTGAACATGGTTACAGGAGTTTCCCAGTTTCCCAGAGGAGTTTCCCAGTTTCTTGGTCACATAAACTTTCTTTATTTTGTATTGTCTTTTAAACTTAAACTTTAATAGAAGGGAGGAAGGAGGGGCTGGTAATGGAACCAGTATGTATAGCTGTTTTAACATAAATGGAAAATAGGGACAGATGTTACACAACATTAAATGCAATTATCAGCGTTTAAAATTGCAATGCACCTTTAATTCAATTGATAACTGTATTAGGAAATTGTTGTGGTTTTAGGAGGAAAAATACATCAGCGTGTAACAAGTGCTATTTTATAACATTTCTATTAATGTCAATCAAATTTCTTGATTTATGTTTTAATTTTGTTTTAATTATGTACTTCTTCCCTGTAATACATTTAAAGACAAATTAATATTATAGGCAATTTGCATGAATAGGCCTACAATAACAATATCTACTAAATAATTTACTAATATAATTTTGTTGGAAAAAACATTTAGAAATATCTTTTAATTGGAAATATTTATCCTACCTAAAACCTTGATCTTCACACTGATAACGATGACACGGTGTTAATTACCTTAAGCACTCGAAGCCATTTTTCGATCCAAACCCTTGACTCACAGTATGAGTTTATCACACGCATGAATGACTCGAATAACTTTGAGCTTAAGTATTTATGAAACAGAGACAACAATATGTGGTATAGTGACATTCCATTATGCCACTCATATATTAGTCACAGGATTAATCATGGGAACTGACAGACTTTCAACTGTTCATTGATTAATAAAGTATAAGAAACTGACTGATTGAATGCTTTTAGATCAATGTTAGAATAATTTGTATATGATGGTATTTGATGGTAGTTTCGCTTATTGTACACTTTTGTCTTTGACATCAGAATATTGCCGAATTATACAAGACTCTATATTTAAAATATTAAATTCAGTTGATAAGTATCTAATCAGTCCAGCAAGCAAGTGCACTGGCGTTCTACAATAATAAGTAAAGATATATAATGGAATAGGTTGAGACCAGTTTTAAGGGTGCATGCATGCACATGTATGTACTGAAACCTAAACACCAGTATTAATATCAACTTTCATGATTGCATGCAAAACACACTTAATCTCTACATATAAATCTTGAACCTGTTGACCCCACAAAGAGGACCACTTGACTTGACATGACTTACCTGAGAACACTGCGAGCCATTTAAACACATTCATCATCGTTGTGTGTATACAGTATGTGTCAGTGTGTGTGTGTGTGTGTGTGTTTGATTGAAAGCAATTGATCTTGCTCTGGTCAGTTTGTAAAACAGAGGATCTTACCTCGGGATAATTGTCTTTGGCGAACACGTGCAGTAGAGCCGTTTTGCCGCACTGAGTGTCCCCGACCACCACTATCTTACAGCGGCTGATCTGTCCCTGTCCCTGTCCCTCCATCAGCGCACCGGTGAGAGCGTCCCCGTCAGAGCCGCGCGCGCACAGCCGGAAACCCGAACACCATGCGATGCTGACTGCCAGAATGCGCGGTGGTGCGACTGGAACCGGGGCAAAAAAAAAATAGAAAAAGTACACAGTCCGCTTGCGGAGCGCAGAAAATTAAGCGTGCCTTCTGAGAGCTCGATCCACGACTCATGCAACCTCTTCTGCCAGTAGATCAGCCTCTTAGTTCCTCACGGTGACGCCACGCTTCTCTGAAACCTCTTCAGCATTCAGCGGTGCGCGTGGCTCACGCCTGTCACCTGCTCTGCATAACCACGCCTTCCGAATCTCCGGCGTCCAACCAAATTCCAGGGCGTGCCTCTCTTTATGCTTTGTTCTCATTCATAACATTTTGGGATAGGCGTGTCCTACACCCTGAGCTTTATACAAGCTTAAGAGAAAAACACACACACAATAATATTATATATATATATATATATATATATATATATATATATATATATATATATATATATATATATATATATAATTTATTTTCTTTTTAGCAATACTAATAGTTTTTGTGGTATTACTATGTAGATGTGTAGGCCTCCAGAAATTGTCTACTCATTTTATTTAGGAATTACCATTCTCAATCCTTCAACCAGATGTGGTTAAATAACCTTGCAGGACCAGAAAATTATTATGATGCAAATCCCTTTGATTTTAAGCCATCGATCTGATTCATACAAAAGCAGCAGTTTTGTTATTGCAAGCAAACAATGGGTGATTCAATACCAAAGGCTAGGAGTGGCTTTAAATACAAAGGCCTCGCCCTTATCATCCCAGACCAGATACTGAACCGAATTAATTTGGACAGAGCATGGGACAGACTTTCTGGCATGTGAATCTATGCAAGAGATCATTCTAATTTCTCCCTGAACAAGTTTTCTTCTAGAAGTATCTATAGCAATCTCTTCCACCCTGACTGTCAAGATTCTCAGGCCTTTTTCATTTGCAGTTTTGTCAGGCCTTCTCTGGTTTCTTAGAATCCTGTCCATTATAGCATTCTTCATAAGGAAAATAACAATGGATGTTCATGTGTGACACAAAAAAAAAAAACACAAAATCATTGGTGACATATTGGGGAAAATAATGCCACTCTTAATGACTAATCTGATGAGAAAAAGAGAAAGAAGATGGAAAAACAGCACAGTGATTTCAGACATCAAATGTCTCATCTGTTGATTTACAAGACAATGTCTACTGGGTTTATACAATGCAACTAACACAATTCATCTTTATACAATGAACTGGCAATTCAAGCTGCAAGATTTTGTTTAGTGTTCAGCAGAAACCCAAAAGGAAAGCCTATGGAAATCAGTTGATAGTGTACAGCTTCTAAAGGTCATTATTGTTCATCTACATACATAAATAGATTAAAAGTATTGATTTTTTTTCCCTATACATTTATTTGTAGTGGCAATTCATGGCAATTGTAGCTCTAAGCCATTGTAGCAGACCTGTTCATTTTATAGTCCAAAGTAATCTTCATGGTTTCTATATGGAACCATCCACAGTAATCTTGTGTATCTTTGGGCTGTTCATGTGGAGCCACATCGTAGCAGTGAATTTCCACTTTATGAGAACACCATTCAAAAGTAAGGATTCAGGATGGATTATGCCAGTTCGGAGATTAGAAGTAAACAGGATCACTGTTTTTTTAGAAGGATGTATAACAAGAAAGTGACAGAGGTAAGGAGTAAATATACAAGTGTAATATGTGATCTCATTTAAAAAAAATTAAATAAAAAAGTGGTGGTGCATTTTCAATCCTAAACACTTTACATGAGATCATGTTCAGGTGAAAAAAAGTCCCATGCAAGTCTACCTTTATTTGAAGTCAAATTAACCTTGAATTGTGATTTAATTTTTCCTACAAAAGTTAATAATATTTAGATATTATTTTTCTTCTTCTTTCGACTTCTCCCATTAGGGGTCGCCACAGCGGATTATCCGACTCCACCCCCCCAATTTTCATCATTTTTTATGATAAAGAATGATCCATGAAATCTGACACACTGTCACAATCTGACACTTAATTTAGACCTATGTCTGGTTATTAAAATGGCTTTGAACTGCAGTGATACAAAACTATGGAGCTGTTTAATTGCAAATGGACATCTGATCATTGGTTTATGGATGTTGTGAGGGAAGACATACAGGTGGTTGGGGTGAAAAAGGCAGATGTACAGGACAGGGGGTATGGAGAGGGAAGAAAAAGTACATTTGATCAATAAATTGGATTCTTTTTGATATACTTCATTATTTTCAGTCTTAAAGTTTTATCTATGGATTTTTAAGAATCAAAGTAGTTGTTTTATGAAATTCAGCAGGTTATACGAGTTCCCAAAACCAGATATCCAAACTACTATCTAGTGTCTTATTTTATAGTTAATGCACTGAATACATTTCTGAATAAATATAGGCAGAAATCTATATAGGAAAAAAGGAGAAGAGTGCACTCTGGATGTTATTATGAAATGATTCAGCATTAGCATCATATATCACATCCAATTCCAGTTTCATATCCCCACCTGCTGCTTCGGTATTGTCATTACATATATAAGCAAATACATTTTTATTACTGTTAATCACAGTAGTTTTAGTTTACTTATGTGTAGAGTGAAATTTGTTTAGCCTAATACATAGCTTATGTACACCATTGGTTTTCCAAGAGTTTCATGCACTGCATTATTAGTGTTTTTCTACACAGACAAACACATTTTCACATAATGAGGGGACTGTTAATTATCTGATGGGAAGATGAATGCATGTTAAAGTTTCTAGACGACATTTGTTTAAAAAAAAAAAAAAGAAAAGTCAAGAAAGAAAGACATGCAGGCTGGGTAAATTTAAAAATTGGATCCGAAAACGTTTCTCTGTTGAATAATGCAATTCAAAACGTTACCAGCAGAGGGCGACAGAAGCCGTACTTTTAATACACTTTAATTCAGAGTCGTCTTAATACATTTACACTTATCAGCCACAACATTAAACCAACTTATAATTAATTAATTAATCATCTCGTTATTATCCATATTATTTTGTAAAAATCAGCAAGTCGACAGTTTTCAGAGTTGATGTTTTGGAAGCAGGAAAAATGGGCAAGCATAAAGATTAATGACAGCATAAAGTGTAATGACCTAAAAAGGTAGAGATTGTGGGGTATTCCCGTTATGCAGTGATTAATACATAAGGCCATCTGGTATGATCCCACAAAAGTACTAATGTAACACAAAATGTTAAAATTGTGCCCTGGCTTGCTACGATACAATAATGTCATAATATACAGTGGAAGCCAGGCAGAGTGACCATTGTTTAGCATCTAAAGCATCTACAATGAGCATGTGAGCATCAGAACAGGACCATGGTACAATGAAAGAAGCTGGCCTGCTGTCCACCGCATGGACGGAAGGGTGCCATCATTTCTTAACCAGGATGCACTATGGGAAGAAGTCAACCTGGCAGTGGCAGTGTAATGCTCTGGGCAGTGTACATGTGGATGTTGACAAATACTACCTATTTAAACATTGTTTCAGACCAAATACCTTTTCATGGCAAGGGTATTCCTAATAACAATGGCCTGTTTCAGCAAGATAATGCGCACTGACAAGCTGATAAAAATTGTTTGGAGAACATGACAAGGTGTTGCTGACCAAACAACCATGATCCACAGAGGCTACACTTTACAACTTATACTACCTTACTTACCCCAAGAGAGTTATACTGCTAAAGTATGGTCATATGCAATGATACATCTTTAAAGGCCCTGTGGAGTCATTCATTTATCCATCCATCCATCCATCCATCCATCCATCAGCTGGCTTAAAAAAAACAGATGCATGAGTGATGCCAGCACTGCTTTAGAGGTTACAGAAGAGGAAGGTCTGCTTGTCGGCTGCAATCGCTGCGGTCTTATCAATTTGTGGGGGCACCTGCCCATGACCCATGTAAAAACCCAGATACTGTACTTCCAACCACCCAATTGCAAACCTCTTTGGTTCTCAGGACCGCTATGAGGTGTTGTAAATGCTGCTGCTAGTCATTGGTATAGATGATTGTCATTGTAGCTGTCCATGAGATATTGAAACGTCAATGCTGCGGAGGGGCAATGCTTCCCCTCCACATTCCCCGGAACCACTGTATGTACTGCTCTGGGGTCCGTCCCACTTGCTGGAGGATCGCACACTTTAGAACAATCCAGCATGCGATCGGCTGACAGTTGCTGGGCGGCGAGCTGGGCTTCAACAGAAAGGAACGGCTGGAGGCGGAGCGCTCACTCTGAGTCCGACCACTTCTCGCCAATGGCCACACGTTCGAACAGTTCCAGGAATGCCTTAGCGTCATCCTGTGGTCCTATTTATTTGAGCGGGACGCTGGCTGCAGGCATCAGGGTGGCTGCAGCGGGAGCTTCTCGTCTGCCCAGTGCGCTCCAGAACGCCTTCTGGTCCTTTGCCTGGGCACTACTCAGCTTCTGGAACCACTGGTTCTGCTCGGCACGCACCTTAAGGGGTCTGCTTGAGCTTGACCAGTGCCTTCACCAGCTCACCCAACAATGGTGTTGATGAAAAGAGAAATGGTGTAGGGATGATCCTGAAGGAAGAGTACAGAAATAGTGTAGTGGAGGTGAAGAGAGTTTCTGATGAACGTGAAGCTGAAAGTTGAAGGGGTGATGATAAATGTCATCAGTGCCTATGCTCCACAAGTGGATTGTGAGATAAAGGAGAGAAAATTTTTTGGAGTGAGTTAGAGAAGTGGTGGAGAATGTACCTAGGAAAGAAAGATTAGTCATTGGGACAGACTTTAATGGGCATGTTGGTGAAGGAAACAAAGGTAATATAAGGAGGTGATGGGTAGGTATGGCCTTAAGGAGAGGAATGTGGAAGGGCAGATGGTGGTAGATTTTGCTTAAAGGATGGAAATGGCTGTGGTGAATACATATTTTAAAAAGAAGGAGAAGCATAGGGTGACATGGAAGCTGCACACAGGTGGATTATATTCTATGTAGGAGATGCAACCTGAAGGAGATTGGAGACTGTAAGGTGTTGGCAGGGGACAGCATCGGATGGTGGTCTGTAGCATGGCTTTGGAAGAGAAGAAGAAGAGGAGGAGAGTAAGGACTGAAAGAAGAATAAGATGGTGGAAACTGAAGGAGGAAGACTGTAGTGTGAGTTTCAGGGAAGAGGGGGCTCGGTGGTGGTGAACAGGTGCTGGATGATTGGACAACTACTGCAGAAGTGATAAGGGAGAGCTAGAAAGGTACTTGGTGTGACATCTGGTAATAGAAATTAAGACAGAGACATGGTGGTGGAATGAGAAGAACAGGAAAGAATAAGGAGAAAGAAGTTAGCGAAACAGGATTGGGATCGGCAGAAAGATGAGAAAAGTACAAGATGATGTGGTAGCAGGTGAAGAAGGTTGTAGCAAAAGCCAAGGAAAAGGCATATGAGGAGTTGTATGTAAAATTGGACACTAAAGAAGGAGAAAATGATTTGTACCGATTGGCCAGGCAGAGGGACCGGGCTGAGAAAGAAGTGTTACAAGGATGGAGATGGAAATGTGTTGACTCGGAGGAGAGTGTGTTGAGAAGGTGAATGGAGTATTTTGAGCAGCTGATGAATAAGGAAAATGAGAGAGAGAGGATATGGAGAGCGTGGAGATGAATGACAGTGGAGTTTTTAATCAGATTGTTTAACAAGATTCTGGAAGGTGAGAGAATGCCTGAGGAATTAAGAATTGGTGTGCTGTTACCGATCTTTAAGAATAAGAGAGACCTGCAATACCTACAGGGGAATAAAGATGATCAGTCACACTATGAAGTTATGGGAAAGAGTAGTGGATGCCAGGCAGGGAGAAAAGGGGACCACCTGTGAACAACAGTAAGGCTTTCACTACGGACACAATATGCATTGTGTGTTTTTGGATTTAGAGAAAGCGTACGACAGGGTGCCGAGAGAGGAGATGTGGTATTGTATGAGGAAGTCAGGTGTGTCAGAGAAGTATGTGAGGGTGGTGCAGGACATGTATGAGGACAGTGTGACTGCAGTGAAGTGTGCAGTAGGAACGACAGACTGGTTCAAGGTGGAGGTTAGATTTCATCAAGGATCGGCTCTGAGCCCTTTCCTGTTTGCAGTGGTGATGGACAGGTTGACAGACGAGGTCAGACAGAAGTCTCCATAGACTAGACCTAGGCAAACTACAGCCCACGGGCCACATCCTGCCCTTTGTACGTCCCTGTCCGGCCCGCGTGAGGCCAATCATAAATTACAGGGATGCTCCGAAAATTCGGCTACCGAAAATCTTCGGCCGAAATACCTTAATCACCGAAACAACATGGCAGAAACACAATTGTAATGACGCAATAAAAAAGCGCAGCCAGCACACGGTTATCTGGATAAGAGCCAACATGTCTGCGGTGTGCGGATAGCGATTTGCAAAACATGCAATGCTAAAATTTTAAGAGGGGGTGTATCTGCAAAGAGTTTCTCCAAGTCGGGTTTAATTTATCACCTAAAATCCAAACATTCCGATTGACATTCTAAATATGAGAAGAACGCGACGCAGAAAAGTAAAGTCAATCTGAGCATGCGCACTCCGTCTGTAGAGGACGCTTTTGAAAAGGCAGGAAAGATTTCCAGTGATGGTGCCTAGGCAAAAGTCATAACACAAAAAACTATGGAATTAATTGCCTTAGTTCAGTGGTCGCCAGTGGATCGACGGGTTGATCTTTGAAACATTCCCCGTGGATCCCGAAAATAATAATAATTATCATATAATATTATTTACTACACGGCTCTTCTTAATGCTGTAGATTAGAACGTTCCATTCACTTGAATGGGCTTCCAAACTTTCTGCGGTCAATTATTTTCGTTTAACAGACCGTTGCTAATAATAATTGACCGCTGCCTGTCTGTCAATACTATGAATGGTAACAAATAAATATCAATAATTTATAATAATAAATAAAACACTTTTGTAATTGATTTATTCTTTGAATTGCAATGCATTGATTTTAGTGAGGTTAGTACACACTCATAGCCATAAATGCAATGGTTCTAATAATTGACATCTTTTCTTTTGGTGTTTCGGTTTTAAGTTTTCGCCTTGGTTTCCTCATTTTTGGTTTCGGCCAAGAATTTTCATTTCAGTGCTTCCCTAAAATATTATCGTTGTTGTGGCCCTCTGACACAACGCAGGTTTCTCATGTGGCCCCTTGTAAAAATTAATTGCCCACCCCTGCCATAGACTATGATGTTTGCAGATGATATTGTGATTTGTGATGAGAGTAGGGAAAGAGGTTGAAAAGAGCCTGGAGCGGTGAAGGTACGTGCTAGACAAAAGGGGAATCAAAGTCAGAAGGAATAAGACAGAGTATGTGTGTTTGAATGAGAGGGAGGGCAGTGGAGTGGTGCGGTTGCAGGGAGAATAGGTGGAGAAGGTGGAGGAGTTCAGGTACCTAGGGTCAACAGTGCAAAGTAATGGAGAGTGTGTTAGAGAAGTGAAAAGAGTGCAGGCAGCATGGAGTGGGTGAAGAAGAGTGACATGAGTGATTTGTGATAGTAGGGTATCTGCAGGAGTGAAAGGGAAAATTTATAGGACTGTGGTGAGACCTGCGATGTTGTATGGTTTAGAGACAGTGGCATTGACTAAAAGAAAGGAGGTGATTTGGAGGTAGCAGAGTTGAAGATGTTAAGATTTTCATTGGGAGTGACGAGGACAGATAGGATAACAAATTAGTTTATTAGAGGGACTGTGCATGCAGGACGTTTAGGAGACAAAGTGAGGGAGGCACGATTGAGATGGTTTGGACATGTGCAAAGGAGGGACATGGGGTATATCAGTAGAAGAATGCTGAGCCCCCAGGAAGAAAGAAAAGAGGAAGACCAACAAGGAGGTTTATGGATATGGTGAGGGAAGACATGCAGGAAGCTGGTTTAAAAGAGACAGATGTAGGGGACAGGGGGGTATAGAGATGGATGATCCGCTCTGTTGGATTGAACCAAACATGTAATGCAAAAGCATGGAGAGCTCATTACAATGTTAAAATTTGCAATAAATCTTTGTCTTTCTGGCAAGGCTTTCTTGAACTAAACGATGTGAAAATCTGTATTGTGTCAAAGCAGTTTGTTTTTATTATACTAGTCATTGAAAATTTCTCACTCTTTAATTAAAAGTATTCAGTTTAAGAGGCCTAGCCATTCTACAACAGATACCACATTCTTATTCCCAACTTTTCCATTTCAGTAATCTTTTATAAGCAAATGGTCAACTACAGCTGCACTGCCAAAAATCATTTTAGATTGATCCGTTTAATTTCACTTAGTAAAATGAATCAGTTATATGAATGTACTGTGCAGGGCATATAATCGATATCCTGCTCTCTATTAGAGAAGGGGATTCTTAAAGGAACAGTGTAAACAAAAACAATTTTTATACAATTTACTTATATGTAGGATCCTTCAGATGGGTCCTATCCATTACCCAAAAGGGTCCATGGATTTGTCCTCTATTGGAAACATTGAAAGCTTCTACATAGAAGAAAGAAGGGAGGCATGTTGGTGGAGCAGTTAGTCTCCGCTTTGATCTTCAGCTTGGATTACTCAAGCTCGGCACGGTCTCCCTGGTCCCATTGTTAAGTGCTGAGGTTAATGTAGATAATGTGCAAAGGAAGCCTACAGTGAATATTAAATAATATTAAAATACAGATAACTCTGTATTTAAAAAGAATATAAAATAAAATAAAATAAAATATATATATAAAATGTAAGTATATAAAGTGCAATGATTCAGCAAGTTGCCACCAGATAGCAATAGAATGTTCAAGATGGATTTTTTAAAATAGTGTTGCAAAGTGTGAGATGTCACATAATTGAATCTGCTTTATATACTGAACAACTCATGATGATAAAGTCAAATGTGTGATGGTTTAATGTTGCAGAGCATTGTGAGTTGTATGAAATTACCTGAAAAATGATAGCTCAAAAAAAACCTGTTCTGACACAAGACTTGATTGACTGACAGCATTTGTGCTCAATTAAATATAGTGTAACCTTGATCTTAGGCTGAACTACTCCTGTAAATGCAGAATGATTTACACCTAAATCAGAAGGACATCTTTGCAACTCCTCAATTAATGGTCTGCACTTTTTGGAGAATGTGGATTATAGGTAATTTGCTAATCCAAATTGTGCTACACAATCCAGAGTAAAAGCTATAATACACATATCCAACAGCTGACACTGTTGAATTAACGCATATTGGATAAGGTTTTCCAAGGCAGATGTACCCGATCCAAAAAGTATATTCTATTAAAATAAATACACTCCCTGTCTTTCTCTTTTCTAGCTTTTAATGACTAGCAGACATCTAATTAATGCATAGGTTCCAGTCTCTGGCCTTGAAGTATTCCTTGTCTTGCACATTTTTGTGTTTACTCTTCTGTAACACACCTACTTCTTCTCATAAAAAAGAAAAGGATGCTAATGAACGAATTAGCTAAGTCACATAAACATATAAAGTAATTAGGCAGGATTTGCAGGAGGATTTATTAAATCACCAGCAGGTGCCGCTGTTTCACAACACACTGACTCGTTAAATTACATACATACTAATATATATATATATATATATATACATACATACACACACACACACTATATATATATATATATATATATATATATATATATATATATATATATATATATATATATATATATATAAAATAAAAAATGATAAAAAATAATAATTGTACAAACCGGCGTAGGAATATAATTTAATAAAAAATAACTAAGCACTGTCTGTTTCAGGCTCTATTCGTTGTATATGAAACGATATTTCATACTTGATTGTCTATATTTTTGTATATTGTATAGTTTATTGTCTAAAAGCTTCTATGCGCGTGATCATGTTTTGCGAGTTCAGAGACCTTGGATGCTAAGTAATCATGATGTAGTGCCTCCAACGCCCACTCACTTCTTCCTGTTTCTCTTCACTTCCTGTGCATTTCGCCGGCTGCTCGGTTGCACACTTTCTCTGGCCTTTGCTGCTGTTGTCAGTGCGGAGTGGGTACGCGTGCGCGCATGACTAAGCTCGAGCATTTATCATTTAGCAGCTGTTTATATTTCCGTTTTGACTTGAGTTAAGAAAACGTGCGATGTTTACCAGCCTTTTTGTTTTTTCACACGTGTTCTTGCAATGTGCACTTTACATATTCGGTGTAAGAGAAAAACAAGTTTATGCATCATTTTATATGCATCTTTGGAAATTTGGATACACTGCATTAAAAATTATTTTAAAAAGATACATAAGTAGGCAGTTGTAGGTTTAATGGTTCACTATATGCATGTATCTAAAAGATACAATCTAAAGTTCCAGCCAGGTATAGGGAGTGATATGGTTTACTCTTCAGTTGTTTATTTGCTTGGCCCACTAAACAAAAAGTTCATCAATCTAGATTAGGCACCTACTTTTGGATCACCAGACCGTGCATGTTGACAGTACGAACAATGGTCTGTAGGCCTACAGAGATTTCCCAATCAGTCATTGAGAATTGGGGGAATAAACAGAAATTTCCGTCTGACCTCTCTCTTTCCCTCCCTCACACTCCATTCTCCATGCTGGCACCCAAACTCTATTTCCACCATTTATGTATTATTTCCTTGACAAGCTGATTCTTCCTCACCTCATGCACATTCCTCTGTTCACCACACCACTTCTAATTTGTTGTTCAGCCACAACATGCAATGCAAAGGCGTGTGCCTTGCCTAAATTACATTAAATGGATAGCTCGAGGAAAATTGAATTTGCACTTTTTTTTTTTTTTACCTCATATAGAGTCAACCAGCCAAAACATGTTTGCATGCAAATTGGCTTGCACTGCAGCTACGAGGATAACCTGCCATCAATTAGCATCATGCAAACTGCATGACCAAATTATCACATGCCTCTAACCATGTCAAGCTGCAAGTGATCTGAATTTGGTTTTAGGCAATGGATAAAATGTGTGGTGGCAATTTATAGGAGTCAGTTTATTTGTAGTGTTAACCTGTTAGCCAAATACAGTTTTATATTTTAATTGTCTCAGAGCTACATAAAAAAAAAAAATTATATTTAAGACCCCAAATATCTGCCTTTGTTTATACTGCACCTGTAAGTGAAAGACTGTGAAAACTATTCCTTTAAGGGATCTTCCAAAGCAGATAATCAACCATAAGGACAAACACTGTAAAAAATAAAAAAAGCAACCATTGGTCTTAAATATTCAATATCTAGAATGATGTATTGGAAAAAGTCCAGCTATAGGAGATCTTGAACTATGGATATTGTCCCAATTTGATTAGAGCTTGTCTCTGCAGTTTCTAACATCAGAATATGTGCTTGTTTACTAAAACCTTTTCATTTGCTTGAATATTTTGGTTTGGATTTCCTTTATAGGATCAGATTCTCACACTGATTCATCATGGACATCTAATCAAGCTGTGGGCTTTCATGATTTATTCTATACCACACATTACAATTGGCAGATGCTAGTTTTGGCAGCTTTAAAAAGTCAATAATAATAAAACAAAAAAAAACCACAAACAAAAAATTTAAAAAATTGCAAAATTAACTCTTGGACTTATGTATTTTGAAAATTATGATTCAGTTCCATCTCTGTCAGCTTTATGCCTGAATTCCCTTAAGAATTTAGCCATATAATAGTCAAGTTAATGTAACAGAGTGAAGCACATTTTCAACAAATAGCTTAATATATAGATAGAAATATAAGCAATATTACAATAGTCTTTTTTTGCAATGCATTTAGCACCAGGCAATAAATTAGTTGTTGTATTATATATATATTTTTATATTAATTTGCAGCTGCCTCCTATAATTAGGTGGTGCCACCATAATGCCATAGATTAAAAAAAAAATGCACATCTCATCATATGTTGCTCTGTTCCGTGATTCTGTTTCTCCGGTTTTTCCGCCTCTCCGCGGATCTCACACGCCCTTGTGTAAAAAAAAAAAAAAGAGAGAGAGAGAAAAAGGCACGTCAGGCGCGGGTCATTGTAGTCGTCGCGCGCATCTCAGAGCACTCCCTTTTCTTCCTCTCTCGCTTTCTCTCCACCCCTCAGGCGTTTCAGCTCTCAGCCGCACTGAACGCGTAGAGAGAGGACTGCAGGTCGCGTTTGCGTGCTCACCGACGACCCTGTTTATTCTATATCCCCCCTTCTAAAAGCGTCAACGAGCCGAGGCTTTTCCCCCCCTGAATCCTCCAGTTTCCACCAAAGCCAGCCCCAGTTTATCTCCAGCATGTCAGGCGAAGACGCGCCCGCGCAGCAACAGAACGCCGACGAGCAAAAACCGCAGCAGCAGGATGCCGAGTCCAAAGCGGAGTCCCCCAAAACCGAGAACAAACCGGAGGCAACGCCCGCCGAACCCGACGCCACCACCGACGCCGCCGCTGCTGCTGCCGCTCCAGCAGAGGCGTCGGCGGCGCCCGCTGATAAGCCCGCCGAGGAGGACGCGTTCACCTACCGCGCGCTCGTGCTCACCGGCTACGGCGGTTACGACAAAGTGAAGCTGCAGGTGAAGAAAGGAAAGCCGGCGCTGAAGCCCGGCGAGGTGATGGTGCGAGTCAAAGCGTGCGGCCTCAACTTCGCCGACCTCATGGCGCGCCAGGGGCTCTACGACCGCCTCCCCTCTCCGCCGGTCACGCCGGGGATGGAGTGCTCAGGGGTCGTCGAGGCCGTCGGTGAAGAAGTGACGGACAGAAAAGTAAGCGCTTCTCCTCTTTCTCGACTTCCTCTCAAGTTCTGGTTCACTCCTGGGCACTAATGGGTCACCATGAGTGAGCCTAAATTGCACGCCTAACCAGTACCCCACCCTTAGTAGACATGGCAGTGCGTATTGGCGCACGCAGTGTGGCACCGTTTTTAGGGCGCTGGAAGGCCAGTACGGTATATCGACGATGTTCAGGAGACAATAGACTAGTGGCGTGACCATGTTTTTTTGGATGTGGGGAGATCGGGGGTATAGACAAGACTGGCACCATTTAATCAAGCATCTTAAGATATGCTCGCGCAATATTGTCATCACAATGTCGCTTTCCAAAATCAAAGCGCGCTTCAGTTCCAACTTAATTGCATACATTTAAGGCTAAAATATAAGGTTTTATTTTAAGGATGACCACCTTTTGGCACCCGTGTGACCACACCCCTGAGGAGGGTACCTTATAGCCTGTCATCTGCATCAGCATCACCTGGCATGGTGATGATTCAAGGGGATTAGGAGGTGGTGGTTAGGGGGAAATGCGAATTTTCCGATATGCATTGGATTGAAACTGTAATGCGTGGTTCAATAGAAGCAGCGACAACAATGAAATCTGGCGGCTTCGAGCTGCTCGTGAAGCGTTGAATGATAACCGAGCCGCCGCCCCTCGCGCCCACACCCGTTACAGCCGTCGCGCGCAGGATCGACAACTCGTGCAGGCGCGCAGCATTCTAGGAGGATGTCTGATCCAAAAACGCCTTTGTCTGACACTAATAAGATATTATTATTAGATATAATCGACAAGCGGTTCCTCTGGGTCGCGTGGCGTTTTATTGTCACGGGCTTTTAGCTCGGTTCTGGGATGATTTTGGGTAAAAGGGTTGCATTTCAGGAGTAGCGTTCAATCCCAAATGCCTTTCTACAACATGAAGGCAATCAATGCACTCGGTGTGGTGTGAATGCACTTCTGCTTCTCGTATAAAGTGCAGTCTCAGGGTTACTATGTAACTATGTAAACCCCCCCATCCCCCCCACCCCACCCCAAGTGTAAGAAAAGGGCGAGGCGCGTGAGCGGAGGGAGCGATGTTATGCAAATATCCGCACGCGCCTTTTGTCATCTGCCTCGCGCGCCTGGAGCCAGGGGACGCTATCTGACGTCATAATTAATATATATATTTTTTCCCCTTGTCATTTTTTTAAAGAATTTTTTTTTTTTTTTTTACACCTTTATTCTCTAAAGAACCGCGTCTGGTGGCACTTGTTTCATTTTTTTTTATTTTTTTTTTTATCCGCTTCGTAATTAAAACCATGCCTTTTAGATATAGCTTTCTTTAAAATAAACTGAAAGACATTAATGTTTTTTAAGCATAGTTTAGATGTGCATTTTATTCTGAGGCGGTCAATCAGAGCATCTCTATAGGCACAAATCAATGAGTCATGCGTGATGCGCGTTGTTACGGGTTGCCAGGTTGGATCCACTATTTTAAGCCGGTCATGATTATAGGAAATAATTACGGTATTCTCAAAGTAAGTCTGATTTTGGATCCTGACGTTATGGGTAGTCATCCTATTTTTTTTTTATGCACAATAAGTGTTATGTATGCAATGATTTCCTATCTGTCTGTCTGCCTTTCTTTCTGCCTGTGAAAAGTTTAACAATTGGTTGTGTGTTAGAAATAAAACGCAGTGTTATAATTATAAAACAGTGATTACCTTATTTGCATATTATTTTTTTGAAACATTTTATAATAAACTAAACTATTGCTAATAACCCACAGTATCATATATACTTTGACTATGTATTCATCATGGGTTTCAGTTTTTGGTCTGATTCTAATGAAATTGAGCTCAGTTATTTAGAGCAGGCTTTTAATCCATCCAAGCAGGAGCCACTCCTGAGTCCACTTGTGTAATCAGTTCATCTTGGTCTCCAATCAGATATCAAGTGTGCCTCCTATTTGGCTGAAACAAAAGCCTGCAGCTTCACTGGTCCTTTGTGAATACGCTTGGAAACCTCTAATATAAAGTGTAATGCAAGCTATAGGTTAGACAAAAAGGAATCCTCCCAGTCTGGATCTGGCAACCAGGTTAGTATGCATGGGGACACCTCATGGCTTGCATGACATGACAGCACCATGAAAATGTCTGATAGATTAGAAAACATGAGCATAGTGAGAAGAAAGACAGAGGCACCCAAGACAGGGCGTGAAACATTGTGCAGCCCTGTGAGTAGGTTTTATATGAAGGTGAAAGTGTAGGGGTGTGAGTGTGTGAGAGAGCGAGCGAGAGCGCATGAACGCGAGAGTGAGGAGGGGGAGAAGATGCTGTCTCACCCAGCTGAACAGATGGATATCAGACAGTCTAGTTTCCTTTTGTTCATCCTTGTCTATCTTCAGTCTCTTTCATTGCAGAAATCAGATTAAAAGACCATCTTAATCCATTCCTGTCACTCACGCCCAAACAGGTTATTGCTCAGAGACAAAAAAGCACCACACGGCCTCTCCCTGCTCGTAAACACCCTGCTCATAAAGCCCCATGCAGACACACAGCGTGCCACACACTCCTCACACTCTGCTCGTATCAAATCACTGCTGACTGTGTGCACTTTGAAATTTGCTGATGCTTAGCGTATTATGAAATAGCAGTTTTTATAGGAGAGGAAGAGAAACGCACTCGCACACAGTCATAGACTCGAGTTAATCATATCACATGACTTAACCAAGGAGGGCTAATTCCTAAACTGTTCATCAACTGGTTTATATAAATAATGTATGAGCTGTACATGTATTTATCAGAACCCTGCTGCAGGGATCAGTCACATCTGTTCTCAATTATATTTTTCTAGCTCATACGGTCAGGCTGGAATTTCCTCCACAAATTTTATTTTATTTTATTTTTATTTTTTAAATAGGTCTCTTTTTTTTTTGTCACACTATCTGGCCCGTTTTTCTGTATATATTTTATGTAAAAGCTTGTTAAGAAATGAAAAAGGGAGCAAGATTTGAGTAATTGGTGAACCAAAATTTCTTAGAAAATAAGAACTTGATTGCAGAGGCATATCTATTAATTAGACATGAAATGTATTACTTAGGCATGAGATCTAGCACGATAGATAGATAGATAGATAGATAGATAGATAGATAGATAGATAGATAGATAGATAGATAGATAGATAGATAGATAGATAGAAAGAAAGATATCAACCACCAAGGGTGTTTGTCAGATCAAACTGTAATTGTATTCAGGGACTATATCAGAAACGGGCCCAGTGGACATCTACAAAACTGCTGGTTAATTTTTAATGCAATATTGGCATTCGCTATGCTGCTGTTGGCGAAGGTTGCGATATGCAAATCAGCTCTCAAACAAATCAATAAATTTGTCCCGTGGGTGTTTCTGCCCAGCTTCACACGCTGAGTGTTTCAGCGAATGCTGTGATGTATTTTCATAATCCATTAATCAAATCATCAAACTAAAGAGGGTTTCAGAATACCTGAGGATCCTTTTTGTGTATGAGGTAATATAGCTCATAGCAGTATACTTATTTCATCCGTCATACTTGGGGATTGTACAGTAGTAATCCTGGCTAACTGTAAAAGTTTTGGTGCTCTATGAAACAAAGTGAACTGCAATGTCACTACTGTATAGTGGTGTCACACTAGTTTAAGTCTTTTGTTGCATTTTAGCTGAAGATTGGATTCCACTTTGGTAGAAATGAGCAGTACATGAGATTTTTACATATAGCACCCAAAGGAGTAATGTCTATCTGTGGTTGGGTCCTCCAAGAGACATGGTCTCTCAGTACAGCAGACATGAGAAGCATACTGTCTAATTTTTCGTTATTGATCTGCCGCCCAAAATGTTTTCGCATGTCTGAGGATCGACTGACACAGGAGAGCGTTTTACTCTCCATCCAACCATCATTAACATTACTGTAGGCCTTACTTTTTAAGTAAAGTGTTTAATATTTTGTTTTTTTTCCCCCGTCAATGTCGTCTGCCTTATTTACTGAAAGCTTGAGAGGTTAATATCAGATTTCAGAACATCAGTGCAAATGTCAGATGGCTTTTTGCCTGTGTTTATGCTGTGGTTCAGAGACCATTCCAGTGTAATTTGCAAAATCCACAAAAAAGCTGAACTTTTCATAGAGCCTTTGAAAATGGCAATAATTGAAAACATTGGTCTTAATACTATTAATGTCTACAGACATTTCCTGCCCAAGATGTGTAAGAAAAATTAACTGATTAACCAATATATGGACACTTGTAATGAGAAATAATGAAGTTGTCATTGTCATATGACGTGTGCTTATATATATATATATATATATATATATATATATATATATATATATATATATATATATATATATATATATATATATATATATATATATATATATATATATATATATATATATAAATTTTATAAAATTTTATTTATTTATTATAAAGCAAGAAAGGGTGAATTTGTGTAAATGTACTTGTCTCTGTTGTACACCACAGGGCATTGTGTACACAGGGTAGTGAGTGTATGATGTGAAGATCATTATTTCTTACCAGCATATGCCTTTAGAGCCAAAAGTGTGTGTGCCTGAGTCATGGTGGTTTAGTCGAGGCACCCACGTCTATTGACCGGCGCTGTCCAATTAAATGAAGGAAAGAGGAAAGACATGGTAGAAGAGAAGGTGGAGGTGATGAGCAAGAAAGGGTGAGTGAGTGGGTGAAAGAGTAGGAGGAGGAGGGGGATGAACAGAGATAGAGGGAGAGTAAGGGAAAGAGAGAAGAATTGGGACAGTGTGTGCTGGGAAAAGAGTGAGATGACTGCGATTGAAAGAGGAATCACTCTTTAATTGGACTCAATAGACAGCTATGTTCATGTCTCCCTTGGGTCTATTAGTGTGTGTGTGTGTGCTTTTGTGGAAGTTTTAATATCTGGAGGTTTTTTTAATTGGTTGTATGCATGCAGGAGTGTGTGTTTGTTCATTTGGGGTGTGTGGGGGTGACCTAAGAAACTATCACTTGATGTGTTTTTGTTAGTGGAGAAAAAGAGTGAGCCCTTTTATCTTGTGTATTCGTGTGAATGTATGTGCATAACTGTCTACTTTTTCTTTTGTGTGTGAGAGCACTTGCTTGTCATCTTGTCTCGTGGTTACTGAGGCTGAAGAATCTGGCTGCTTCCCCGATGAGAGCAACTCATCATATTAGAGAAAGAGGGGAGGAGGAGGCTGGAGTCAGGAATGAAGCAAAATGAAAGACAGGAAGTTAGAAATCTTTTGTTCATGTTTACACTGAACATGATGAATAATGACTGCACCTGTAATTAATGCCTTTTTTGCCACATTAGAGGATAAGCAGGCCACTCTAAACTCATCCTGATCTATGAGAAAATGGTTAATTGGGATAATTGTTATACTGAATCTCTGATTTTAAAAAAATAAAATAAAATTCTAAGTGTGTGTGTGTGTGTGTGTGTGTGTGTGTGTGTGTGTGTGTGTGTGTGTGTGTGTGTGTGTGTGTGTGTGTATATAATATATATATATATATATATATATATATATATATATATATATATATATATATATATATATATATATATATGAGACTTATTTGTGTTTGACAATTTTTTTTGTGTGCCACTTTATTTGTGCCTCAAATGCTATTGGGAGCATTCCAATGAACTTATTAAAAGGGGTACATGAATGTAAACCGTTGATTTTTTTTACACCAGGAAATACAGCTGACCAATCGGAATTGTATTGTAATGCAAAAAGACTGATAATTTATGGCAGCTGAAACGTTGTCTATATTTGGAAGTCCTGTTCATTGAAACGATAGTCAGTGAGATTACTACAACACTACACACTTTTAAATTATGAATCAGAATTCAAAATTCCAGACTTTTGGAACCTGCAAGTAATGTTATACTAATCTGTCTTCATGTCTGGAGCCATTTACATTTTTAACATTGTTTTAGACTATATAAATGTTGTGTTGTGGACCAGTCAGCCCTCCTACACAGTCATTATAGTAGTTCAAAAGTGCAGTGTGTGTGTGTGTGTGTGTGTGTGTGTGTGTGTGTGTGTGTGTGTGTGTGTGTGTGTGTGTGTGTGTGTGTGTGTGTGTACACACACACTGTTTCCTGTGTCTCCTGATTCCAAAGGAAGTTGTGGAAGTTTGCTGGTGGAGGTTTCCTGTAGCTCTGTGTGGATGTTTCTCTTTTGTGCATGTAATTTTTTTTACACTGTTTTCACGTGGTATTTTCTTGCAAATTAAATGAAATCTAACAGCTACTACAAATGTCAAACATTTGTCTTGCTTATTATTTAGAGTAGCATTTTAGTGGAATAGTGTTAAAAATCAGGGTGCGTTATGGTTAATGGAGAGTAATTAATTAATTATGGTTTTTCACTTGCACTAAAATCAAACCGCCATATGTTTGTTGTCTGACTGTTTTGTCAGTTTTGCACAGGAGCTGCAAGGGTTTATTTAGTGAGTTATTTTCCCAAAAAAAGAAAAAAAAATCTGCTTCAAATTGCCTCTATTTTTTATATTGCAATACAGGCTCACTTATGTGGTCTGCTCAGCGTAACTTAGTGTGACATTATTCCATGGCTGGCATTTCCAACAATACTCTTTCCTTAGTGCTGTTTTGTGATTCTTTACCAGTCTTCGGTTTGATTTTGAAATTGTAATGGAAAGCTGGACTGGTTATAGTTTTACTAGACCATAGAAAAACATCCATTAATCATTAGCTACATTAACCTCTTGGCTCCAGAAAGTAATTCTCTTATCTAAACTATTCTTTTAGTGAAAGTGAATTAAACTCCTAGGACTGCCATATAATGTGTATTGGACCCTTAAACATGACAATAACTCACTTGCTTTACTCTGTGTTTGATGGAATTTCTGTCTCTCTTGCTCACATCATTGGTTGTTCTAGATATAAAAGATTATTAGGTTGATGTTCAGTGTATGTAAATGCTGTTTGATAAGTAAGTTTCAACCCAAAGTTGCAGGAAGTGATCAATGACCAGAAGACTTCTTTTACAAGTATGTTTGAGCCCTGCCTTTTTCCCCCACACGCAGACACTATTCAGATTAAATGTACCATGAAATGAAATAAAAAAAAATAAAAATGACATGTAACTGATGTGTAAGAAAGCATTGGCATAAAACTTCTGCCAGAAGCAAATCTTTGTGGTTATTTATTTCTCCAACTCCATTCTATTCAGAACCACAAAACAATTGTCTTTTGGGAAAAGTAGAAGTACTTTAGAGGGCTTAAACTGTTTACTATTCCAAGAACCCCAAATTTTTTATTTAAATGCAAATAAGCCAACATCAGACTTTCCATTGACCCTTAATTGTTATTTTAAATTCCAACACAGCAGGGTTTTCCTTTATGAAATGAAATGTTTTAGAAGACTAAAATCTAGTGTATGTTAGTTTACTTTGGGCTTGCCCAAACAATTACCAGAAGAACTTAGTTTTTGCTCATTTTTAATAAGCTTGCACTACAGGACTACTGGAATGATGCATCATTTCATCACACTCAAGATTACTGTTTAAGATTAACTTAGAAGTGGTGGTTGAATTTTTGTCTGATTTTAAAGGTTTGTTAACCAACTTCTGTTGCTGAAGACTTGTCAGAAAGCTTAAAGGAATAGTGAAGGTTGCCATTTAAAAAATTAGTCTTTTGACGCACATCCCAGTTTTCCATGATTTCTCATTAGAGTGAGTACTTTAAATAGGAGCCGTTGATATAAAAACATTAATCAACACCTTCTGTTACAACAAAAGTGTGATGTAACACATTTCCGATTAATAGCTCCATTGGTTGCATTGTGCCTTATTTGTGTTGGGGGGGGAGAAATGTCTGTCTGTCTGTCTGTCTGTCTGTCTGTCTGTCTGTCTGTCTGTCTGTCTGTCTGTCTGTCTGTCAGACAGACAGACAGACTATCTATCTATCTATCTATCTATCTATCTATCTATCTATCTATCTATCTATCTATCTATCTATCTATCTATCTATCTATCTATCTATCTATCTATCTATCTATCTATCTATCTATCTATCTATCTATCTATCTCTATCTAAAAATTATTATATATATTTTTTTCTCCAACCAGCTTTTTCCTTTTAATTGTCAAATTTGTATATTCATATTAGCCAGTGTTTATGGAGATAGCTTCTTGTTTGATAGGATGTGAAATTAAATTTCATTCAGATTTATTTAGAAGTTTTCATAATGTACACTGTAAAAGCAGCTTTACAGCAATCCAGATATAGATTTCGATTCAGGTCCCTAATGCTTGAGGCTGAGAATACTGTCAGAATTGTCAGAGCTGGCAGGAGGAAGACACGGGTTTAAAAGGGAACAGATTCTGTTCTTGGTGACACCAGTCAGTGTGATTATGAGTCATTACTCTTACTTAACTTTATACTACAAAGTCAAGCAGTACTAAGTTCTTTGAAATGATCCTTATGAGCATCGAGATCTTTTTTTAACCTTCTAGTTCCTTTTAATTGAGCATTGGGATAACTATTTTTTTTTTTTTTTTTGGCAAATAAAATGATCCTTTTTTTTTTTTAAATAAATGCTTTGGTTTGACTTGAATTTTGACGTTTGTGTATGTGCGGCACTTTTCTTCGGCTCAAAATGGTTGCCTAAAATACTTTTTTCAATGTATTTTTTTTTTTTTGTGCGTTTCCTGCAGGTGGGTGATAAGGTTCTGGTTCTAAACCGCAGTGGTCTGTGGCAGGAAGTGGCAGTGGTCCCCACCGCACACACCTTCCTTATGCCCGAGGGGATGAGCTTCGAGGAGGCGGCCGCTCTGCCAGTCAACTACATCACCGCTTACATGATGCTGTTTGACTTCGGCCACCTGCGCCCCAACCAGAGTGTGCTCATCCATATGGCTGCAGGTCAGTGTGATTGTGTCTATGTGAGAAAAAAAAAGAGCGAAAGAGAGCAAGAGTAAGCAAGCATCTTATGTATAGGCTTTGCCAAATACAGGGTGGGGTTTATTGTCTAGAGATGTTTTTTTGCAGCTGTTAGTGGTGGCCTGCGATCTGGAATAATCTTTTATTACATTATGTGACCTATATACATATTGTGTGTTTGCTGTAATTGTTATTTCTATCACTAGGCTTTTGTGGGATTGCAAATGTACAGTGTTTTAGATTAGCTCATGTGCATACATTATCTATGAGGAAAAAGATAATGTGTCAGCATATGTGCACATCTTTGGGTGGGAAAGCACATCTGTGTCAATAAATTGTAGGCTGTCTGAGTGTTTTCTGGGACCTCATGCACAAAGAGCAGGTGTGTGTTTATGTAGTTGTGTATTTGTGTCCAAAATGGCCGGTGTGTCTGGAGAATAAGTCTTTGCAATGCTGCAATGGACTTGTAGGGTTTTTTTTTTTCTTATTTTTTTGGTTGGGGGGTTTGTACAGATGATAACTATAGCATCATAAAAAATGTTTTCCACAGTAATAAAGATTCTGAAAGGCGATTACACACTATTCCACAGGTTAACAGTGCACTGATATCTCTTTCTGCTTATTACGCCATTAATAATGCATGCGTTTCTTATTTAAACTTGAGGAATACGACTGGCTTGTTTTTCCATACGGAATGAATGTGAGGAATTATTAATGGATTTGTTTCTCTTAGAAACAGAGCCGACATCTAGAATCGATATTGCCCTGACGCCTGCATGCAACAGCAAATTAGTTATCGGTTTTAAAAATAATTTATTTAATCCAATGCACAAAAATTTGAGATTGAATTTGCATTTTCGTATATAGCGACAATAATTAAAATGTTCTCGATTTGGATAGATTTTTTTTTTTTATCAAATAATTAAATGTGTAGTTTGAATAAGTATTTTGTCATGCAAGTGAATAAGTTTAATTAAATACATAGTTGCCATTTTGTAGGTCATAATTTAAGCTATGCATTTTACTACCAAATTTTTAATAGAAAAATTAAAATTATATTGGATGGCTATGGATAGTTGCTTAAACTTGTCATTGATGAAACCTAAAAATGAAAATCTGCATAAATCAGTGGTATTATACCAAGCAGGTGACATTGTGCTGTCTTTTGGTTCTTTATTTATCATGAGGCATGATCTCTGGATGTCTTTGATTGCAGGCGGATAATTACACTTGCATTAAATTTGCAAAATTGTATTATCAGTCTGTTTTTTGCAAATTTTCTTAATATTTAAAAAGCCCTTTTAATCTTCTATAGAGTTGTCTTTAAAGGAATACGTTTTCAATCTGTACACTGCACTTGATGGATTGTAGTGTGTGTATGTGTGTGTGTATGTGTGTATATATATATATATATATATATATATATATATATATATATATATATATATATATATATATATATATATATATATATATATATAAAAATATTTATTTATTTATTTATTTTTGTTTTTTTTTGTTTTGTTTAACAACCAATTTCCTCTCAGAAATGAACAGAAATTACATTTAGAAAATTTTTGGTCAGATGTTGAACTTCATCGATCCACATTTATGTGAAGTTTTGTTTTCGAAAATCCGCCAGGCTATTTTTAAATGAAGCTATAGGGCATCATAAATTCATCCTGCCAGACTGGATGAAAGATTATGAGGTATATGTGGTTGTATAAACAGTGTAGCTCAAAGTAGCACAGCTGTTCTGTTTATTTTTTCCCCCTGGTAAACATCAAACTGATTTGTGCCAATCTTTCCTGTTAACACATACATAATCTATAGATTAAAACTGTGTGACCAAACCAGGCTTATGAAATTCAAAGGGAAGGCCTTTGGTTCTCTTTAGCAACTTTGCAAGTCAGTTATTTGTAGAGCTTCAAGGAGGCGGCCGCTCTGCCAGTCAACTACATCACCGCTTACATGATGCTGTTTGACTTCAGCCACCTGCGCCCCAACCAGTGTGTGCTTATCTATATGGCTGCAGGTCAGTATGATTGATTGTGTCTGTGAGAGAGGGAGAAAGAGAGCAAGAGTAAGCAAGCATCTTATGTATAGGCTTTGCCAGATACAGGGTGGGGTTTATTGTCTAGAGATGTTTTTTTGCAGCTGTTAGTGATGACGTGCTTGCTTTGCTGTTGCAGATCTGGAATAATCTTTTATTACATTGAATTCAGTTATTTGTAGCGCTTTTGGGTTTTACTCCTTTGTTTTCACTCTTAAAAAAGCTTTTAAGTTGTTGTTAATGCTGATTAAATTAAAAAAAAAAGAGTATCTCTTTAATTTCCTGTGACTATCAATACTTGCTTGATAAAAAGCATCTGCTAACATATCGAAGCAGAATAAACATCACAGCAGCACTATAAAGCATAAACCAGATTGCATCATTGCTTTTGTTTTTCGCCAGGGATTACTGTTGAAATTACTGCTGTTTTATTTATTTATTTTTGGTGGTGTAGTAAAACCAGTCTACCAGGCCAGACTACACTTTATTAATCATAATTCACAGCACTCTTATAAATCACACATGTGACTAAGCTGTTTTTTGTTGTTGGGAATTACTAGTGCTTTCTTTCTTCTGCTTAATGGCCTATTATATAAATTTTTTTCTTAAATATGCCATGCCACAGTAATCAATATTGATTCAGACATGTGAAATGGGAACCCAGCTGTTTTACTGCATTTTTAAGTGTAATGTTTATAAAAATCCTCAAATTTCTTTGTAAATTTGTAAGTTGAGCACTCGTATTTTTGCAAGCAAGAATTTTATTTGAGGGGATAATTAAGAATTGTTTTTTATTTTTTAACATACCTTATTTATTATTAGTTGCAAGTCAGATTTTATGAATGCTGGAAAGTTAAAATTTTTTGACAAAGGAGAATCTGAGGATTAAGGACGTTGCACTTTGTGGATTCTCACTCATACAGCAGATATTAATTATGAATATGACAATATTAATAATGAATAAGATTTATCATTAATTTCTGTAAATGCGGTACTATGGGAATGATATCTATAGATGGATAGATAATGCATAGGACTAGATTGTTTGTGCTGCTCTTCTAATTCTTTCAAAATAAGCTGTGTGCCTTTAACTGTCTGAATCTCCATGAACGCTGTACCATTCCATATGGTCTTCCAGTGATCACAGCAAGACAGAGTGGCTTCTCTAACTGATTATGCTAATGTTGTACTGTAGGCTGGAGTGCATATGGAAAAGAGGATATACGAGTGTAGGAGATCGAAATTATACATGCAGTGAATGACTGAAGGCGAGAGCAATGCAGCTTGTGGGGAGAAGGAAGAGAAAGGAACTGAGAGGGAGAAATGAAATGTAAAAGCCGGGTGGAGGGTGGTGGTCTGTTTAGGCCGAAACTCTACCCCTACTCAATAGGATATTGTTCGACACACATCCTTCCCACCCTCGCTTTCTTGCTCTCTTTGGGCTTACACATCTGCATCCTCTGCCTGAATTCAGTACGTGGGATTAGATATGAACACACACAGCAGTGCTGGGTGGGAAAGTGAAGCCTTCCTGGCGAGGTACATGTATGTGAGTGATTCTTTGGCTCATGTCAGGAGGAAATACAGTGATCCATCTGGAGTGTCACAGAAGGCAGAACCTCAATGATCTCTCGGACCACCACACCCAGAACAGCGGGGGGGGGGGTTAGATAGAAGGGGAGAAAAGAATAGAATTAAAAACATTTTCTGTTCTAGTTAACAACTAATTTACTTGTATGGAACAATGAATCATAGCTGCTTTAAGTACTTTTACTTTTCCAAAACATGCAAAAAAGTAACCTAATTATCCTTTATTAATATACATTTATTTTAATAGAAATATTTGAAGATATACATCTATAGATAGATAAATGGATAGAAAGCATATGAAATACATACTAGCTACCTCAATAGGTACACCTGATTAGTCATGTTGGTGTTGATTTTTTTTTTTTTCAGTTTTTCTCTTTGAAATAACATGATGCATTGCCAGTTTATTCCTTCATATGAGACAAGGAGATCTGAGTTCAGTCTCGTCCCCAGATCTGTGTTTGCGTGCACGTGCTTACAGAAGAGAGCATATGTTTTCAGGAAACATTTGGGAGTTCAGTCCACAGGATGTTTTTTACATTTATCCTGGAACTAAAACGTGTTTCCTCTTTCACGTCTTAAGCTCCTGACACACACCCTGAGCTTGACAGCACTCCATGTGTTATGGCCAAGAACACTCTGGGGAAGGGTTTGGGCTGGTGTGAGGGGTGTGGGGCGGCATGTAGTCACTGTGTTTGTGCCAACAAACTTTCAAGTGTGGCCAAAAGCAAATCAACACTCATTAATTATCAAGCCATGATCAAGTTAACATTAAACTGAGACTCCACTGACTGTACACTGACCCAGGGCTGGCCAAAGAATTGCATTCGGACTAAGCGCTTTGGAAGGTGTGACCTGGAGCCTGTGATCATTTCTCAAATTGTATCAGATGGCTCTTTATGTAGAGTTAATTCATCCTATTCTGGACTTAACCAGTTACATTCGGTCATACTAAAATTCTTTACTTAGCTGTATGTATATGAAAAGTGACTTTCCTCTTTTTTTGCACCGACACACCCAACAGCGGCTGTGTGTTGCTGGGTTCACACATTTTTCAAACTGCTTTCACATTTTAATTGCTTAAAAGATTTATTATTGAATCCTTTTGACTATTAATTATCCAATAATGTCCTACTGCTGTACAGCGTGTAAACATTTGCAGTAGCACAGAATGAATATCGTGTAAACGGGTTTTATTTTAATCTTTTCATTCTCTGTATTGCTTTCAGATCACTGATCTCCTGCTATATTTTACATCTTTTTAGTGGCTTCTTTACTGGGGATTCAAACCGGTTTTAAAAGCACATAGGCTGAATCCTAAATGGCTTTTTGTTCACTATATGCTCAAGACATAAAGCATAGCATTGTAGTGTTGAGGAATCTACATTGTGCTCTGCAATCCAAGATCATGAGACTCAACTATTCGAAAGCAATAAATGTACATGTAAATTCAATTATAGAATGCATTTTGCATTTACAGTCATTTTACCTTAAAAATGTAAAAAGAAGAAAGTTATGTGAAAACAACTGACAAGGATTTTATCCAAAAGTTTTTTGTAAGTAATCTAACAAAAGTTTAAAACCTTGCATTTCCAAAAGTAATGAAATGCATGATCTTTACAATATTTATATTAAAATAATGTTATGCACATCAATATGTTAAAGTTGGGATATTTGAGAACTTATACTAAATGTATCATAACATATCTGTGCGTTTATTTGTGGGCTGTGGAATAGTGGCTGTTTTTAGCTGCTTGTGTTTAATATGGCGGCAGGTCAACAGAATTGAAATTAGGGCTTAAGAAAGTGGAGCAAAATCCTCTCTCTCTCTCTTTCTCTCACACACTGTCCTCTAGTTACCCTCTTTTCGTAGGCTATAACTGGGAATCTAGAATTCCACAGTATTTTTGAGGGAAATTTCTCCAAAGCACAATGGATCAGGCTGTAGTGACTGAGGGCTGCCAAATATCTATGTGTATCTGTTTGTGGGTGTGAATTTGTAAGCAAAGGGTGAAAAATAAAGACTTCACTGTGCCCATAGTGCATTTTGTGTGCTGTGTGTATGTGGTGTCCTCATGCACCGTTGTTTATAATGAACCTTATCGGATGAGCATCGGTCTTCATTCAGCCATGAAAAACAATGGAATTTAATCGTGAGCAGAACAAATGCAATTAGCCATGGAAATCTGTTTATGGCCCTGGAGACTCTCTTATACTCCATCCTGCTTCACTTTTCTTTCTCTCTCCCTCTCTCTCTTGTCTGTCTTTATATTCTTCTTTCTTGCTAATGGCTCGGTTTTCCATCTCAGTAAAAGCAACACTGTGTTGAAGAAAGAAAAAAAAAAAAGATAATTTCCTATTCCCAGTGTCTGGTTAGAAATTCGACTGTAGGGTAAGCAGTTGTCATGGCAATATTGCTGCTGGTCTTGTGATTAGGGCACTAAAGTCATAAGGTAGATTGACCCTCTGTACACACAGACAAACACGGTTACAGTGTGAGCGCCAGCAGGGAAGAAGCCGGTAAATAAGAAGTGTGCGATTTGTGTAAATGTATTGTGGACAGACACGTCAGTTTGGCTGGGTCTCTATGGCAGCACAAACCAAGTTCACCCTTACCACACCCTTTAATTCTTCCACTTTATACACACGCACACATAGATTCACACAGGAAGCTGAACAAATGGGTTATGGGTATTTTAAAAGTCTACATTCTTATTCCAGTGGCTAATTTCACAGTATGATAGTTAATTTGTTCAAAAAGACTGATTCGAATTTCATATTGCACCGCAGTTGTGTGACTTGAAATAAAATCCAATGCAGTGCTTTTTCTTCACGGTTATACATCAGCCTGCATTTCTTATATGCATATAATAAAATCTCTATCACTTTTTGATCATTTCTATATTCCAGAATTTTTTTTAAATACATTCTCCAACAATTAAAATATTGTGCAGTCATAAAGGACACTGAAAGCATTTGTATGGTATGTTGCTTGGCCTTACTCTGGGTGTGTGTGGGGGTGTGGGGTGTTCCCCCACCCCCCTCATTCTGGCATTCAATAAGCGCTGCCCTTTATGCTTCAGTGACCTTTATGAATGCATTCTCACTTCCTGCCTTTCCTGATCGTTTTGTCCTACACATATATTTAATCTAATTCTCTCAAACACAAATGAGTGCTTACTTTCAACTTTGTAACCAGTTTAAATCGTCTGCGCTTAGCGTTAATTCGGTTAATGAAGTGAACAAACATGCACACACGCAAATTAGAAAAACAGTTAAAATATTTTTATTAAGGCAGATTTTGGGAAAGTGTAAGGGCTATTTATTTATGTATTCATTAAAAATTAGCACAGTTTCATATTAGCCTTCTAAGCTTGATTTGGAATGCGACTGTCGTTTTAGACTTTGGCTTTAGACTTTGAACTTGCTAATAAACTTTATTTATTTATTTTTCCCCCAGTCTGATTTTTCATTTCAGTTAATTGCTTTCTTGTAGGCTTTGTCCCACAATAGTGATACTACCCAGGCACAGAGCCATACCACACTCCACAGACACTGACATATTGAGATGGGAGTGTAAATCACTTGACAGTGCCCCACACTTCGCACACTGAAGGTGGCTTGGACATCATACAGAGATGGAGAAGAACTGCACCAAGCTGACCAATTGCCCATGGGTGACTGGCGCCTCTATTTTGCAGTGTCATGTTGCACAGCACTGGTGCTAGTTGACTCTGTCTGTACACTTCAGCTCTAACTAATGCTCATTTCACTTGGTGTTTGAAGCCAGCAAAGACGGTTCTGTGGTTGGTTTTCTTGGTTTAGTAAATTGATAGGAGGCAAGGAACCAGTGTGATGTAAATGAGAACGCAGCTTCTTTATCTGCTTGGCTTTTTGTAATGATGCTGCCTGAAATCTTTGAATTTGGAAATACAATTTGTAGGTGGATTGCACTCTTCAGAATGGGAACCATTTCCCCCCCCCAATGGTTTTCATTTCAATTTGATTCGTACAGAGCAAGGTCAGAGCAGCTTTATGGAAGAAAAAAAAAAACGATTACAAGTATAAATTTGTCCCTATACTGTAGGTTTATCTCTAATGAGCAAACAAATGGCAAGTCAAGCTTGCTTGTCAGTTTTTCAGCTTCTATCCATTTGCTAGAAGTACAATTTTAGAAATGAGGATTCTTTAGATTGCTTTTTAGCATATTGGCTTTTTATTAGGTCATGTTTCGCTTTAAGGTGCCCACTAAGCAAACAAATTATAGAATCGGTTAGGGTGTTAGACTTTCTTTTTTATTATTATTCCCAAACACAATGCGGCACCATTCTTGTAATTAAATAGCCAAGCCCTACATTCAAAATCTAGACAGACAGTCTGAACTGGCTTTAAAGTAGTAGCTAGTAATTTGTTTGGTTACATTCCAAACAGTATTCGACCTCACTAATTGGAAGGGCAGAAGAGGAGACTGCTGTAAACACTGCTACTGTAGGTGGTATAGGAGACATTTTGCTAACCTGGGTCTTTAATTTATTATGAATCCAGGGTAGTACCACTTGTACAACTTGGAGTTATGCAGTTGCAGAATGTATTTGTTTTCTTAATTTCTTTTAATAGTAGTAAGGCAGTGGGTAGGGTCACCAGCAAGTATTGATTGATGCTCTTCTGTGGCGCTTATTGTGTGTTTTCGGTTTATTTATTTGGTAGTGACATGTTGTACCCCCGATTCAACCGCGCAACCTTCAAATCTGTAGTCCAGTGTCGTATTCGTTGAGCAGTCACTGATCCGATATGGTGTATGCATGCCGGCTTGTGAAGACTCTCCAGTTTTGGTTCATACGGTGCATTTTTGCTACACATTTGTAGATCAGCCGTTTTTATTTTGGTTGTATGCTCTTGCTCTTTAGTAAACTGGACAATCTGTATTTTGCTTATTCTATCTTAATACAGGAGGGGTGGGGATCGCTGCCACTCAGCTCTGTAAGACTGTGAAGGATGTCACTATCTTTGGAACTGCCTCCGCCAGTAAGCATGAGGTTATCAGCGAGGGAGGAGTCACACACCCCATTGACTACCGTTCACGGGACTATGTCGAGGAGGTCCGCAAGATCAACCCCAAAGGTAAACACTGACCAAATATTTTGAAGTTATAGAAAGCTTAAGAATGGTAAAGGTTGACTTACTAGTTTAGAGCTACATCATTAAAGTTCCTAACATTCCTGTTTGAATCAGTTAACCTCCTCCCTTAGCTGTTATCCTTTTGTCTATGTTTTCCATAAATGCCCAGTGTGGGTGCAGGTTTTTATTCTAACCAATCAAGGGCCACACCTGATGGCCATGAAAAATATAAATCAACAAAAAGGTAGAATTTGGAGTCGACTTGCTTGGTTGGCTTTATCTAATTTATCAGCTTTCCATAATAATGATAAACTGTAAAATTTACTCTAGGCCCAATTTAACTTGCATGTCTTCATTATACAAAAGGTGAAACCAAACCTATATTGCCACTTGAGAACAGTTTAGATCTACTGTAAAGTGGTAGTAGCTGATCTACTTAATTGCATCAAACTCAAAGTTCTATGCTGTAAATTCACGAAGTGATGACTGACTAAACAAACCTTTGTTGCTTGTTTGTTTATTTAAACTTTATTCTATGTCAAGCTGCTATTTTACTGGTTATATTTTTAGCATCTTCTTTGTCTAGACATATTTATAAAGAGAGATTTTATGTGATCTATATGTTTAAGTTCATCATGTTTTAAATGTATATCTGCTGCTTAGTCAGGGTTATTTCAAGATTTGCGTAATAAACAATGTTTGTCTGACTCAATCTCACAGACCAAATTGCACCAGACTGCACACAGTTGAGATTAGACTACAAGACTTATTTGGAGATGAGGAGCACCGACATGACCTAGTTTACGCAGACTTTATCGCTAATAACGGAGCTGTATGCTGCCCCAAGTGCAACATTCAGTGATTTTGGAAAGTTCAACTTTACTGCACATAATCTAAGGACCATCCTGATGACTGGGGAATTATGACTCCTGTAAATTTATTAAGAATGACGAATGATTTCATGGTGAATACTTTTGTGTCTCCACCTCAAGAAGTCAGTTTGAAACAGGCTTTGGTGCCTTTTGTTGTTTGCATTTTGATAACTTGTCTGGTGTGTTATTCTAACCTTGAATTGTAGCATTGTTATTCGTGTGTGTGTGTGTGTGTAAATACATCTGTATTTTTAACTCTGCAGGAAGATTTTTGCTCTTTATCTTATCAGAAAAACGGAAGAGCGATCAACTTTTTTTTTGTTTTTTTTTTGTTGTTTTTTTCTTCATCACTGTAAATAAGAAACAGTGTAGATGAATAATGGGAATATTATTCACTCAAACATATTTTGTGTGTGTTCCTTTTTTAAGGGGTGGACATTGTCCTGGATCCTCTTGGAGGTTCTGACACCCATAAGGGTTACAACCTGTTGAAGCCAATGGGCAAACTCATCAGTTACGGTGAGTCCGAAGGCAGAAATCAATGTCCTGTGTATTGTGATTTTGAAAGTTCTTCCTCATGTGCTAACATTTAGATAGTGGGACTGCAGTTATCATTTACACAAGCATTTTGGTCTGGCTTATCCATTGTTTAGCATGTTCCTTTTTTTTCGACAGTTGGTTTACCTTGAAGTTTTTAGACATTGTGATCATTTAAACAGTATACCTAGTCGAATAAAAAAAAAAAAGAACTGCACAAAGGTAACAAAATGACCCACTGCAAATGATGAACAAAGTTTTGTGGTCTGAATAACAAATCAAATGAAAGTGTTCAATATTCAAGTAAATTATATGGAAATAATACTTTTTTACGTTTGTGTTAGTTTGTGGTTTTTGTAATTTATTTTTTTTCTTTACCAGAGATTACTTTCTATTAAAATTGATTGTGGAATGTACCAGCTAATAAGGTTCTGCTCAAATTATCACCATCCCTACAACTCTGTCCTCTGTAGTTAATCCTGGAATATACTGTGTGTAGTAGGATGTTTTTGTTTATATTGCACAAAGCGCTAGTGTCCACTAACTTCCACCTGCGATGCTGACTACACCTTTAAACTGATCATGATGCATGCATATGGTTAGGGATTCTACCAGAGACCACAAAGTGCTGCACTTCACTGAAACAGCTTATTGAAGCTGACCCTGAGGCATTAATGCAAAGCGAGTGTAGGCTTCAGCTGATCGTGTAGGATAAGCATGCATGATCAGCACGTAGTCAGCTCCTCGCTTTCTCCACATGTTTAAAAACCTAATGCCCATGAAAAGTTTACTAACACAGCACTCTTGTGTCCCTCTGCTGCGCGCTCTCTTTTTCTTGCTCTCTTTCTCGCTCTCTCTCGCTCCCTCCCATTCCCAGTCTCCTCAGTCTCACCCTCTTTCTCTTTTGCTCTCAAACTCAACACCCCCAAGCTTGGGCTTATCAGCATCATGGCAGCCAAGTGAAACAATGGAGCCTCTATCTGCCCCAGAACCCGGCCTGTGTCCGAATGTAGCAGACTGGGACATGTCCAAATCTCAGGCCGGCTCAGAGCCCATTGTGTGTGTGTGTGTGTGTGTGTGTGTGTATCTGAGTGCAGGCAGCAGAAATGGTTGGGTGAGAGGGCAGATTTAGTACTCGAAAAAAGATAATTGCTTAAAGATTGCTAAAAGGAAGGACAGCCGAGAAAACTCGAACGAGCTGATGGGTGAAAGTGTTCACGGATGTGAAAACAGAACTGTGGGGATATCAAGAAAGTCAGGGTTATAGGGTGCAACTCTGCAAGCACACAATGCTGAGACACCTAGGAGAAAAGGCATGTAATGAGTCACTAAATGAAAAGGACTCGCAGTGGATCCACGGAACAGTGGCTTGTCAGTCGGACTGAAACCAAACACACACAAGCTCTTATTCACCATACTTCGAGAACATGCTTAGAATTCAGACCCCAAAATTCTTTCAGTAATACGCTCGCCCACTGAACACACACGCGCACACACACAGGCCACAGTGGCCCCATTCATCCTAATAATCCACTTTCCAAATTAAGCGTAAAAGCAACACAATTATAAAAGCTGCATATCATTTTGGTTTTCCTGCGCGTTCCTGAAAGCGATGTCTTCAGGCGTCTTCACACACTAATAAAATGTAGCCTGAATGTTTAACTTAATATAGCAAGTCTCGCTAAAAATTTCCAAAACATTTTGCGCATGTGTGTATTGTGGCTGAGTGAATGTAAAATTAAAGTCATTTGCTCCTAAATTAGTTGTTGCTTTCCCAAACACAAGTTAAATAATAAAAACCAGTGATATTTTTATTACACAATATAATAGCCTTATGTGAGCTAGAGCCTTAACTTGATTTTTCAATATAGCATAAAGCCCAACATAAGTTAGCTGATTTAGTTTTTTATTGTACATTGAAATTGCAGTACTGCCCCAACATTGCTTCATTTTAATCACTATGATTGTCTAAAAAATGCTAGCTTGGTGACATTGCTAGCTAGTACTGGTAGAGAGGTGGCACTAGCATCTAAAGAAGTGGGAGGACTTTCAGGGATTCATTTGTTAACATTTTTTTTTTTTTTTTTTTGCGATAAATAATCAGAGGCTTACATTTCTGAAGCTAGATTTCTATACTATTTCTATATTATTTAGCTTGGCTAACAGTTTACCTCGCTAACATTTAGCACAGTGCTGTGTTTAGATAACTATCACAACCTTCAGACCAGAAGGCTACAAAGGGTGTCAGTACAAAGAATTAAGGCAAGCCAGGCTGAAATATTTTTTCACTTCTCTCAAATGTGTGGAGAAGTAGAACATGTACTTGCTTAATCACGCTCAGGTTATTACGTAATCTAACAAACGGATGCAACATGATCTAAATATACTCCTATAGGTATAGTGTTTTTATTTTTTATTTATTTATAAAAAAATTCTCTTCCAGTTTTGTTTTTTGAAAACCGCTCAAGCCTCACAATGTATGCCATACACAGGTGCCGCCAACATGCTGTCTGGTCAGAAGAAAAACCTGTTTGCTGTGGCTAAAACCTGGTACCAGCAGTTCTCCATTCACACCTTGAGTCTGTGCCAGAACAACCGTGCCGTCTGCGGCTTCCACCTGGGCTACCTGGACTCTGAGCTCGTCGTAGATGTCATGAAGGGCTTGCTGGATCTGTACCAGCAGGGCAAGATCAAACCCCGCATTGACTCCACCTACCACCTTGAGCAGGTGGGTGCGCATAGTGTGCGCTTTATAACTCTTGCACTGGTTAAATGAAAGATTTACTTGCTATATATGTTGACTGATGTTAAGTTTTTATTATTATTTTTTTTTAGTTATGGTGGCATAAGCAATAACAGCAATAAAATAAATTAACGTCATAAGCTTCGCACAATATTAAATATAACGGAAGAAATATAAATGCTATGATAGTTATAGCATTGATTTGTTCAGTAACTAATAATTGTATTCACTGGCAACAATTGTGGTAAAAATAGGACCCTTTTAAATGCTGTTTATTAGAAAATGCTCATGGGGTGTTGAGTAACACAATCATGTGTAATAAATGCATAGGTTAGGAACAGCACCTAAAGAGTTGTATTTAGTCAATTCCATTTTTTTTCTATTCATCTCTCATCAATGTGTCTCGGTCACATTTCCGCTCTTATCCTCTGCTTATTTAGTCCTTTCTCCTGTTGCTATGGAGACCTTGCTCCATGTTTGCTTAGGAGATGGTCAGATCGACATGAGTTTGGTTTCAGTAAAGCCGAGTGATTTGCTGAGATCTTCTGGATGTCCTTGTTCAATAAAAACGTTTGCACATAATCCGCTCAGGTTCAACACTTTTGACGTGACGTGTATGGTGCACAAAAATAGTAAAATGCATACATACAAAACAATTGGTTAACCTCTTAATTAATTCAGCTCAAAGCAAACTATAAATATTAATTATTCAGTAACTAGTTGAAGTAATTGAAAAGGTAAGGATTGTAGATCCAGACCCAGATGATGCATGTGTGAGGAATCCAGCATTATCTCGCTGTCCCTCAAGGACAGCAAAACTATTTTTTTTCCCACTCACACCTAAAATTATAGAATAGAGTTTGAGTTTTAGAAATGTATCCATTTCCATTTTCATTCATGTATGGGGCAGGGACAGCTAATAAGTTGTGCATAGCAACAAAAAGGCTATAGTGAGCATTTAGTGCATCCAAAGTCTCATACCAAATTATAATAAATAAAATTTTTTTAGCAAATAATGCTTATAAAGCCTCTCCCTTTCTATCTGTAGTAGTAGTTAGTCATCAGGGTCAGGATTTTTCAGTTGCTAGGAGATGCTTCTCTGTTGCCATGGCGTCGGTTGCTGGGCGGTGTGGTGTGGGAGAGGTGAATGGCTTGGGAATCAGAGGAAAAACAGCAGAAAGAGCTAGAGACAGGAGTGGAGAGAAACTTGGACATGTGGATACATTTTCTTTCACTTAATTTTATTTCTTTTTTGACTGCATTCATTCAGCTTGGTTGCAGCTAATTTTTGATTTTACCATGAGATCAATTGTTCCATTCTTTTCTTTTTCATATCTATTTTGTGTTTGTGTGCGCAATTGAGTTTTAGATCGTCCTTCTTGTTCAATTTTCTTATCTTAGCAGATGGATCTACAAGCTGCTCTTTTTTTTTTCTCCAACCCTCTCTCTCTCTCTCTCTCTCTCTCTCTCTCTCTCTCTCTCTCTCTCTCTCTCTCTCTCTCACTCTGAGCAGGTTGGTGATGCCATGCGTGGGATGCAGGAGAGGGGCAACATCGGCAAAATCATCCTCTCCACCGAGCCCATGAAGGAGGAGCCCAAGAAGGAGGAGGCCAAGAAAGACGAGAAGGAGAAGAAAGAGGACAAGAAGAAAGAGGAAAGAAGAAGGACGACAAGAAGAAGGATGAGTCCAAGAAGGATGAAAAGAAGAAAGAGGAGACCAAGAAGGAGGAAAAGAAAGCTGAGGAAAAGAAACCAGAGGAGAAGTTAGAAGAGAAGAATGCAGAAGAGAAGAAAGAAGAGGCCAAGAAAGAAGAGAATTGAGAGTTGGGCAGAAGCTAGGCAGGAAATTGGTGGCTGTGAATTGTTTGTCTTTGGAGTAGGGGATTATTTGAGTCTGTGTTGCGTGTATGTGTGCGAGTGTGTTTGTGTGTAGTGGTGTTGGGAAGTACAGCGTAGTCCAGCTCTCTGCTCAACCCCAGGCACTTACTCTGGCCTTAAATCATCGCCTTGTGCTGAAATCTGTAATTGTTTATCCAGCCTTGTATAAGTTGAGAACTCAAAAGCTGTTTACTAACTAACTAACAAGTGCACAAGCCTGTGCATGCACGTGCACACACACACACACTCCTACACCCACACACACACACACACACACACACACACACACACCAGGGATATGCCACTCTATTATGCCACTAAATTTCTCTTATGTTACTTTTCCTGTATTCACTCCTGTACTCTGTGCTGTTACTATTCTTTAACTGCGTGCCATTTGAGGTATGCTGGATCAGTATTATACTGCCAAAGCCACTAATTCATCATTTTCTGCTCCTCCTCATCCTCTCACCTTCAACATTGCTTTAACACACTACTCTCATCTCAAGCACTTGTTCTTTAGCATTTCAGATTTGGCTTAACTGCATTCTCAATGCTTTTTTGTCTAATAGCTGTGCACCCACAAAGGATTATGGGTAAATGCCAGGGTTGAGCAGGAGTCCTGTTGCCATGACTACAATGTTTCATACGTGTTCTGTCTCTTTATCCCAAACTCCCTCCCACTCATCTTCACCATACTTCGAGAACATGCTTAGAATTCAGACCCCAAAATTCTTTCAGTAATACGCTCGCCCACTGAACACACACGCGCACACACACAGGCCACAGTGGCCCCATTCATCCTAATAATCCACTTTCCAAATTAAGCGTAAAAGCAACACAATTATAAAAGCTGCATATCATTTTGGTTTTCCTGCGCGTTCCTGAAAGCGATGTCTTCAGGCGTCTTCACACACTAATAAAATGTAGCCTGAATGTTTAACTTAATATAGCAAGTCTCGCTAAAAATTTCCAAAACATTTTGCGCATGTGTGTATTGTGGCTGAGTGAATGTAAAATTAAAGTCATTTGCTCCTAAATTAGTTGTTGCTTTCCCAAACACAAGTTAAATAATAAAAACCAGTGATATTTTTATTACACAATATAATAGCCTTATGTGAGCTAGAGCCTTAACTTGATTTTTCAATATAGCATAAAGCCCAACATAAGTTAGCTGATTTAGTTTTTTATTGTACATTGAAATTGCAGTACTGCCCCAACATTGCTTCATTTTAATCACTATGATTGTCTAAAAAATGCTAGCTTGGTGACATTGCTAGCTAGTACTGGTAGAGAGGTGGCACTAGCATCTAAAGAAGTGGGAGGACTTTCAGGGATTCATTTGTTAACATTTTTTGTTTTTTTTTTGCGATAAATAATCAGAGGCTTACATTTCTGAAGCTAGATTTCTATACTATTTCTATATTATTTAGCTTGGCTAACAGTTTACCTCGCTAACATTTAGCACAGTGCTGTGTTTAGATAACTATCACAACCTTCAGACCAGAAGGCTACAAAGGGTGTCAGTACAAAGAATTAAGGCAAGCCAGGCTGAAATATTTTTTCACTTCTCTCAAATGTGTGGAGAAGTAGAACATGTAATGCTTAATCACGCTCAGGTTATTACGTAATCTAACAAACGGATGCAACATGATCTAAATATACTCCTATAGGTATAGTGTTTTTATTTTTTATTTATTTATAAAAAAATTCTCTTCCAGTTTTGTTTTTTGAAAACCGCTCAAGCCTCACAATGTATGCCATACACAGGTGCCGCCAACATGCTGTCTGGTCAGAAGAAAAACCTGTTTGCTGTGGCTAAAACCTGGTACCAGCAGTTCTCCATTCACACCTTGAGTCTGTGCCAGAACAACCGTGCCGTCTGCGGCTTCCACCTGGGCTACCTGGACTCTGAGCTCGTCGTAGATGTCATGAAGGGCTTGCTGGATCTGTACCAGCAGGGCAAGATCAAACCCCGCATTGACTCCACCTACCACCTTGAGCAGGTGGGTGCGCATAGTGTGCGCTTTATAACTCTTGCACTGGTTAAATGAAAGATTTACTTGCTATATATGTTGACTGATGTTAAGTTTTTATTATTATTTTTTTTTAGTTATGGTGGCATAAGCAATAACAGCAATAAAATAAATTAACGTCATAAGCTTCGCACAATATTAAATATAACGGAAGAAATATAAATGCTATGATAGTTATAGCATTGATTTGTTCAGTAACTAATAATTGTATTCACTGGCAACAATTGTGGTAAAAATAGGACCCTTTTAAATGCTGTTTATTAGAAAATGCTCATGGCGTGTTGAGTAACACAATCATGTGTAATAAATGCATAGGTTAGGAACAGCACCTAAAGAGTTGTATTTAGTCAATTCCATTTTTTTTCTATTCATCTCTCATCAATGTGTCTCGGTCACATTTCCGCTCTTATCCTCTGCTTATTTAGTCCTTTCTCCTGTTGCTATGGAGACCTTGCTCCATGTTTGCTTAGGAGATGGTCAGATCGACATGAGTTTGGTTTCAGTAAAGCCGAGTGATTTGCTGAGATCTTCTGGATGTCCTTGTTCAATAAAAACGTTTGCACATAATCCGCTCAGGTTCAACACTTTTGACGTGACGTGTATGGTGCACAAAAATAGTAAAATGCATACATACAAAACAATTGGTTAACCTCTTAATTAATTCAGCTCAAAGCAAACTATAAATATTAATTATTCAGTAACTAGTTGAAGTAATTGAAAAGGTAAGGATTGTAGATCCAGACCCAGATGATGCATGTGTGAGGAATCCAGCATTATCTCGCTGTCCCTCAAGGACAGCAAAACTATTTTTTTTTCCCACTCACACCTAAAATTATAGAATAGAGTTTGAGTTTTAGAAATGTATCCATTTCCATTTTCATTCATGTATGGGGCAGGGACAGCTAATAAGTTGTGCATAGCAACAAAAAGGCTATAGTGAGCATTTAGTGCATCCAAAGTCTCATACCAAATTATAATAAATAAAATTTTTTTAGCAAATAATGCTTATAAAGCCTCTCCCTTTCTATCTGTAGTAGTAGTTAGTCATCAGGGTCAGGATTTTTCAGTTGCTAGGAGATGCTTCTCTGTTGCCATGGCGTCGGTTGCTGGGCGGTGTGGTGTGGGAGAGGTGAATGGCTTGGGAATCAGAGGAAAAACAGCAGAAAGAGCTAGAGACAGGAGTGGAGAGAAACTTGGACATGTGGATACATTTTCTTTCACTTAATTTTATTTCTTTTTTGACTGCATTCATTCAGCTTGGTTGCAGCTAATTTTTGATTTTACCATGAGATCAATTGTTCCATTCTTTTCTTTTTCATATCTATTTTGTGTTTGTGTGCAATTGAGTTTTAGATCGTCCTTCTTGTTCAATTTTCTTATCTTAGCAGATGGATCTACAAGCTGCTCTTTTTTTTTTCTCCAACCCTCTCTCTCTCTCTCTCTCTCTCTCTCTCTCTCTCTCTCTCTCTCTCTCTCTCTCTCATCCCTCTCTCACTCTGAGCAGGTTGGTGATGCCATGCGTAGGATGCAGGAGAGGGGCAACATCGGCAAAATCATCCTCTCCACCGAGCCCATGAAGGAGGAGCCCAAGAAGGAGGAGGCCAAGAAAGACGAGAAGGAGAAGAAAGAGGACAAGAAGAAAGAGGAAAAGAAGAAGGACGACAAGAAGAAGGATGAGTCCAAGAAGGATGAAAAGAAGAAAGAGGAGACCAAGAAGGAGGAAAAGAAAGCTGAGGAAAAGAAACCAGAGGAGAAGTTAGAAGAGAAGAATGCAGAAGAGAAGAAAGAAGAGGCCAAGAAAGAAGAGAATTGAGAGTTGGGCAGAAGCTAGGCAGGAAATTGGTGGCTGTGAATTGTTTGTCTTTGGAGTAGGGGATTATTTGAGTCTGTGTTGCGTGTATGTGTGCGAGTGTGTTTGTGTGTAGTGGTGTTGGGAAGTACAGCGTAGTCCAGCTCTCTGCTCAACCCCAGGCACTTACTCTGGCCTTAAATCATCGCCTTGTGCTGAAATCTGTAATTGTTTATCCAGCCTTGTATAAGTTGAGAACTCAAAAGCTGTTTACTAACTAACTAACAAGTGCACAAGCCTGTGCATGCACGCGCACACACCCACACACACACACACACTCCTACACCCACACACACACACACACTCCTACACCCACACACACACACACCAGGGATATGCCACTCTATTATGCCACTAAATTTCTCTTATGTTACTTTTCCTGTATTCACTCCTGTACTCTGTGCTGTTACTATTCTTTAACTGCGTGCCATTTGAGGTATGCTGGATCAGTATTATACTGCCAAAGCCACTAATTCATCATTTTTCTGCTCCTCCTCATCCTCTCACCTTCAACATTGCTTTAACACACTACTCTCATCTCAAGCACTTGTTCTTTAGCATTTCAGATTTGGCTTAACTGCATTCTCAATGCTTTTTTTGTCTAATAGCTGTGCACCCACAAAGGATTATGGGTAAATGCCAGGGTTGAGCAGGAGTCCTGTTGCCATGACTACAATGTTTCATACGTGTTCTGTCTCTTTATCCCAAACTCCCTCCCACTCATCTTCCTGGTCATATCTGTTCTCCCCTTAGTGAATCCTGTTCTCCTATTAGGACCAGACTCGCTGATGGAGAAGTCAATCATTGAGCCCCGCCCACATTGTTCACCAAGGCAATAAGGAGGAGTCAGTGTGGTTTCTAATTAGCTGTTCTAATTTCACATGCACCTGTTAAAACTCGAAAATATGATCGATTTCTTTAAAAGGTTTCAATGTAAGGACCAAACTGCAAGTAAAGACTGGTTTTTTTTTTTTTTTTTTTTCCTTTCCAGAAGTAATGACAATTCCAGGTTTCAAAAAGAATGCAGGTTGTGGGCCAGCAAAAGGAAAGAGGCGGTGATGCAATGAAATATTTTTTTAGGCACGCTTTCAAAAACACAAAAGAAAACTAAGGACAGAACTAAAATGCCATATGATATCGTATAAAGGTCCTATGTCTTCGATTTAGTGGCCTGGTTAAGCGTATAGTCGTGATTTCAATCAAGCTGTGCACAAATCAAATCATGACCGTCATTAAACATGTTGCTTGCTAGGATCTTAATGGAGTTCACTAAAGAACAGTACCCATCTAACATCTCCCCACACATAGGCATGCAGACACACACATTCTGAGGTTATTGTATTACAGCAGAGATGTGAAAACACTCTTTGAGATTTGAGATCCTGAATGTTTTTTTTTTTTTTTTTTTTTCCTGAGCCTCCTCCAGGATTCCACATTATCTGGAGCATTCCACTTCGATCCTTATGACCGTTGGCCTGTTTCCAGTGTAATTGTTGTTTTTCAGATTTTCTACTTCATTTTCTCTCTCTCTCTCTCTCTCTCTCTCTCTCTCTCTCTCTCTCTCTCTCTCTGTCTCTGTCTCTCTCGCTCTCTTGAGTTTTACAGCCAGTAGTTGGCATAGCAACAGGCATTTGGCCAGCAAGCAATGACACAGTTGCCCCCACCATCCCACCCACCAATTCCAAGCACTCCACACTTATTTACGTGCTTTTGATCCTCCGGCTTTTATACAACTAAATATTGTTTAAAATCTCTTTCTATGCTGATTTGACATGTATTCAGGCTGCTGTGTCAGAGTCCAGTCCAAAGGGTGTAACCTGGCACGCCTTCCAACTCTGAAACCTGTCATTCAAACTCACTGACTCCTCCCTCGGCTAGACTTATGCATCTGTAGTGCACTACTGCCTCTCATGGCGATGTAGATGCACTGCAGTGACTTTTTTTTTTTTTTTTTTCCTCCCCTTCCCTTTCCGTCCCTCCGTCAGTGGGTCTGGTTTTTGTCTGTGTGTGAAGTGCAGTGTGTTTGTAAGAGTGTGTGTTGTGTACAGATGTGGTTGAGAAGTTGTATGGATGTACGTCTTTGTCCTCAGGTCAGTTGTCAGATCTAGATGAAAATGTTTTTTTTTTTTTGTTTTGTTTTTTCTTCCTGTCTCTACCTCCCTTATACTATGAGCTAGCTCTCCTGTCCACCCTCCTTGCAGTTTAATCTTTAACAAACATAACTTGTAAACATCTCTTTTTCTCTCTCCCTCCCTGTGGTGAATGGCCTGTGTTTAATTTGGTATTATTTGCACTCTGCTTGTGGATCGTAATGCACTTATAGGGATGGCAGTCCCACTTCCCGCCCCACTGTTCCTCAGGAGTCCCCTCAATTTATTTTTGTTTAGCGCACACACACACACACACACACACACACACACACACACACACACACACTGCGCTTTCTTGCATTCATAAGCACGCATATGAATAGTTTTTGCTCTCTACACACACGTCACGTATAGAAACAGAACTTCATCTCAACCTTTGATCATTTTGAGCTTGTCCATACATGGAGGAGGTTACCAGAATGCATCGGGAAGGGTGTGGCACTGCCATCCTTGTCTAAAGAGTGACAGTGTTCTGACACGAGACCGGCAACTGGATTCGGCGAATGCGAATTCTGTTTCGGGATCATTTGCGCCCATGTTGTATTTTGTTTTGTTGTGTATCTCTGGTTCTCTGCCTGTGTTCTTGTGAAAAGTGCTTCACTTTCTGAAGCACAACATGACCCCTACTAACCCTCCAGCAAAGGGCATCCTCATTCTTTTCCCTGTTGGTTTTTTTTTTTGTTTGTTTGTTTGGTTTTTTTTGGTTTGTTTTTGTTGTTGCTGTGTAGCCCTATTATTCGTTTGAGTGTTTTTAAGTTGAAGAGGCTTCGCTGCACTTCCATTCAAATGTGAGGAATGACATTTTGTTGATCCTGATTGTGTGCCAAACTGTGCTTGAGGCTCTTGCCTTCACTCCAGCTATCCTTACTACACTGAACGACAAAACAGAAGGAACGACAAGAATCATTGCTGGTCGCTTTTAAAACGACCTTCATTAAAAAAAAATAAAAGGAAAAAAAAAATTAACCAATGTCGTACCTGTCGTGTGTGGTTGATCGCATCGCTGAAAGTTACTGGTGCTTAAAAAAAAACTCCTGGCTTTTTCGCTAATCCATGTAAACGCTGTTTAGGTCTCACTGTGCCGATTCGTTTTCCGAACACTGGAATACCTCCACGAAAGACACACATGCACATACACTTGCCAACCTCTCTGGCACACCAGCTCTGCTCAGAAGGGCTGATCTGTCAATCAGTTAATGCTAAATCTGTTAGTGTTTACAACTCAACAGGAAATAACAGACAGTGCAGAACTGGTGATCAGACTTGATGAGTTAAGATACAGCTGAAAATGCCAACTAAAGTCAACCTGCTCAAAGAAAAACATTTTGTGTTCATGCATGCAGCAACTGCAATGTTTGGACTGGATTCTAGTTGTAGAACCCAGGTTCCACCCTGGATCTTCCATCTCATTCTCTAAGCAGGGTTGTTCTGGTCATATACCCCTTTGGCTGGGTGACATCAGGGCTGTTCCACCATTTCCTCCGTCGTGATTTCATCTGGCTGTACAGCAAAAATCAATTCTGCAGTTCAGTCCCGGTAGTATTAACATCTGCTTTATTGTTGCATGCATTCACTGGCATGAGGTTTATACATTAGCATGCAGTTTGCTTTTTAGTCAGCGTACCTATTTTCTTAGGTTCATAGGCCCAAGATAAGCTTAGCTGCAAGTGTGTGTGTCTCTGGTTTATATGGAGATATGCTGTGTGGATAATTCAGGGCTCTGTCTGAGCCACTCTGTTTCCTAGTTTTCTCTCTCCATTCCATAGCCGCTATAACTTTCCGAGAACAGGAAACTCATTTTAAGACTGCTTTCAGCTTTTTCAGAGCAGTGGTGTGTGACCCAAACTGCTTGAGCGTATACATTTTTACCTTTTGTCTTTTCAACACCAAAACTGATGAATAATTAGCTTTTTTTTTTTTCTTTTCCTCAATAAATTACTATGTGCTGGTTGACAGGGTACTTACCAAATGATAAATTTATAAAACGTACAACTTGGATTTCTCCACCGTAGTTGTGGTATTTATCAAAGCGACGCATTTGTAAGAACTGAGATTTCTATATAGATGCGTCAGGCATTTGTATGTTAGGACCCGAATGATTGCCATGACATGACTCAACACCTCAGTTGCTAAATAGCTTAAATCATTGCTTTTCTCTCGAGCTGTGTTTGTATAATCACCCTTTCTTCCACACACGTCAGAGATGCGACAGACTGTTTCCTTTGTTTTTCCTTCATCAGTGTTCCCCAGCCTCCCCCTTTTTCTCTCTATCTCCAATGTATTTGAGACCCTTTGAAGGGGCCGCTGCTTCTGTGCTCGACTCTGGGTTGGATCACGTGTGACTCGCAAAGGTGGTCAAGAGGACCATAGAGCTCGTTTAACGCTTCTGTGTGTGATGTTACCATTATGCCTTACATGTTTTCCAGGACTAATAAAAGAGCATAACACAAAAATACGAGGGCGTGTGGTTATTCCTTTTATTCAATGTTTTGATGCACTTGAACACAAACACTTAAGTCTTTTCCTCATAGGAACATGTAAGTAGGTGTGAATAAAAGAATAGAATAGCTTTTATTTGTCACACATAAATTACAGCACAGTGAAATTCGTTCTTTGCATATCCCAGATTTCTCAGAAGCCGGGGTCAGAGCGCAAGGTCGGCCATGATACGATGCCCCTGGAGCACAGAGGGTTAAGGGTTTTGCTCAAGGGCCTAAGAGTGGCAGCTTGAACCCCCGAGTTTCCGATCAGTAACCCAGTGCCTTAACTACTAAGCTACCACTCCCTCAGTTATGTTACAGCCAGTGTATCTGTCGGCAGTTTATATATAATATACTTATTTCACTATAACCTTGATAATACCCGATACCATCTAAGTGATTGAAAGAAGCAAAACAGTCAAGGACCTACAGTTTGGGTCCCAATACCCACTTTTAGAAACATGGGTTTAAAAATGTTGAGTGCATTAACATGTCTAATTACCTCAGTGTTGATGCATGTCCAATAGAGTTCAAACATTTGAGCAGTCGTGTCCGTAGGATCAGGAAAAACGGCAATCACAAGCCTTCAAACTAATGACTTTTCCTAGAGACAATCGTATTTAAAGGGAATATAATTTCTAATGTTCATAAACCATTAAAAAAGTGGGAGGCGTGGAGGAAGAAAAGGTAATTATTAATATAACAATGCACTTTTTGTTGGTTTTATCCGATTGTGCGTCAGGTAAAAATGTTACTGTATGGGTTTTAAGTTTAAGTAAGGGCATGGAAATGTTTGCAGGCCAAATAATCTAATTACACGCTGTATTCTATAATCTCTAATTCTTTTTATTTATTCATAACCAATAGCTTCACGTAATTCATATACAATGCAAAATTAGATTTATTTAACTTTTACGTAATTGGACCTAACTGATTTAGTGAATGGAGAAAGATGCATAACTTTACAAAGTACAAATTTAGCACTTTTTTAGAATCTGAAAGTCATTAGAGGATGCAAAAATCTCATTTAAAAAAAACAATTATACAAAAACGTTAAACAGTAGTTTATAAAAGCCATCACGTTTATGCCAAGAGATTGACATAGAAAAGTTTTGGTTAAGAAATAGTTGGAAACAAGTTGAAATCCTCAATACTTGAAAACAAATGTGTAACGTTTAATCTACGTGGTCATTGTACTCCCGGAGAAATGCGTTGACTCCAAAAAAAATATCATGCCATTATTAGTGTTGACTTCTCTTACGACTGCTGCTTGTGTGCCAGCTTCCATGTCTACTTCTGTGTTTGCTCTTCACATGCACACCACCTTCACCTTGCGCATGCCTGATCACATTATCTCCATGACTTTCATGATGACTCACTTCATGACTGCTTTTCAAATGTAATGTCTTTCTGGAGCTGCTTCTTTGTCTTCGCTCTTGACCATTACCATGCTTGCTTCTGTCGTGTTTCTTCCTTCCATGTTTCTGGGACGTGTGCCTCTCCTCATGCTGTGTATCCATGTGGAAACTTTTATTCTCCCGCCGTTCTGTACTTACTGGAGCAACTGAAACTGCATCATGGTCTTTGTGGCTTTTAGTGAAGCAAATAGAACAGATCAACTGCCGGTCGGTTCGACAATAGATTTCCAGTGGGAGGTTGTGATGGAGACAGACATCCATTCGAGGCGCTCCGCTAATGACTATTACAATGTTTTTGTCTCCAGAGTTTGCTTTCTCATGCCCAAATGTTTGCGCCTCGCAGTATGACACTGCACACGCCGAGCACAATTTGACAGCTTGCCTTTTTCGTCCTGTACAGATGGTACTTTTCGTGTTTGAATGTCCAGGGTTGCGAAGTGAGGTGTCCTGCAGTCTTGCTTTTTGTAATTGTTCTACCACCTCAGCAAACATGGTGTTTTTGTTAAGAGCAGGCCTCTGTGTAAAGGTTTCTCTGCATTTTGGACATCTGTAAGTCTCCGAATGCTTGTCCTCATTCCAGTAATCCTCAATGCAAGCCATGCAGTAATTATGTCCACATGGAATTGTTACTGGATTCTCAAGTGAGTCCAAACAGATAGGACAACTTAAAGGGTCCTTGTTCTTGAGAGCTACCGCTGCCATTTCACATTTATCTTAACTGTACTTAACAAGTCTCCGTTGAAGTGCAAAATAAGGAAGCCTCCTGGTTACATTTAATGTGAGTGCTGTAAAGATAGGTATTCAAAAACCCAGTAAGGAGGTGTGGTATGTAGAACAGGTGGTGTCACCTGTTTTACAGGTCTTTAAAACAACAACAAGCAACTTCAATGCAAAGCACAACTGGGAAAAAAGTTTTCCACATAACAGTTTTGTTGTGGAACTGGATAAAGTGAAATCTGAAACCAAAATGAAAATTCCAGCAACACGGTAAGCTACACCTGAACAAAGAGAAGTGCTTTACCAGAAGGAAATAAAATTCATATTTGTGGTAGGATGAGACACAGAAGAAAGATTCTTGGTGCAATGTGGATTATAAAATTACCAATGACTGAAACAGCCTGACTAAAGAATTTATTGAGAGAAATATTAAAATTGTGCTTCACATCGAAAGATGTTTTGCAACTTTTCAATAGTTTAAAATAACAAAAGAATTGCTATTTTTACAAAGCAAAATTTATTGACAAGTCGATGATTGTCTCAAGGTTCAAGGCATCGATTTAACGCTCTATTTTTCGGTGTAAAAAAAACCCAAAACCTTTACTTGAATATACCGTATGAGACAGAATATGAGCTGACTACTTACAGTAACACCAGTATACAGTATAACTACAGTTTTTTGTTTATTAAACAAATGATAAGAAAATGCCTTCAAGAATTTGTCATAACTGCTACAATTTTGTATTTTCTTTTATAATACAACATATATTACATTCGGAAATACTTTTGATTTGATATAAACATTTGTAAGCTTAATTACATTTAAAAAAAAAAAAAGGAGTGGGGTTGCTGTTGAAGTCAAGGTATTCAAATGTTACTTAAACCCCCTTAATCCCACAAGTCCTCAATGCCTCAGACAAGTCTTTAAGATATTTGACATCAGGATATCCATTCCTGTAGACACAAACACAAACCTTGTTACTTAAAAAGCATTTTAATTACTTACAATTTAGAAATAAAACATTTCCCCCAAGCCACTCTAATCTACGTGACTGTTTTTCATACCTTTCATTGATTGTTGTTTTTTTTTTTGCTATTCCATGCTAATGTGTGTAATGAAACTCACCTACTCTTCCCTCCAGTGATGTTGGTCTTGTGCGGGATTCTGCTCCAGGTTATTTTTGCTCTGTCATTATTGTTACTTGGGCAAACAGTAAAGGTAAACCCTTGCTTAAATGCTTTCTCCAGGCATTGCAGTAATTCCTGCCCCTGTGAACTAAGTGGCAAATAGGCTTCAAATACAGCTCCCTGGAATGGTAACCCGGGGTTTGGATGTTCATCCTATGTTGGGCACAAAGCAAAAATTAGTATAATTGCATTCGGAATATAATAAAAAAAAATACTATAGGAATAAAGTCCTCGTACTCCCTGGATGCCATCAGGTATACAGTAGGTAATCTTGGCTGTTCTGTATTGCTCGTAGCCAGGCAGGCTCACGGACAACTCTGTACAACTCATGGCGCCATGAATGCCTTTTTTCTGCTTTTGTCTTATGCCGGCTTCGTTTCCTTTGAGCTCTTTCGTATTCTGCTCCTCTTTGAGTGGATGAACTTGCATTTCCATTGATGGGTTTCTGGCTGCATTCGCTTTAGAGCACACCATACACTGAGCATGAAGTCGAATACAGTTGGAACATAGAAAAACACCACAGCTTCTTTGTGTGCCGTTCTCTCCACACACACAAGATTCCAACTGTTTACTGATTGGCACGTTGGTTTGTTTCAAAGCCAATGTAGTTGCATTTTGGCTTTTCTGTGTTGTCAGGGATGATGCCGTCTGCCAGTTATCCCTCAGTCCCGACAGCACTCCACTTACCTCAGATGATTTGCCTGGTAATGGGCCAGTCTTATTTATTTCCAAATCTGAAGCCGCCTTCTGCATTTCGTTGGCAACTGGCATCGGTGTTTCCTTATAAGCTACATTTCTGGACTCAGATTTGTATCCTTTAATTCTGCATTTTGCAGAACTCTCACTATTAGCTTTGGTCTGATTTGGTCTGGTCTGATCATTGCTTTTAATTGGTGCCTGGTTACTTGATGCCTTTGCTTGTCTTTGATCTGTACTTTCCTGATGGGTGATGGAGGTATGGACAAAAGATCCAGAGTTTAAAAATCTATTAGGAAACAGTTCTTGCAACATCTCCTTGGCTTGGGAACACTGTGATCTGGGCCCCAACAGTGAAATATCATCCTTCACATTCAGCAGTACAATTTTGCTGAAGTATGAACATATGTCCAAACAGCCTTCCTTGAACATATCATCACCTTCTGTCGCACCTAAATCTGCTACTTTAAGTTTCTGTACATAAAAGTCTAAACCTATCGAATCAACTAGCTTCTGGAGCTCCTGCTGACATTCTTCAACCTTGGATGATGCTGATCCTTTTAGAATAACCATAGTCTTATATTTGTCAACTATGTTCTCAGATACTTGTACATCAGAGATCAGAACATTTATTTCAGAGTGATATATTTGTTTTATATAACTCCACATTAATGTAGGTACAGTGATTGCTTTGGATACAATGCTGCTTGGAAGTGCCTCAGCAGATATCCTACAATTAAGGCTTGTGGATCTTTGTCTTCTAATGGAATTTGTGGCAAGACCTGAATTATCATTAGTCCCAGGCTTTTGTGTCTCCTGTTTTTGTACTGGCCGGCCTGAACAACTATTTGTCCTTTTTAAGGTAGACATAGCAGTAGTTGTAGACTCTACTGTAGATCCTGTTGTCTTGCCCATTTTCCCGAGCCCTGAATGGGCATTCACATGTGTGCTGAGTGGACCTTTGAAAGCAAGTGTTACTCTGGAGGTACAACTTGCAGAATTTGTTCTACTAACCTCATTTAAGATATCTTCATTATTTACACCACTTACTTTAAAAGCACTAACCTGAGAAGCCCTGGCCTGGACACTACTGACTGCATTTTCTGTACATGGGGTGAAATTTGGTGCCAGTGCTGGTGTGTTAATACCTTGGGTTAAATCTTGAGAATCTTTACTTCTCCCTTTTTCTACAGGGCCATACCCCAGTAAGCCTATGTCAGAGTTCTTAAATCGAGCAGCTAGTTTGTATTCCTCTCCATTCTTCAATCTTCGCTCAGCATCCGAGATTCTCTTTTTAAGGGTCACAGAATTGGATTCTCTGCTTGTTCCAGCCTTCTGAATTTTCTCTGATTCAGAAACTGGGGAGTAAGAGGAGATGACTGAAGTGAGGTCTCTTGTTTTGTTCTCAAGTTCTCATCAGATGAACCGAACAGAAGTATCTGTTTGGCCTGAGAGACATCACTGCTCTCACCTATGATATAAATGTGGGTCTGATCAAAGTTGAGCAACACTTTGGGAAGTAATGACTCTAAGTCCTTAAATGCTGCATTTTGCTCTCCATGCAAGTTAAGGGCACTTCTTGGAATCTGAGCTCTTCGCAAATTACCCTCCATCTTCTGGTAAAGCTGACTCAGCTCCTTGCGAGCATGGTTCAAGTGTTTTTCTGCTTTGGATCCTGTCTCACTGTTTGCATTGGTTTGCAAGTACAGTGTAGAGACTCCTGCAGATGTGACATCAACCACATACACCCCATGGTTTTGTAATATAGTCCTGTACTCCTCACTTCTACTACATAGATATGCAAATACATCTGCCTCCATGATAAGAGACAATGCTTCCACATCCAGTGCATCTATCCAATCTTTTGTCCTCTCATCAGAGCATGTTTGTGTCTGTGACAGTTGTATGCTGCTCACTTTCGGACTTGGATACCCGGAATCCTGATGCAAAGAAACATCAAGTCCATGTGGTTGGTGCAGAGGGTTGTGTTTTTCTTTCTGATGTGAATAAGCTCCCTCAATTTCTTGCGCAAAGGACGAACTTTCTTCAGTTGGAGGTACAAAGTCTACAAGGAGCTCTATCAAGTGAGTAATAACATAATTAACCACTGAGTAGGGTCCCTTTAATGTGCAGTGCCTCAGTGGCTTAATGTAATGTACCCCAATGTCTGTAAATTTTTCAGTGAGAGTTTTTATAGTCTTTTCACCCAGTGGAAATTGGCTGCAATCTATGGTCACACACACATCGAGGAATACCTGGTGAGAGATGTGTCAGAAAAAAGAAATGTGAAAATCTTAATGATTGCATTTATATAACTAGGTGTAAGAAGAAACAAGCATATCATTAATATTTAAGCCATTCTAGTTTGCCCTCTGTGCATACCTTGTTCAGGTGTTGTGAGTCCTGCCATGGAAAACTCAGGGAAAGTTCATACGTCCTGCCGTCCACCTTTAAAACCTGTGGTTTATGACTGCACACACTGAGCGCAACTGTAGGAAGTAAAAAAAGTAATATATTGAGCAAATATTAAGATATAAGATATGAGTCAATGTCTAACCCAAGTTGATATGAATCAAAATTTAATCCTAGATTGTCAGAGGTTCTGAAATCTTTAATATGCTACATGAATAATAAAATACTTTAAGATTGATCAAATGGTACTGTCATTTTTAGGTGACCTGTTGTATGCTTTTGTTTTCCATCCCTTTGTCGAGTTTGATATTACATAAAATTTCCTGTTTAATCACCTGATACTGAGGCACCCAAACACTCGAATAAGAAATGTATCATTGTTAGTGTGGTGCCGTTTTCTGTAGTAAGAGCAATCTCGAGTGTCAGTTGGACCCTGAAGAGGTATGACTCTTTTATTCATTTTTTTCTTCAAGAGAAGAGTGGCTATTGTGAAGGTTCCACAACATTACATAAATAAATAGCAAGATGACTCATTCAGGTAATCTTTGGTAACCGAATTGCTGTGATACAAGACTAATAATCCACTTCTGTGCATGGTGTTATCAAAAATAATTCTCCAAGAATATACTGTATATGGATCAGGCATAACATTATGACCACTGACCGGTGAATAACACTGATTATCTCTTTATCATGACACCTGTTATTGGGTGGGAAATATTAGGCAGCAAGTGAACATTTTGTCCTCAAAGTGTGTTAGAAGCAGGAAAAATGGGCAAGCATAAGAATTTGAGCAAGGAGTTTGACAAGAGCCAAATTGTGTTTGCTAGACAACTGGGTCAGAGCATCTCCAAAACTGCAGCTCTTGTGCTGTTCCCATTCTGCACTTGTCAGTATCTATCAAAAGTGGTCCAAGGAAGGAACAGTCGTGAATGGACAACAGGATGGGCAGTATTTGTGATACATATATTATTTCAAATATAAAATAGGAATTTGTTATTTGTATTTGATAGGGTTGGGGAAAATGGCTTCATATTTTGTATCAAAGTATTTTTACTTTGTAAGAAGATGACATAAAAATGCAGCCTCTGATTGGTGCATACACAGTAGTTTGCCCAGACTTGTTGAAATCAGAACAGAAAATTGATCCATATGGAAGAAGGTGGTGAAGGTAAGAAACGTGCAGGCTGCCAGCTTTCAAATAGGTGTCCAATGATTGCTGATTAAATATTTGCCAAATATTGTACCCTAATTAAAGTAGCTGTTTAGTAAAATCATGATTTTGCATACCATTGCATGAATGACTGCCTGACACATAATATATTATATTTATGATTAACAATCAAATGATGAATTTGTTAGAAACTAGTTGCTATGAACACAGGTGGCATCGGTGTCCTGTAAAGTAGCCCTTCATTACCAAACACCAAGTAACTAAATTAGGATACAATTGAGTCATTCGCAAACTGTTAAACATTAAACTGTTGGTTACTTTAAAACTAATATTCATTTGAGAGATCACAGGGAAATGTATGTGAATACTTGATATGTTAACTGGTTGCATATGTCAGATTTATTGCATGGCTCAGCCAGAGAAAAGCTATAAAGCATTGTTTACACTGACCCAGTTCAATAATGGTGAAGGGAAAGATCAAATAGGCCAGTTGATGGAAGGTTTGTAAAAAAAGAAATTTCATGCTCCCTTGTAAGTATTTGAAACATGCTGTGTATTTTATTTAAAAATACATTGTGATATATTTTTGCCCAACCCTGTGGACTGCAAAGGCTTATTGATGCAGGTGGGGATCGAAGGCTGGCCCATGTGGTCCGATTCAACAGATGAGCTCCTATAGCTCATACTGCTGAAGAAGTTAATGCTGTTAATGATTGAAAGGTCAGAACTATTTTGAAAGTAAAAGGGGGACCAACCCAATATTACAAGGTCATGTTATGCCTGATCAGTGTATTTCTATATTATTTTAAAAATTATTTCATTGTCGGGGGTTTTAATTGCAATCATTGTAACTTCCCCATTACTTAGAAAGTAAGAATGAAAACGCAGGAGACCTCTGCTATCTTCAAAGGTGATCATGGCACAGGGATCTGCTGCTTTGAGGGTGATCTTGGAGATCTCTCCTCCTCCGTTACGCTCGCGCAGAAAGTGGATCAGAAGTTTATCTTCAAGGCGTTCGTGGTCCATATCGGTGGGAAGCCCACGTACACATACTGTGTGTCCTATTTCCGCCATCTTCTGGACAACTGACGTGAAAAAAATAAATAAATAAAGTGGAGAAACGGATTATTATAGTGGTATTATTAATATATGCAGAGCCTAGTTTCTTAAATTAATATTGCAAACATTGCACAGTCTATTTCCATACTATGGCGTGAGGTAGCTGCATTACAACAAACAATTTTTTTCTTGAACATTAGGAGGAAATTTTAGAAAGAACTTGCGCCATAGTCGCAACAGGAAGTTTGTTTACTTATACCTTCCTGCCAAGATGTCCTAAATTAGATTGTTAACCGGTTCCTGGGGTAAAGACAGGTCGACCAGCTGCCCTCTGCTCCTTTTACCACTGTGCAACATTGTTTGCATTTCATTGTCCTTCACTTATTGTATTATCTCTGATTGTGTGTGTGTGTGTGTGTGTGTGTGTGTGTGATCTCGAAAAGAAAAGTGAAAGCTATGTGAGATCGAGTGTCGTAGTGTTCTGGAGATTTAAAGAAATAGTTGCTGCAACTGTATTGGAGGAACAAAAGAAGCCAAAAAATGTTCATTGCATGTCATAATATTCTCCATGGCAGTGAATTCAGGTATAATGAGGTAAAAAGGGACACTTGGAAAATGTATGTATTGCAATTTCAACTATTTTTATTTCCAAAAAAACTAAAATACTGTGTAGAGACGTGCAGCCAGGTGAGGCAGTGACCTGTTCCAATGTACAATCCACCTGTTCTAATAAAGATGCATACAATGAAATGTGAAACTGTATATATTTCAATTTACTATTTGCATAACACTTTTTTAAACACCAGACATTATGTCCAGCATGCCCCAAGCAGCTTTACGGAGAGACAGAAGTTATAAAGTTTAAATTTATAATATGATATCTTGACCAAGCCAATTGTGACTGTGGGATGGAAAAACTCTCTGAGATGGTATGAGGAAGAAACCTTGAGAGAAACCAGACTCAAAAGGGAATCCATACACATCTGGGTGACACTGACTGTGCATTCGTTATAGTTTTATCATTGTTGAAGTGTACTGTTCAGTGATGGATGCTTAAATGCAGAAATGTTCAAACTGTGCTCCTAAGCCATAGAAACAGACAGGTTATATTAATTGCAATGCAAATCCATCCTCAAATTTCATAAGTTGCTTTCATGGATCTTTTCAATTGAAAAGAACTCTATCCAGAGGTGGTGTGTCAGTATAAATCAGGCAGATTTAAGGAGAAGAAAGGGACTGGTCACTGGTACTTTAAGAGCATGTTTATCTGGTCAGAATGGGAGAAAGATTTCTCTCACTTTTTCTATGATGTTATGAATTGCTTTATTGTCGAAATTGCTGATTACATCTGAACTGAACGTGGGGAATAAGTGCGTGTGGGAATATTTGTGTGGATATCACCAATATACTGTTTATTTGTATGTTATCACTTTCCATAGCCTAGGCAACTTATTTCACATATCTATGGAAAATATATTCAGGTGTGTTGCTATCAATAAAACTGCAATAAAAAAGGACCATGAGAGGCAAAAATTTACCCCTGCCACCTGGGGGCATGCAAGAGCCTGAGTACTGCTTATATAAAATCCAAATAACCCAAATTGCCCAATCGCCCAAACCAAGTTATTGAGAATGTAATGGGTCAAATCTGTCTCTGTCTCTCCAGCACCCCTCCCCCTTTTGACATCACTGCATGTCATTGGTATTTAATATAATTTTAATTATTGTGGTAAATATATAATACATTTGCTTTAGCAATCAGGACATTATACATTGTTCCTTATACTGGTTGTTCAAGATAGCATGCTAAGAAGAAGTATTATATCTAGCTAGACACAAGTTTACAATGCACATTTGTGTACAACTTCTAAACAGTTCACTATTTAGCCATGTATTTATATCAGTTTTAGGTTAATAGGCACCTGATCAATGGACCCATATGTAAGCCTGCCCTAAACTGTTGCCACAAAGTTAAAAGCACAAAATTGTATAGATTGACTTACGGAGTATCAATATGATTAGCTATTAATATGATTATTAAATTGTAATTTTTATTAGCTATCATTATTATTATTAGGTATAAAGAGGCCAAAGCTTATTTCAGCATGTCAAAAGCCTAAGGCAAGGTGGTTGAAGACATCGAGTCCTGACCTCAAATACATTAAACACCTTTGGAGTAAACTGGAAAAGTGATTGATCACTAAACGTCCTTATGAGTACCTGACTTTATTAAGACCCTGGTGGATAAATAAACATAAACCACAAGCACATTCAAAAATACAAGGGGAAGATTTTCTCAGAGAAGTGGAGAACAGCAACTGGTCTCTAAATGTGGAATGAGATTTAAAAAGCATATAGTTTTTGCCATATAATATAAGCTATACTATAGGGCCAAAACTATATACTTTTTTGAAAATTAGAAAGTAGTATTAAGTGCAGTGGTAAAATGGATCAATAGACCTGTTTAAATATTTTTTTTTTTAAACAAACAATAAGCAATAGTTATTTTATGTTTGTTTATTAATATATGTGCAATACAATTTTTCTTAAAATGAAATAATGTAAGTTATTGTCTATTTTGTTAACCAGTGAAATGATTCCAAAACAGCAAAAAAAAAAAAAAAAAAGCCAAAGAGCCAACAGTTAATGTAGGAACACAAAACATAGTATACAGTGGTCCCACATAAATCCAATATTAAAGTACAATGCAATTTTATGTGGTGGTAATTTGATTTAGTAATCCATGCCCATATTATATTAATTGTGGCTATGGAAAACCTGGCTTTTGGTCTAAATAGATTCATTTGAGGTCTTCTAAAAGAGGTCTTTTTTTTTTTTTTTAGTTATGTATTAATTTTCTGACCACAAAAGTCAAGTAAAGCTGTGACAGAGAAATTCAAAGAATTCTTATCTATTAATTGCGCCCTCCACTGGCAGTTTACTGATAATTCAGTAGCCATATATCTACTGACATTTTCTTCTATTTATATATACAGCTTTAACTTGAGGTCAGCATTATCTTGTGACTGGCTGTTTAGTCTCTCACGAAGGACATTAGCTTGTTTAATTGTTTTATCATTTTAAATAGCCTGAAATGTGGCCAACTTTCAAAAGGGACAAAAGGGACTAGAAGACCTTTTCAAGCTTTGAGGGTGAGTAAATCATTTTTAGTAGGTCAAATAGCTGCAACTGATCTCTGTTTTTAGTGTTGAAGCACACGTGGGCCCAAAAGGATGTTTAGTTCTCTATGTGTTGCTATTGGAAAATTCTCAGATTGTGTCTTTACAATTTGGGCCCTAAAAACTCCTAAGCGTGGACAGAGTTAATTCACATTTACACAAATGTATATTCACTGATTGGAATGCTAGAATGGACCAAATATGAAGACCTTTGTGTTGAAGAAGTCTTAATATTATATTAAATTTTGTATTACACAACATGCAGCTCTTAACAAGTAGGTTTTCTGAAATCTTGTCTCTTTTATAGCAGCTTTCCCCTTTAAACCATTATATATTTGTGGAAGCCAGATGCATCTCTCAGTGCCATGTCTCAGAAAACGTTTGCTTTTACATCAGCCACACTACGTTCTCTGCGGATGGAACAAGAGTTGCAGGACTGGGAGGAAGCACGTAGGGCACTGGAGCACAGGAGGGTAATGAGTAGGCGACCACTGCCAGCGGCACCGCGGCTCAGACATGGGACAGAGAGGATCCAGACAGTACGAGCTCCTCCACCTCAGATCCACTGCAGAGACCCGGCTGTCCACAACACTTTCATGTATGGAGACATGAGAAGTCTGTATGCTGTACTCAAAGAATCTGGTATGGTGAATGCAATAATGGAGATTGTCCATGAGGAGATGGTGTGGACTCCAGAAATGGGTAAAAAGCATTCAAATACACATGCTGAAGGAAAGTGGGAATCTGTGGCTAGTTGGGATGTGAGCATAAAGTGTAATGGATTTTGAAAAGTTTCGTACATACTTTTGAAAAGTTTCGTACATACTTTCTATATGGGTGGAAGCACAGGAAGACAAAGTTATATACACAGACCAAACAAAACCAAGAGAAAGTACATCTAGGAACTAAACTAGAATGGGGCAAAAATAAGAGTATTGCATAATATGGACAGTTGGGGATTGATTATTTAATTATTTATTGTGGTGGAAATTCTGGGTGGAAATTATATCATATATCATTACTTAAAATGCATGCTGTATCATCACAATATTTGGCCACCATTGTCAAACAAATATACAACAAATTATCATTAAAATGATTTTATGATGTGTGTGTGTATGTGTGTGATATATTAAATATATTGTTACTAAATATTGTTTAAATAAGAATAAAACAAGCCTGATCTTTTTTATAATTCTTGTTGCTCTGAACCCTAGGCATGTGGACTCTGTCCTCCAAAGTGAAGCAAACGTCGGGCCTGCGCCTGGCTGCCGGCAGAGGGCACTATGGATGCGTGGAGGAACTGCTATTCCGGGAAGCTGAGGTGGACGCTGACCCTGGTGGTCGAACGGCCCTCCATGACGCCTGTTCCGGGGGTCATCACTCCTGTGTAAAGCTGCTGCTGGAGCATGGAGCAGACCCCGATCTGCTGACAGCTGACGGCAATGCACCTCTTCACCTGTGCATCACTGCTGAGTCCTATGCGTGAGTGGACACAAGTGATATATTGGCAAGGAGCATATGCACTTTTCTTCCTAAAATTTTGCAGTGATTTGTGTAAATGTTCCAAATACAGCAAATGGATCTACAATTTTTCCCTCCATGCAAATTATATGCCAATTCCACCACACCTGCCTTAATCACTTTACTTATACACAAACCGATCCTTGATGGTGAAATAACATTAGTTATATAAATTAATGCCAGGTCTCCTGGTATTGTTTTTTTCAGAAATTTCTAACTCAAGTTAACATTTAACACAGTTCTTGGCTAAGACATTATAATGTCACAGGTGGAACGTTGGTTTGTCTTTCTTGACGCATTCCTTCAAGCAAGATGATTTGAAAAAAAAATAGAAAAAAGAAAAGAGGGTAAAAATCTACGTTGGAAAAATGTAATAAATTGCAATAGTAGTAAGATTGAATGAATCTACAGTGTTGCTACAGAACATTTAGGGTTTATTTAGGGCAGTCATGTCAAACTCAATGTCCCTGGGCCGATTCCAATTCCAGGTCCATTGCACCTTGAAATGATATTACCTTATGGGCAAGTCCATTACACTATATCCTGCACACGAGGTGATGTCATATTTCTATTATAACTGGAAAGGTTTGACTGTGTGTGCTGCACAGTTTTTAGCCTTCAACCCTGAAACAATGCCCCATCTTTGCTCAGACTGCTTGAACATTCTCCATATCATATCAGTGTGAGCAACATTTTCTGTTCTGGAAATGAACAAAAGCCCACACAGGATTCATCTCACTGATGCACAACTTCACTCTGTTCTAAGAGCTGCCACAGCAGAGAACCCAAAATCGCAAACATTAATAAACTGACAGCCAAGAAACGATGCCAAGCATCCTGTTTAGGCAAATGTGCATAAGCAGAATGTAATGCATTTACTAATGTTTTATAGTTGCACTTTATCCTGTATCCTGTCTTTCTTGTTGTTTAAGTGTTGACAATATTTTACCCTTTACTTAGACTCAGTATTTATTGGTCCCCTCTATGATTGAGTTTGACACCACTGATTTAGCGCAAAGTAAATGAATATATAGCTCTGACTGTGGAGCTGCTCTGGTGTCCAGAACTTCAGTCTTTCACCCGTGCTAAAGTTTTCATTGTTAGTTAAACCTGCTTGTTGTTTGATTCACAATCCTGTATATTTGTGTCCTTTGTACTCTCACAGCTGTACAGAGCTGCTGGTCAGCATGGGTGCCAATGTGAATGTGGCCCAGCGTGACTCTTGTCTCACTCCACTGCATTTGGCATGTCGGAGGGGTCTGGTGGAACATGTAGAACTGCTGCTGGCCCACAGAGCTGATGTAACTGTGCAGAACCGTGAGGGGGAGACGCCACTGAATGCTGCATGCGCCGGAGCTGAGAGGCCAACTGAGACCGTGCGATACCTGGCTGTGGTGCAGAAGCTTTTACAAGCTGGAGCACAGGCCCATACAGCAGGCAGGAAACAGCACACTGCCCTACACAACGCCTGTAGTAACTGTGCTTTTCAAATTGCTGATGTGCTTTTGCAGCATGGAGCTCGGGCTGATGCAGCCAACTGTGCAGGCTATACACCCATGGACTGCCTGCTGCAGGTGAGGCAGAAGAAAGAAAAAACAAATAAAACAGCATTAAACTATGTATTGACCGTGCCACTGTCTTGACCCTGTCATACAGTGCTGGACAAAGTACACAAAACATGCACAAGAGATCCACTAGGTAAAATATTACTCCACTCAAAGTACAAAAGTAATTGCCTTCAAATTTACTTAAGTATCCAAAGTACTATGATTTATTATGGATATAATGTCCTATTATCAGTTTTGTTGAAAAATACTCTTTACTTTCTTATTGTTATTACTCTCAGCACACCAGTCTATTAATAGAATGATTTTAATGAGCCAAACACTGATTGATCTCTATTAAAATAATTTTGAGCCCAAAACTTTATTTTCGACTATTAAAAAAAAGATTGCTCAAATAAGGCCACGTGTATTGTGACAAGTTAGAGTCAGGAAATTCTTCCATCATTTACTACTCTCAAAATGTTCTGCTTGCTGTTGAACTGATGCTGAACTGTATCATCGTGCTAAGAAGATACCACCAAGCAGCAATCAAAACAAGTTTAAATCAGAGCATGCGCTTTACCATGATTGGTGGCTTGCTGTGTGCTTGCCCAGTTAAGATTTTGGCGCTCATAAATAAAAAGTAACAACTGATTTTGCAAAAGAATTAGTAAAAAGTTAAAGATTTGGGGAGTAAAAGTCTTCCCAAATGGAAATACTTTGATAAAGTACAGATAAGGGAAAGCTAATTAAGTACAGTAACAAATTATATTTACTTTGTAACTGTCCACCACTGTGTATACTGAAAGTATACACCTAGAGGTTTTAGTGGCATGGTTTATGGAAGTATATCTACACTCTTACTTTTTCACACTAACCCAAGAACTCGGTCTGAGGCTGTTGTGGGCAGAGACTCACTAAATCTAGACAAAGACCAGCTGATCAATCAAATCAAATCAATCTCAGATTACTTGGCTGACAGGAGTGGAAGCCAATGCGATTACTGTTGTACAACCATCTGCTACAGGGTTTTACATGCACATTGTGAGATAGATGGTTTAACTTATTATTATATATATATTTTGTACTATTCTGTGTAAATCACACACTAGCAATTTTTTAAAGCATCTTCAATCTGTATTTGTATGATTTTATGCATTACGCTGTTATATAATTGGATGAATGGTTTTCCTACTTAAGTGGTGAATGTATTTTAAAAATATATTGGATTGGTTAGATTGCTTTCTATACATTAAATTAAAGCATTCAAACCTTCATTAGAGCAACACTAACAAATTAATAGCTTTCATTTAATTTTTTTTTAAGGTGGTAGAAGATTATCCCGACCAGCACCCTGAACTAATCACTCGTTCACTTCTCAACCGCGGAGCAAAACCTCCTTCTACCAAAGTAAGCTGACACAGAAGAGTTGGAATGACCCGTCAATTCACCATGATGATAGGGATTAGGTTTTTTCTTTTACTGCTTTTTTGCTGTGAAATGTGTGTATGTGTGTTGTAAGATGCTGAAGTTGTGCCTCCTGTCCCCTGCCACTCTGGAAGTGATGCTAAACTGCTACCCAGTGGTGTCAGATTGTGAGGATTTGATACAGGAAGTCCCAGATGAACTACTGAAGGTATTTTCATTCTGGTTTATACACTGCATTATTGGAAAGCTCTTAATCCAAATATGCTTTTCCTACATATCCCCAGGAGCATATGCGGTTCTTCGACTCAGTTTGCCGGGTGAATGGGCAGCCCCGCACACTTCAGCACCTTTGTCGATGTTCCTTGAGACTCAGTCTGGGTGCACGATGCCACTCTGCAATCGATAAGTTAAACATCCCATGTGCACTTAAAGAGTACCTGCTGCTGCCGATTAAAGGCGAGATCCAATGATACTACCTGGACAGGAAAATACAATCACTAATATGAACTTGCATTTAAATAATAAATGTTACAGAACCATATAGCCATTAACCTCTTTGTGCTGAAGTCTTTAATTGTCTTGACCTAATCAGAGTCAGACAAATGACCACAAGCAGTTTAAATGGGACACATTACAGTGTCATTCATATTATTGTCATTTTTGCATTTTTTTTATTTGCCAGTAATATGAATGTTTCATTAAGTCTGTGATTGACAGATTCAGTGCATTTATGTAAATCGACAGTTTCTAAAGCTGGAAATTCTAATAAAAATATCCTTTGCAGCAGAGGTAGTCTTCCTTTCCTTGTTTATTTATTTATTTATTTATTTATTTATTTATTTATTTATCATTAAACATATCTTTTCCCAATAGTTCTCTTTTTTTCAAAGCATTTCTCTCTAAATATTATACATATATTATTATATGTATGTATGATATATACAGTATATTATAGAAAAGAAAACTAAAAAAGTTTTTAAGATGTACGTATGGCACAATTTATGTAAAATATATATATTATAATAAAAATAAATATTACTGTTTTATTTTATTATTTGTATGATTGTTAAGCGACGTGATCTCAGCCATTATTGTTGCAAAAGCCAGTGCACTCTTAGTGCCAATCCCAAGCCCGGGTAAATGGGGAGGGTTGCGTTAGGAAGGGCATCCACTGTAAAAACATGTGCCGAATCCAAAATGCGGATCACAAACCAGAATTGCAAACCTGATCGGTCGAGGCCCGGGTTACCAACGACCGCCACTTGTATCGTTAGCCAACAGGGTACCGGTGAAATTGGGCTACTGTTGGCTGAAGGAGGAGAAGGAGAGGAGGAAAATGTCTACAGAGACAGCAGGAAAAGGAGAAGTGGATGAGAGTGGAGGTGAGGGTGGGTATTTTATATGTTGGTACTATGACTGGTAAAGGGAGAGAGGTAGCTGATATGATGGAGAGGAGAAAGGTAGATATGTTGTGTGTTCAGGAGACCAAGTGGAAAGGGAGTAAGGCCAGGAACATTGGAGGGGGGTTTAAACAGTTCTACCATGGTGTTGATGAAAAGAGAAATAGTGTAGTGGTGATTCTGAAGGAAGAGTTTATTAAGAGTGTAGTGGAGGTGAACAGAGTTTCTGAGTGTTATGAATGTGAAGCTGGAAGTTGAAAGGGTGATGATGAATGTTATCAGTGCCTATGCACTAAAGTGGGCTGTAAGACGGAGGGAAAAAAATTCTGGAATGAGTTAGATGAAGTGGTAGAAGGTGTACCTATGAATGAAAGATTGGTGATCAGGACAGACTTTAATGGGAATCTTGGTGAAGGGAACAGAGGTGATGAGGAGGTGAAGGGTAGGTATGGCTTTAAGGAGAGGAATGTGGAAGGGCAGATGGTGGTAGATTGTGTTTAAAGGATGCAAATAGCATTGGTGAACACGTATTTTAAGACGTATATCCAGCTTTATAGATGTGGTTAGGGAAGACATGCAGGTAGTTGGTTTGAAAGAGGCAGATGTAGAGGACAGGGGGTTATGAGTTCCTCTGTAGCGACCCCTAATGGGAGAAGCCGAAAGAAGAAGAATAAGAATAAGAAGGGGTCATGCGGCGCACGCTACGTTTTAATCTGGCAACCTGTTTTTTTTGTGCGTTTCTATCGTGTGATCTGGCAACCCGACCCCGACGCCAAGTTGCGACGCGGCGTCAGCTGTCCGTGTTTGTTTATTACACGGGAGGTGTTGTGGCGGCTTTGGCGCAAAAATAGCACCATTACTAAACCTCCGAGAATGATTTAATGACGGTACATTTCTTTAACTTCTTTTCTAACACTCACGCAGACGTGACACAGATGTAACGTACGTTATCCGGAACAGCACATTTTAAAAATGAGTGCCTTTCTGATAGCAATGTTCGAAGGTCGTCCTTCCCTCTGTAGCTAGTTAGCATCAGTAGTTATTATCTCGTTTAAGCAGCAGAGTATATTTGTGTTTATTTATGCTGCTGTTTTTATTTCAAAACACAAATTTGTGCAATCTTTATTGCTATAATCGATCGGTTATTTCCTGCTCTGCATTACCAGGGCTTTACGGAACTAGCCACGATGCTAGTCAGTTAATATTGGGTACAAGTTAACGGCGGAAGAATAAAATAGTTGAACAAGCTGTAAGTTGGTCATAGAAAGTAACATTCTCCTGTTTATAGTCGTGTTACTGCTGGTAAAATCAGGATAAACTCTAATGTTTATGTATAATAACACTAAAGTTAACCATTTCCTGGTGTCTTTAATAGCAAACGAGCTTTCAGGCAGTTTCCTGGATATGAAAAAAACTTAAAGATCCATGAAGTTAATGAGAAGGTCAAGAACTTTGAGATTGGGTTTGGACTGTAATTAATATGAATAATCTATTACAATGGCTTATGACCACAGTTTGCATGAACAGTTCTGTATTTAAGCGTTTACAGATGAACCTTAACAATGCTGGATCTGTAATGAATGGACATTCAGTGCCATCCAGATGTGTATGGGTTCCCTTTTTTAGTCTGGCTCCTCTCATGGTTTGTTCCTCATTCCATCTCAGGGAGGTTTTCAACTCAACAAATTAATAGGCAATAAACCTATACTTTCTTTTATAAAATGTTATAACCGCGTTATCTCTGTAAAGCTGCTTTGAGATCTTGTCCATTGTTAAAAGCGTTACACAGTTTTTTTTTTTAAATCACTTGAATTGGCAAAAGTTGAACTGTGATTATATTACATGTGAAATAATAAAACTGTAGTGAATTTATATTAGGTAAACATTAGGTGATTCTTTTTTGAGTCTGGTTTTTCTCAAGGTTTTTGTCCTAATATCTCACAGGGTTTTTTCCTTGCTTGCTCATTAGGGAAAAACTTATAGGCACTGACTTGTTCATATTTTATAACCGCTTGATGTCTGAAAAATCTGTATTACTTGCTGCAAATCTGGTAGTGGCAACGTTGAAGTCTGAACATAACAAGCTAATAAAAAGAAAAGGTTATTAGAGTTTAACTGGTGGATTTTCCAATACCGAGAGTTATGTTGTATTGTACTCGCCGATAACCGATTAATCATTAATTTTAAAATGGATACTGGTTAAAAAAAACCCCAACATAACACTCCATTTGAAATACTACTAAACTATATTATAAAAAGAATTGTAATTTCAATGCTCTGGCCTTTGTGAAGACATTTACAGATGGACGTTTTGGAGCATGAGTTGGGATATATGTGAAATCGTAACACTTTACAGTAAGATTCCATTTGTAACATTAACCAAAGCTAACAGATGCTTGAGAAGTATAGTTAATTGTTTGTTTGTTAATTTTAACATTTACTAATACATTTGTAAAAGAATGAATTTTTATTTTATCTGTTAACTTTAGTTAATGCACTATTAACTAACATGAATGAGATACGCCTCTAGAGGCCGCTCTTGTACAATGATGGCGAACCTTTTCAGCCTCTCCAGAAACAGACGCAACACGGAAAAACTATCGGTATGGATTTTTGCCAATAGTTCCAGCAATCAAATATTGGTGCCTATTAATCGGTCAACCACTAATTCCTGTTACTTCAAGCCCAGTTTAAGTAATAAGTAGCAAAGCAAAGTTGCTGTTTATACGATCCTGAACTCGAATCCTTATGATTGATTATGTAAGCAGAACATATTTGTGTTCTCTATCAGTAGAGAATCTCCATTGCAACTGTCCTTACAGATTTCTAGAGAAATCTACCAAGAATGTATTCAGATACTCTCATATCAGTCACAAGTAATATCTAGCCTAAGGGATGCAAACTATTGCACTTAACTGCAAGAAGAAAGATGTCCTTGTGATTTTTATGGAATTGCCAGTCATAGGTGCAATACACTGCACATTGTGATTTGTAAATAGCAAACTAATTAACATGTCTCTGAAATGTGCCAACTTCAGAGGCAGTAAGATGGCAGTGTGTGCTCTGTCCATGTTGGATGGCCTGGGTGAAGAGGCCACAGCGCTGGGTGGTGTGCTCATCCTTCTCCTCGCACTGGTCCTGGCCTGGCTCTCCACCCACGTTGCTGACCGCGGCGATCACATCCTGGGCACCATTCTCACTGTCGGTGCCCACGCCTCACTGATTGGTCTGGGGGGCCACGACGGCTACGCTGTCGCACCGTCCAGCTCTGAGACAGGTGAGCAGCAGAGCGATGAGACAACAGATGAGGACAAACAAGAGGATGATGACGAGGAAGGCGAGGGCGGCGAGGAGCTGCTGGATATCCAAGGAGGCAGGAGGAAAATGAGCAGAGAGCGTGAGGGAGAGAACGAGGGCACGGAGGATGAGGAGGATGAGGAGAAGAGCATCACGGTGCGACTGAAGTTTATGAATGATACAGAGGAACTGGCTGTGCTGAAGCCTCAGGATACAGTTGGAGTGTTAAAGAGGTGAGAAGAAACACATCACTAATAATAGATTTTTAACTTCATCACAGTAGATGGATTTCTAACCCAGTTAGATTATTTGCATAAGAACAAATAAGTTGGCTGTGATTGGCTGCTTAAATCCACAGATTTGTATACATTCACATGTTAGGGTATTTATTTAAAGGTGTACAGTAATATTTTGGATAATTATTGGAGTTTTGTATTATTTCAAGACATCAAATCACTCTTTATCCTCAGTAAGTACTTCTCTGGGCGTGAGCGTCAGGTCAAGCTGATCTATCAAGGGCATTTGCTGCAGGACCCACGACGCACCCTGCTCTCACTTAACATCACTCACAACAGCGTGCTGCACTGCCACATCTGCCAGGCTCAGAGTCCTGCCTTGCCCCAGGCCGAGCCAGACGAGGGCCAGCGTGCTCAAGCAGGAGCGGGTATCAGCGGGGGCCTGCGCTCGGCCGCTCTCACGTTCAGCACGGGCAGCCTTGTGATCCCGGTGTTCGTAGTGCTGCTAGCCGTGGTCTGGTATTTCCGCTTCAACTACCGGCAGCTGTTCACAGCGCCGGCCACCGTCTCTCTGGTGGGAGTCACCGTCTTCTTTAGTTTCCTCATCTTTGGCATGCACAGCCACTGAGGATACAGACAGAAGAAGGAAAGATGCACGGAGTCAAGTCGTAGAGAGAGGGAAAAAATGAATCGGGGGGAAAAGATGGCCTATTCACTTGATCTGTTGAAACACATTTAGGAATATGGAATGAAACAGCAGCAGTTGAGTGATGAGGAGAAGGAATCGTAGCAGACTAAAGTACTCAGGGAGCCGTATGGCTTCTGGTGCCATTTAGATATCTGGTGTGTCAGAGAGAGAGAGAGAGAGAGAGAGAGTGTGTAAGAGTGTGTAAGTGTGTGTGAATGGGCGTGTTTGTGTGTTCAAGGGATAACTTGTGGCTGAGTAAAGAGAAATGATGCTGTAATTGTGCTTTAGATTAATGTAATCTTTATAGTAATTTCATCACAACACGAGACCAGGTTTGTCAAGTCTTCTTTCTGCTTGATTAACTCCGTCACTTTTATTGTCAGTCAGTTTAAATGGAAAAACGCCAACCTAAACTCGTATCTATCATTTCTGTAGCATGCAAGAAATTCAGCGTTTCTCTCTGCACCGAGAAATGAGTTGAAAAATCTGTTTCATTGGAAGATCACTTAACATAGAATATAACATTTTACCCCCCAAAAAGCTTCAAATATGTAACACAATAATCTAAAATCAAATAATAAATAGGGTTTAGTAGGGTACATATGTGACAGGAAGCCGTTAATTTTTTCTTTTTGTAATTATAGTAATTGAAAAGAGCATTCCGAAAAACACTTACATGTTACTTGATGTTTGCTGATAGAATTCAAAACTGCCATTTATTAAAGATTCGAGTTACTATAAGATGTGATAGACGGACGTGAGGTTGGAAAGGGCCGGAGTTTTCCGTTCATGATCGATTTGTTTGACAGCCGCAACATTTCACTTGTAGTTAACCGAGCGCGACACGATGCGCAAAATAGGGGTCGCGTTTCTTACCAAAACTTTAACAAATACTTTGCGGAAATAGCAGAAGCGCACGCTTCTGTTACTCTAATCTTTTAGCAAATGTATTTATTTTCTTTTTTCAGATTCAATTTTTGTATAATTAACGAGTGTGCATAGCTTTACCAGCTAATGGTCCTTTTTTGTTTCCGATCACAAATCAGTTTTGTTCTACAGTATTACCTTTGAGAGGAGAAACATTCTTAGTATGGAAATATTTGTTCTGTAGCAATACACATTGTGCTCTGTGTGCACGAAAAAAAGATAAAAAAAAAATACAGGGATAACAAAGGATAGCTACGCTCTGTAAATAAAGTGTATTCTGTGTATAATATAAAAAAAGTTGAAAATTAAAAAATGTTCGACATTGAAGGATGCCTCGTCAATTTGCTGTACAGAAATAGTGTCTGCAAATTTCTGCACATTATTTTTACTAGGATGTGGCATATTGTGTTTCTCATTTGCATATTGTGAATATTCATGGCATCTTTAATTTTAATAGTTTAATAGTTCACACAGTTTAAACTTGTTCATAGTTACATTAAAGAAATCTTTTTTTATTGACACAAAGCATTATTGGAAAACTAACGTAAAACAAAGACATGCTCCAGGTGGGATGTGGTCCTGAGACACACCAGGTTTTATTCACAATACCACAGGACGTTCAGCACGGAGTGAGAGAACCAACGCCAGCATTGAAAATGTACAACATATCCATACACACTGCACAACTTTCTATGTACAGACAAGAAATAGTGCAATTTTTACCACAGAAATCTGAATCCACAATTTATTAAAATATAAAAGAAAATTAGCATGGGCCAGAGTCCTGACTTTTGAATCCTGTTAAAACATCTCTGGAGAGACTCCAAAGTGGCCTGTCCACTGAAGGTCCACATCCAGGTGTGCAAAGCTTGTTGAGTCATACCAAAAAAAGACTCAAGGCTGTAATTGCCGCCAAAGGTGCTTCAGATAAGTGCTGATTAAAGAGTCTAAATACTTATGCACATGGGCACGTTTTTGTGAAAAGACCCCAAAAAAACCTCTGTGAACACAATAATAAAGCATACTATGTACAGACAAGGTAGATTTTTTTCTTTTTTTACTAACACATACGTGTTAAGCATTCGTATTCTGAATTTTGTGCTTGTCTTTTACATGGTTTGGTCTGTACTGAGTTTGGTCTTTTAAAAATGTCGTCTTATCGCATTAAGTCACAGTAAGCTTTTTAGTTAATGGTCCATGGGAGCACAAACGCATTACATTTGTATTCTGGACTCGTGCTCCTCTGTTCATAGAATGCTTTATTATTAATGTGTTTACCGAGTTTTTTTTTTTTTCGCATCATCACGTTAAGCGTGTTTTTCACGTGTCCCTGTATATTTGACCTTTTTTTTTTTTTAATGTAGTAATTTCTAGAATTCTGTTTTCACTTCGTCATTATGGGGTACTGAGTGTAGATTAATAAGGGGAAAAATCAGTTTGAACGATTGTAGTATAAGACCTCAACATAAAATTTCAAAAAGAAGAAGGGGGATTTGAATACTTTCTGAATGCACACACACACAAACACACACACTGCTTTGAAATAGCAAAGGATAAAATAAACAGAATTCAGTGTAACGATCATGATGCAGTTTGTGTGGTGTTATTTCAGTTCAGGTCATCATAAATATTAGGGGCCGGTGGAGGTGGAGGTCTGGGTCTCTTCTTACGATTTGACAGGGCAAGGGCACTCTGGGAGTTGCTGCTGCTGCTGCTGCTAGTGCCTGCACCACCCAGGCCGCTTACACTACTGTTGCTGCTCCCTCCTCCACCACCTCCTCCTCCTCTTTCTCGTTCTCCTCTCTCCCCTCCTTTTTCCCTCTCACACACTCCAGCACTACTCATTAGTAGAGAACTCTGTTTCTTTTTCTTCTTAGGTCTCTTAGAGTCTGAGTTATTGGTACCTGAAAGAAAGGGAACAGAGTACAAAGTGAAGATGTATTAGATGATTGGTGATACAGTATTTTACAAAAGTGTGTACAACCCTCACATTTCAGTAACCATTTTGATAGATCTTATCAATGAACTATAGATATGAAACTATAGATATGAGACTGGATATATTTTAGTCAGTGTGCAGCTTAAATAGCAGTATAGATTTACTTTCATTCTTTCTTTTGGCTTCTCCCATTAGGGGTCACCACAGCAGACCATCCGCATGTTTGATTTGGCACGTTTTACGCTGGTGCCCTTCCTAACGCAACACTTTTGGCAGCAATTATACATGTCTTTTTGGGTATGACCCAACATGATTGGGGTATTTTCTGCCCTTCTTAATGGCAAATCCTCTTAAGTTGAGTAAGGTTGAATGGGGACCATCAGTGGACAGTCATTTTTAGGTCTCATCAGACATGATCAAGAGGGTTTTGGACTCTGGCTGGGCCACTCTATGACATTCTCAGAGTTGTCCCTAAGCCACTTCTGTGTTGTCTTGGCTGTGTGCTTAGGGTCATTGACATATAAGATGAACCTTTGGCCCAGTCTGAGGTCCTAAACACTGTGGAACATGTTTTTATTGAGGATATCTCTGTACTTTGCTCCATTCAGCTTTTTCTCAATCCTGAAAATTTGCCCAGTCCCCACTGTAGAAAACAACCCCACAGCATGATGCTGCCACCATCATGTTTTATTGTAGAGGTGGTGTTTGGCAGGTGATCAGCAGTGCCTGGATTCCATCAGAATTTAATTCAGGTCAAGCAGTTCAATCTTTTGTTTCATCAAGCCAGAGGATCTTGTTCAGCCACTCTGCTATAAATCCCAGATCTGTAGATGACTGCAGTGAGGATTGTCCTTATGGAACTTTGTCCCATCTCCACACAGGATCTCCTAAGCTCAGAGTGACTATCAGGTTCTTGGTCACCAATCATACTAATGTCTTAACCCCGATTGCTCAGTTTGCCCAGCGCTTAGAAAAGTTCTAGTTGTGCTACATTTCTTCTACTTGAGAATTATGAAGGCCACTCCAGTCTTGGGGATCTTCAGTTCAGCAGCAAATTTTTGTAGCTCACAATCTTGTCTCTGAGCTCTGCAGGCAGTTCCTTTGACGTCAAGGCTTCGTTTTTGCTCCGATATGCACCATCAGCTGTGAGGCCTTTTATAATGAAGTGGCTGTCTTTCCATATCATACCTAACCAATGACGTTTTTCACAGATGGACTTCAGTCAAGGTGTATAAACATCTTAGCAACAATCAAAATAATTGGGAGGCACTTGAGCTTTTTTTTTGTTTTGTTTTTAAGTGTTGTGGTGAAGGGTCTGAATACTTATGTACATATGATAATTTCGGTTGTTTCATGTAAAAAAAAAAAACATTTCTAAAATTCTGTATTCACTTTGTCATTATGGGGTACTGGGTGTAGATTAATGAGAAAAATATCCGTTTGAAAGATAAAACATACATTGAAAATAGTGAAGGGTCTGAATACTTTATACTGTATATATTTGGGTGTTTGTGTGTGTGTGTGCGTTTGTGTATCCTTTATAAGTGGTCCCCAACCCCTGGACCGGCACTGGTCCGTACAGAAAGAACACATAACACATTATTTCTGTTTTATTTATTATCTGATTCTGAACGATGGTATATTTTGGAATATTACCGGATTCTCTCCGCCACATCTGTCTATGACTCACTCTTAATGTGTGTCGAAATGCCTTGGCCATATGTCTCACATACATCCCCTACCTTCTTAAAGGGGCTGATCCGGCCCGTAACACACAATACGTTACCTCTAAATTTAAACCCCCAAGCTATTAGCAGTTTTTATGCCGGTCGTATCATTTTATTTTGTTGAATTTATCCACCACACCTTAAAGGCCGGTCCGTGAAAATATTGTCCAACATTAAGATAAGATATACCTTTATTCGTCCCACAGTGGGGAAATAAGTGGGGAAATTTCCGTGAAAATATCGTCCGACATTAATCTGGTCAGTGGCGAAAAAAAGGTTGGGGACCGCTGCTTTATAACATTTAATTCTGTTCACTACAAAATGGTATAGTACAACCTATGTAAAGTACTCCATACCCAACTAAACAATTAGGATTCAGAGGCAGGTAATACGAACACCTGATATTTAGTGTGTGTGCGTGTGTGTGTGTAGACATTATTCCTTGCATCCACCTGCATGTTTGAACCTTATGTTCATTTTATTTTGCATTGTTATACGAATTACTCACTGGTTTTGGAGGAGGCGGAGTCTGAAGGTGAGATGTCAGAAGAGCCATCCCACTGGAGGCGGGACATGATGAGCTGTCCATCAGGGGTGTCATATGAGTCATTTTCCAGCACTGACTCCGGGTCGGGCAGTGTCGACCTGCCAAACAACAACGAGGAGTCAAGGAAGGAGTCTCCGGTGTCAGCACTATGTAACACTCAGTAAGGTTTTTATCAGGGAAAGAGTTTGAGCTTTTTTTCTTGATATGATGATAAGCTCCAAAAAAGGTTATTATCATTAAGAGAGAGAAACGAGAGGCTAAAAAATACTAGTGGTATTTATTTATTTATTTATTTTTTAAACCTAGTGCGTGATTGCATGGCATCTAATATATTGTTGAAATATTACTGCATAAACAAATGTTGATTAAAAAAAAAAAATGATATAAATTATTATAAATTACATGTAAGCTCTTCGTGTTGACCCCCAATATTCATATTATATACTTTTGGAAAACTGGATGTAACTTTGCACGATTCATGCAAGACCTCGACATACTGTATCTCACCAAGGAGATCCTGGGGAGAAGTAAAAAGGGGGAACGCAGAGGGGATGTAAAGGTGACTTGAGGACTTTTCTCAATTCAGAAACTAGGCCATCACTTCCACTTGCTCTTCCACTTGAGGCACAGAGGTAATTTGAAATAGTTTAGGCTTAATCAAAGCACCACCTGACCGACCTAAACATATTTATCCTTCAATGCAGATAAAAATAACAAGAGGAAGAGACACGCTTCCAAATTGTAATTGGGACTTTTTCAGCTTAAAGTCCAGTAAGTCAGGGAGGGAGGGTCAAACTCACGCGGACGGCCCCAGGAGGAAAACTCTGACTGCCCTCCTCTGCTCGTCCGTGTGCTGGGGACAGCGCTGGGACCTGCCAGGACACAACGTGGCATTACGCAATGCATCAGACACACACTGCCTGGGGACACAGACTTTGCCAGCAACCAGCAAGACATGACAGGGAGATATCAGGTTAGATATTAGTGGTTAGGACCAGACTTGGGTGCTGGCAGATGTCTAAGGAGTCCCACAAGAGGAATCACAGGCAGTGCTTGTTCAAAGCAACCTTGACCTGTCCAATTTGAAGATGAAACAATCGTCCAATCGTTAATGGAAATGCAATAGAATCTATTAACGGCTGATTTTCAGCAACAATCATACAAAAAATGAATTCAGAGTCGTAGCGAGTTGCCACTTGTGTTCCATAAGATCAGTCCCAACATGGACATGATCATTTTCATTTACACAAATGAAAAAGATCATGCCTTTGCACGATACATGCAAAATCACATACAGCCTTAGGTCTTAGTACACGTACACGAACACACGTACACACAATCTACACAATACTACACTGAACTCCTTTGTATCTCTGGTCCTAATCTTTCGCTCCTGAATATATGAAATAAAAAAAACTCATGTTCATATATTTACATGTTCAGTTTTTGTAAATGTTTTTTTAAGGTCATTAACAGTATTATAAACAATTTTTTTTTTGGTGGTGTTTGTAGGCATATGGTCTCTGTGCACGGTTATTCTGAGTGGTGTGTGAGGGCCAACTCGCTTACCGTGTGCACATCTTCTTAGTGTGCTCGGATACGACCCCACATTGCTGAGGAGACAAAAGCCTTCTGTTATTCAACTCGGAAATCTCAAAACATGCTTTGTGTGGCATGTCTCGTGGCAAATTTCAAAACAGCAATGACACAGTCACTAATCACATCACATTACATTTCATATTCAACCTGTTAGGAGGACTGATTGGGCACAATGTTTTGTTGAAAAACAATTAGGGACAAAACAAGCAGAAAAAAAAAAAGATTACTGTAGTCAGGAGAAATCTGAGCTCTTCTGGTCCTAGGGTCTCATAGCTGATCCCGGAAATGAAGTTGTACTATAGAGAAGAGGACAGAAAAGATTAGAGCAAATTCACAGGAAACTGATAAAAACTAGGTAAGAACAGCATCAAAAGAGCCATCGAGTACCTTGTAAAGGTCGGGATTTATGTTACCACTGAGCTCGCCTGTGCAGAAAATGATAAGTTATTTTCAGGGGGAAAAAAAAAAAAATAAAATCACACCATTTGCCATTCCATAGTCTTATAAGCAACACAAGGTTACCCTTCTAAGGAAATAACACATGGTGTGCAGTTTTAAGAAAAGAATCAGTGATGCAGTTGGAAATACAGCAATTTATTAAAGAATGACACACTGTAAAATGTGTCTCCTGTCATCACTTATTTTACATCAGCTATAAACAAAAAAAAGTACATTTGACAGAAACATAAGCTCCTGAAGACTTTCCAAATGGCAGAAAAACTAAGAATTACAAAGTGTTGACAATGGATATTTGTGTTAAATAGGCATTTCCTTAAAGGAAATGGCTATTTGTTATATTCTGAATGAATAGCATTTATTATAGCCATCATTATTAAATGTCCACCATACAATTCATTGCGAATGAGCTGTTACTACATTTGCGGCATTTAGCAGACGCCCTTATCCAGAGCGACGTACAAAAGTGCTTTAAATCTCTAGTAATGAATAAATCTACACTGGTACGCAAGATTACAAACTTAATATAAATATAACTCGAATTCTACAAACTTGGAAAGTGCTAATTTAGGTATTTCAGGAAGAGGTAGGTCATCGCTTAAAGATAATCAGGGACTCTGCTGTACGGACATCTAGGGAAAGTTCATTCCACCACCGGTTACCGGTTACTATAGGTACTATTTGAACAATCAAAATCAGGACTGTGGTATATTATATGGGTAATATCATGAAACATTTCAACTCACCATTTTTGTGTTTCAGAGACTTGGACCTTCGGGGGGAATTTGGATTCTGTGGAGTCAGACGCATGATAAAGTTTATAGTCTGGACTTGAAACGATAGTAATTTGCGTGTAGTAAAACTAATTGCGTTTACACAGCTACCGATGATGAAACTCACCAAAAATATCCTAATCTATAACATTCAGGTGATTTTTTTTTTCAATACCTTGTCTGACTTTCTCTTCTTGGCTGCAACGAACAAAAAAAACAAACACCTGCATTAAAACCTGCACAAGTCTTTGTACTAGGTTGGGTTTACAATAAAGACACGGTCGAAATATTGGACAAAATAAAACAGCTCACGTTTCTTTTCGGATCCGTATGACCAGTCGTTGTCATTGACGTCATCGTTGTCCTCTTGGTCACTTTCTGACTTGCTTGTGTTGTTGCTGCTGGCTATCCTGAACGCACACAGAGTGTACAGTACAGACACTTTCAAAAGTGGAATCATTTGTGCAAGACTATGGAGATGCACTGTGATCGGACAACAATAACGAAAACAGCTACTGCTTTTACTAATGCTTATTCATTTACTGAAAAATAGGAAACTGAATTTTTTTTTATGTCTGATAGTTGCTTTCTGGATTCTGCACCAGGTGACAGTAGCAATACTAGAGATTGGTCACAGTCAGGACATACCATGTAATAAACTGCAATTAAAATGTTTACATATCTGATAAAAATTCTGACTTTATAATAAGAGGCAGAGCAATAATATGAAAGGAACAGATTAATAGAATAAGTGATTTGGTTCTCAAACATGTCTGCTTTCATAACATTACATCATTTATTAAGGGAGTGAAAAACATTTTTTATTATTACTTTTCTATATTCTAGTGTCATATTGTCCACCTCACATTAAGTCTGCAAGACATTACTGAAGAAGTGACTTGAATTTTATGGCAGATATTTGCAGATGCATAATTTCACAACTAAAAACAACAACCATAAGACAGCAAATGTAGCTTAACCGGGGGAAAATGTGCCGTTTTTAATAGATTAATAGTATAATATTGATTTAAAATGGTATACTTAATCATGAAGGTATCGCTGAGCCACGCAACATCTCTGAAATTATGGTTGCATTTCACGCTTGCGTCTGCTGCAAAACGTGTTATTGATACTGACTGTAAACCAAACTCTACATTTTGACTTGAAAGGAAAGCAGGTGTAAAAAATGAGCTGACCTGCGGCTGGCAATGCGGCTGCTATTGCGCCCCATTCCCAAACACTTCTCCAGGTGAGGGGCGAATCGTGAGGCTGCTATGCTCCTGTTGCAGTTCGGACACACACACTCCTTGTTCTTCCACTGGTTGTACACTTGTCCAAATATATCCAACCCTGGCTGGTCCACGATTTCTACAGGGCAGAAATACAGAAAAGAGAAATCCGTCTTCAAATAAAGACTCGTCATTAAACCCAAATGCATTGACAAAACGTGAAGAAGTGAATCCTTTTCCGAGTATTCGGGAACTAATAATCTCTGCTTTTGACTCGCGGCTTTTAGAAAAGTTTCTCCAAATGCTAAACCTATCACATAATATTTACATATTCAAATTCCATGTTTTCCTACACATTCCAAATGATATTGTTTATGCAGTTGTGGACAATTAATGGCTGGAAAGCGATGGATTCATTTGTGAAACTATTTGCCAAGTTCCCCAGATAGAAGGAGCCCTCAAGGCCTGGATATAACTGTATACCCTTTCCAAGATATTTTACATTAATTATTTGAATAGCCTGTCGAATTTTTATTGTTACATAAACAAAAACTTAAATGTAAAAAGTGTTTTACGTTAAAGAAATGCCTGGCTGCAAACAGTCTGGGAACCGCCGCACACAGAAATGTTGGACCACCTCGAATGCGTACGATGGCTACTTTTCTACTCACCAAAATCCTTCATGCTTTCTTGATCCGTCTCATCCAGGAAAAAGTAGCCTTGCTTGACAGCTCGGTGCACTTCAAAGCAAAGCCCCAAACACGCATCTTCCACCAAGTCTGAGTAGATGTCATGAGCCGTGGCCTTAAAAACAAAACAAAACAAAACAAAACAAAAGGCGATCACTTATCAAGATTGTTTATAACATCAAATTGTATATATATATATATATATATACATATACATGTACAATAATGACATTTACCTCTAGCTTGGTGTTATCCAGGCCTGACAGTGACATATCATCCATTTTCATTTGCAAAAGCTATTGTAGGTCGTCTGGCATAATTAATGGGTTATGCTGCAAAGAAACAGGAAAGAAGAATATATATTTTACTCTCTCTTTTTAGTTGTTCTAGTTTCCAGAACACAACATAAACAGATTTAACTGATACACTCATCTATTTTTTTTTTTTGTGTTTAAGTCCAGTTCATTTTCTCCTACTAAATGAAACATCGTAGACTATGTTATAGACGATCATTGATTTTAATGGACAATTGGGAAACATTCATTTTTTGTGCAAATTTGTTCAAAATAATAAAGAAATCTGGATAATACATTAGTACCAGGTGCCCAAGTGGCCTGTTCTAGTGGCTGGTCACGATTCGCTGATTCGCTAAATATTAAACAATGAAGAATATTCAATTACAAATAGTTGATGTATATTTTTAATTAACCTCGTTTACAGAGGAAACCTGGAACCTTTATTTATTTATTTTTAATCTTTATTATTATCAGACAGCATGGGAAATACATCCACAGGCAACATAGCAGAATCTGCGGGCAGTTCACCGGATAACAATTTTGACATTTAATAAAAAGGATTGTTTACAACAAGACAACTCGTTTATAAATAGTTTTAAAAAATGTATATTGAGTCTTAAACAAACCGATTCGATTTCTATCGAATATACAGGTGAATTGAAACAGGAACTGCTATTAGCTGTTAGCTCATTTGGCACATTCAGGATACAGGCAGTATCTCAAACTGCGCATTTATGAGCTAAATAAAGAATGTCAGCAGTGTTATATTAATAACTAATACACTAAATAATATGTATTTCCGTGTGTGCAACTAAGGAACCAAACGCCATCTGCGTGTAACACAATAACATATGAAACCTACCAACAAGTCCAGCGTTTCAGTCCTTCTAGCAAGTTTCTACACTTCACCCTACTACAGTTATATATAGTGATTTTTTACTGAATGTTTTTAGATATAATTATCTAGTATATGGATGAAAACGCCGCTGAATACATCAATATGGAAGAATAATAAAACGCAGCCATTTTGACAGGCGCAAGGCATCGCTAATCACCTACCGATCATCAGCACACCGATCATCGGGATTCCTGTGTTTATTTTTCTTCTTCTTCCGCCTTCTCCCGTTAGGGGTCGCCACAACGGATAATCTGTCTCCATATCACTCTGTCCTCTACATCTGCCTCTTACAAACCACCCACCTACATGTCTTCACCTCACAACATCCATAAACCTCCTTTATTGCTCGAACTTGTAGCACATCCTTACCAGCTCGGTCCCTCTGCCTGGCCAACTGTTACAAATCATTTTGTCCTTCCTAAGTGTCCAACTTCTCATACAGCTGCCTTTTCTGTGTCTTTTGCCACATCCCTCTTTACCTGCTGCCACATCTCCTTATACTCTTACCTTCTTTTTTACTCTTTATGCTTTCCAATACTTTGTAATTTTATCAAGTCTCTTTTCCTTTTTCTTTTAAGATGTCACACCAGGTACCTTTCTAGCTTTTTCTCTCATCACTTCTGCAGTAGTTGCCCACTCATCCAGCACCTCTTCACCACCACCGAGTCCCTGACACCTTTCCTGAATTTCACGCAACGGTCTTTCCCCTTCAGTTTTCACCATCTTGGTTCACCATCTAATCTTCACTTTCAAAACCATCCTACAGACCACCATGTGATGCTGTCTAGCTACACCGTCCTCCACCAACACTGTACACTCTCTAGTCTCTTTCAGGTTGCATCTCGTGTATAGACTATAGTCCACCTGTGTGCACCTTTCTATATTTGTAACTCTATGCTTCTCCTTCTTCTTAAAATAAGTATTCAACACTACTATTTCCATTATTTTTGCAAAATCAACCACAATCTGCCCTTCCAAATTTCTCTACTTGAGGCCATACCTACTTATCACTTCCCCATAATCTCTGTTCCCTTCACCAACATGTCCATTAAAAGGATTCCTACATCCATCAAAGGGAGGAAAAACATCTCAGATTAGTCTTATTTTATAAGACCAAGACAAAAGACAAAAAGACAGACAGTTGCTAAAGACAGGTTTATTTGTTCAAATGGTATATTTCCAGGAATATAACACCTCTGACTATAGAAAACATCCAAATGTTCCAAATTAGCAGTACAAACTTTTTTTTTGCCATTTCTACAAATAAACAAATAGGTGAGGGGTATAAAAACTAAAACAAATTTAAAAATTTCCCTCCTCAGAGCAAATGACAAACTAATCCAGACCAGTGGCTGCAGCAAACACCTCTTAAGGAAGCTTGGCCAAATGAAAAATACAAATTAAACCATGTTCACTCAATACAAATAAAAAAGAAAAAAAAAAAAAAAGATATATTTACAATTACCTTACAACAGCAGTGAACCAGATCCATCTGCACTGATCAACACTTCTAGTATATTCTAGTATCTTATAAATAAGCAGTTCATTCAGCGAGATAGATATGACACACAATACATCATGTCTTTGCTCATTCAAAAAAAAGGAACCGACGGAACATTTCTGGGTCTTTGAACACTGTGTTGGGGCATAAAACACAGTGAGGGAACACCAGTGATCTGAGTGGTGTGCACACGTAGCTCAAAAACTAGCAAACTCTTAAAATGTTTATGCAAAGATTTTTTTTTTACCCAACACACAGGGAACAGATGAGAGAGGAAAGTAACAGCTACCCCAAACTGTTCATATATACACAGAACATGAAGGATCTCTCGTCTGTTAAATAAAACATTTGTTTACATTCCTTGAGCTGGTGCGTATCAGAATGCATCAGTGACTATAAAAATACAAAGGGGTTAAAGGGAACGAGACAACAGGAACTGAGAGGACAGTCTTCTGAGGAGGCTGTTCGGGATAAGTGCAAGGAAAAATGCATATGTGCTAGACGTTTAAAAAACAAACAAAAAAACTATTTAAAAGGAAATGTTCTGCAAAGCAACATTAAATAAAAGATATTAAACTGAACAACCAATAGCAATTATAATCCTAATTCTGTTAAACACAAGGCTTTGGGGAGAAGATTCCTCTCAAAACTGTACCACATCTGGGCAAAATATAACTTTTGTTTTTGCTATTTTTATTATAAAGACTCAAAAAAAAAAAAAAAAAACGTCTGTGTTTAAAGCAATCATTTGAGAATTGTTAAAATCCCAAACAAACTGAGGAATATGCAATTTATACAAAGGAGGGAAAAAAGAAAAACGTGAATGGAGTGGCTCTAAGCTCCAACACCTAACAAGCACAGGAGATGGAGGCTTATTTACACATAATCCACATGAACTGACATCGAAAAACAAACAAACAAAAACCTTAAATGTTCCTGAAGTTACCACACCATGAACCGAAGGGCAAAAATTACACTACTAGAACAGAATGAGGTGAAAAGCAAAGAAAACTGATGTAAATTATGATGTAAGAGGAGGGGACGAGAACCATTTGGTTCGCTTCACCTCCTCAAAGAAACCCACCGAGCTACCAAGATTCTTTGGCTCATGGGTCATTCATTCCCCAAAAAAGACTGGAAAAGAACCTAAACCATTCATTCGAACAATCCTTCAAAACGGTGCTAAATGTTTTAAATCCCCAGAGGTCTTAAAACATTAAATCACTCATGGGATCCTTTAACCTCTTCTAAAGATACAGATGTGGGTTACCCCATGGGGAATTTAGGATCTTCTCAGTCCTCAATAAACTCAGGCAAGCTCAGCCAAGCAGGATTAAAGGGGTTAAAAGAAGATAGCGAAGGAAGGGTGTGCGAGAATGAAGGTGGTGGTGCAGTGGAAAGCACTTCTCCCCCTGGTTGCTGGAGAAGTGCACTGCAGGCCCAAGGCTCTGCCTCATGGCTCAGTTCACAGGGTCTGTGGCAGTCTGTGGGCTCACTCTGCTCCAGCACCCATCTCACTCAGAGTCAGATTCGGAGGAATCCTCCGAGCTGGACCCACTGCTGCTGCTCTCGGATTTATTCTCCTTATCCTCTGCCTCTTCGTCCTCTTCATCCTCATCCTCATTCTGGAAAATAAAAGCAAAAATTTTTCCTCGTTATATCTACTAACAAAACGTTCCTACATATAACATTTCACAATACTGATTCTGCATAATTCTTACATCATCATCTTCATCGTCATCCCCATCTTCGCTCTCCTCTGCACTAGATGATCCCTCCTCGGACTCCTTCTCCTCCTCCTCTTCATCATCTTCTTCTTCATCCTATGCAAAAGATAAACATAGTAAACATAACATAATGGGTGCATCATCCTACAGAGAACACTATAAGAATGTCAAGTTGAGATACTTACTGAGGTCTTGGCTTTGGCCTTTTGCTTAGCACTGGTACCACCTGGTTTACTTGTGCCTCTCCTTTTCTGAAATAATTGAAATAAAAAATGAAATGTATTTTATATATATTTTAAAAAATAATAATCAAAAGGAAAAAAAAGATCTGATACTGGTAACTTACCAAAGAAATGAATTCTTTATATGCAGCTTTTTCTTGAGATGATAAGCTCTGTAAATGAAATAATTTCTTTCAGTACAAATTCCTTTCACTATCCAAATAAGTTTGTTCTAAGCCATCCCCTTTAAGATATCATTCCTGTTCCACAGCTTAGCACATAATATTTAAGGTGGGTAGATTTGACAAATATTTAAACAAATGCATAAGCAAAGCCACCAGTCGAAATCACCTGCTGTCTAAGTTAGAGCACCTGAATTGGTACCTGAAAGCCCCCTGCAAGGTGGGCTTTCTAATCTAACAGGCAACAGGACTGACAGATAAGCAGAGAGTTTACAAAGATTCTTTATAGCTGCTGGAACTTTAAACAAATGTTATTCAGCATTTAATCATTTACTAGCCCCAACCTCGCTTTTGTAACGGAAAACACTGTTAATGAAAGTAGTAAAGTACCGCAAGCCACTGTTCAAGCTGCAATTTATATTGCTTCTGTTTTTCCTCTGCAATTTTCTTGTAGCGGTCCTTCTCCTTTTGAGGAAGGCTTTGCCAGCGACTACCAATTTCAGTCATGCGCTCTTTCATGGGCAGGTGGTTCAGCTCCCCACTAGACAGCATTTCCTGAGAAAATTTCTGATAGCCATTTCTAAAAGAGCAGAAATCAGTAAGGGGGAGTGAGTTTGGTCACTGGACTAATATTCAGCTTGAAAACAAATAGTGCTGTATTTATGGTTTAACAAATGCACAGAAAACCGCAACAAAAATCACTTACGATGGCGGCTTTTTTGGCTCCCCTTCAAATTTCATCTTCTTCACTGAGGCGATCACCACAGCAGGAGAGCGCATCTCACTCACCTCTCTCTGTTGGAAAAATTACATTCTTATTTTCAGATTTTGAATAAAGAAAAGTAGCTAACGTGTCAAAACAACTGTCCAATAGATTTCCGATCTCAAAATGTTTGGCTTAGAGACCTTATTTCACGAAGGATGATTGTTAAAGTTGTTGACGTTATTAGCATTTTATTCTATGTATACTGGACAAAAACATTTTGTCAAATTAAAAACTTTAGAACCGAGTTTTGTTCACCTCATATCTCTTCTGGTCCTCTGCAGCCTTTTTGATCCACATGATTTTCTCCTTCTTCTCCATGGTGTTCCATGTGGACTCCATGAGTTTTTGTGCCTTAGGCCGATCATTCTAGAACACACAAAAAATTGGCGGAACATAAAAAAAATAAATAAATGAAAAGAAAATTTGGCAAAATATTCTAAAACACAAAAAGGCAAAATAAGATATACATATTTCCTACCTTAAACCGGGCCAAGTAATCCCCAATGACACTGTGCTGCCAAATTTCCTGCGCAGTCTTGGGTGGGTCCGGCAGCTTGCTTTGCTCCTCTTTTCCTCGTTTCTCTGATTCTGCCTTCAGCACTGCTTCCAAATTCTTATATTTTTCCTGTAAGGTGGTGTGAAGTTTTCAATGGCCATGGGTGAACACTTGTGCTGTTGTGTTTCATATATCTTTACTGTACTTGATTTAAAGGTTGGTGAGTAAGCGCACAAATTTTGTACAAGCTTGTTTTTTGGAGAAATAACCTTTTTTTTTTATTAAAAAAAATTAAAACAGCGATGCCTAAATAATGAGAAAAGGAAAAAAGGGAGGAAATACCACTTGAAAAACCTTTTGAAAAATGGAACGTTTCATTTTACAATTTACTAGAACTAGATATAATTTTAATATATATATATTTTTTTTATAAAACTGTCCTAGTTAAGCAGATTACAATAAATAAAATTTTAAAATATTATAAAATCCAATATGAGGAGAACAATGGCAACTTTTATTTTGATATAATGCAACATTTATTTCATCAAGTTTGATTTGCCTTTTATAGGAGAAATGTTTGGCCACCTTTGATATTGAATATGCTGATGTTTATGCTAGAAGTTACCTTCTTCTTGTCGGAGAGGTCTGTCCACATACGGGCCAGAAGTCTGGTGAGTTCACTGTCAGACAATTCAGGCCTCTCCTGGTGAAGCTTCTGCCTCTTTTCTTCAGCAAAAATAAACATGGCAGAGATCGGTCGCTTAGGCTTGACGGGACCACTCTGTATACGGAAGCGGGGAAAGCAAGAAGATCAATACAAAACCACAAAGGATTAAAAAAAGGTTACTAGATATGAAATAAACTATACAATTGATACATTATATGGACATGGGCATTGGGACACCTGACATTTGGCAAGGAAACTGCAAGAACACTGACCTTTGCTTTAGAACCCTTCTTGGAACCAGGGCTGGCACCACCAGTTAACTTTTTAAATCCCACCATCTTTTGCTCAGCCAAAATTCTCTGCTGCTCTTCCTCTGAAATGCTCTACAGAACAGAACATTGAACACATTAATAAAATTATAAAAATAAAATAACTTGCACAAAAAATTATATTTATCTATCTATATCTATATATACTTAATATGCTAAAGTTCACATCCACTTACACACAGGTATCTGTTCATCTCAACTTCATATTCTTTCTTTTTCTGAAACAAATAAGGAAAAGATCACATAAATCACCTTACAATGCTGAATGTCCATTTAAATTCAAATAATCTAGTACAACATGGTATTCATTAGTTATCAAAACATTTTTTGCATTGAGGTTCTTGCGTGTGCTGTCCTCTTTTACTCTTGCTAAGTGTGTATTTTGCAAGTTGTTCTCTGACCTGCTCACAGCGTTTTTGATAGGCATCTTTCTCGTTTTGCTTCAGGAGTTTCCAGCGCTGGCTGCACATGACCATGCGCTCAGTGCTTGGAACATCTTTCATGCCAGACATAAGCTCAGCACAGAACATGGAATAGCCGTTCCTAGAGACACAACATGAGAGATCATGAAAAGATTCCCAAAACAAGTTACAGAAAAAAACGGTTCTACCTTCCAACAAATGCACATAACCAATGAAGCGATCAAAACATGCACAATCATACTGCAGTCATGTAATTTCTCAATCTGCAGCTCATGCCTGACGAGTGATCATTGGTTCACAATTTGAATGGCATTCTGTATACGTACGATGGAGGTTTGCCTGGTCGCCCATCAAACTTGTCCTTCAGCTGTCTTTCTGCTTTGGTCAAAGTAGTCTTGACAATATCATCTTGGGTTAGGTTTAGTTGTGGGTGCTGTTGAATGAAAAGTCTCATCGTCTCCTATAAAAATGTCAAGGTTTCACAGGTTAGAACACAGAATGGTAAAAACTTGGCTCTTCTGTTAATTATTGATGTTCTATGTAAATTTTAAAACCCCCCAAAAATTTACACTTTATAATTAGAATAGAAAAAAGAACAAAAATGCACAATGTAGGTAACATCTACACAGCGTCTGAAGCACTCAGGACATAAAACATTGTTCAAATAGTAAGAAAATACTCAAGGTACACATGCCTCATACAGCTTATGCTGCTCCAAAGATTTGTGGATCCACTTCAGTCTCTTTTTATCTGGAAGCTGTGTCCAGTTTTTCCCCAGACTGTCTTTAATATCTTTGCTGGTGGCCTGGACATTAAAAACACAAGTATTGACCCTTTACTTCTAGGCTCATACAGTAAATGGATGCTGATTGTGTTGTTAGACATAAATGCTAAAATTGTGTGGTCAGCGGAATTTACCTCAGGGTGAATTTTGAGGTAAGCTTTTTTCTCATGGTTGTACCACAGCTGCTGAGGAGTCATAGGTTTTTCTGGTACATTGGATGCTTTCTTGCTAGTATTTTCCAGCAGGTCTGGATGCGCCTCTCTTAACACATATATATAACCCATTAAATGATGTACAGAAACCAAAAATGTCATGTTAAATTGCCACCAAAAAGCTTTATATTATTTATTTTACTTGTACTTACTTGAACTTTGACATGTTTAGCTCAAACGATTCCTTTTCTTTAAGGAAATCGTTCACATATTTCTCCTGCCGAGAAAAATTCAGCAAAATTCAACTTGCAATTTAGTCAGTATAAAAAAACAAAACAAAAAGAAAACAACAGTTTGCACAATTGCACTCAATTGTCAGACATCAGTGCACGTCACCATGCCCTTGTACCTTTTTACGTTCAGGCAGCTCTCTGTACTTTTTGGAAAGGATCTTTGTAAGGTCCAGGTTGCTCATCTCTGGGTGAAGTTTAGCATACTTTGCTCTCTTTTCCATGAAGAAGCGGAAGTATGGAGTCAGTGGCTTCTTAGGGAAGTCTGGGTGTTTCTGTACAAAGGGCAAAATAATTAATTCCTAGTTCTTTACAAGACTTAGAGAATAGTAACTTAAAAAAATGCTATTTTCTAAGAATCAGGTGTTCAATATATACAATAGTATATAATGTATTAAAAACATGTATTCCAATAAAGCATTTTTATTTCTGAATCCTGAAGAAAACATCAAATTACCTTCAGTTTTTTGCCTTTGTAGGGATTCTTGATGTAATCCTGAGCGTCCACAATTAACTCAGTTAGTGTTCGGAATTTACGGATCTAAAAGGGAAACATAAAAATAGATAATTATTCTTTAATTTTACTGGGCCAGTAGAAAAAAAATTATTAAACTATAACCTGATCAGCAAAACCTTTGAAGCGACTACTGATTTGGTTTTGTAATTTTTTTTTTTAAACTCCATCGTATCCAGTGGAAGCTATTTTGTCATAATCCTCACCTCTCTTGAGACCTCAAGCCATTTCTTTCTGCACATCTCAGCTGAGTAGGTGTTAAAAGCAACTTTCCCCCAGTCTAGATGAGCTTCAGTTGTCTTATACTTGGTCAGGTCTTTCTCTGGAAGATTCACTTTCATAGCTTCCAGGAGCTTAAGCATGTCATCCTGGGCCCAAACTACAACTGTTCAGATTGAAGTTTGGAATTACATTAAAGTTTACTATTTGGACATGTAAAATCACTGCACAGTCAATGAAGCAAATATAAAAAAAAGAAATGAAATAGCAACAATATCCTACCTGGCTCTTTACTGGTAGAATCCATGCTTCCATTCATTCTCAAAGATCACTTCTGCAGAGACACAAAAATGACATTAATGAAAGAATGTAATTTTTTATACATACTTGTACTGTAAAAAAAAAAAAAAAAAAAAAAACCATAAATGAAACATAAAAAATAAATCGAGAATAAATAAATAAATCGGGGGGGGGGGGGACGGACTCGTGAACACAAAACGGGGGCTTGAGACTACACGGCTGGTCCGCGATGATGCGGTTTTTGTCTGCACCAGTGTTTTTAAAGTTCTCACCTAGTTCTCACACAAAAATGTGCCACACCAGGGTTTGAATCAAATCAAACCAAATCAAATATTATTTATAAAGCACATTGCATAAACATAATATAAATGGAATGAGATGAGACGAGTTAAACTGATTAAATGTTTTATATTAGAAAAGCTCTCGCACAAAGAGTCCGCACTAGTAACATTGTCAGAGTTGTCTCTTTGCCAGTCATCAGAAGGTTGCAAGTTTAAAGCCCGGCATGTTTGGACCCTTGGGGACGACCCTTACGATTTTTAATTGTAGGCCATTTAAAATATTTGGCTTAAAATATTAAGATATTTGGAGGGTTGTCAAATGTTACCTAATTATAATTATACTCTATTTTGTCTTTACATTTTGTTGTAGGTGACGCAGTAAGGGATAGGGTTATACAAGGAAAAACCCTAAAGAAATGAGTGCTTACTCCATGGAGTAGAATTAAAACCCAGCCCAACACATAATAGTTGTTCATTACGCCGCCCCTAACCGTTTACGCTGCATCGGAGACAGAGCCTATTGCCTGTGACGGCTTCAAATCTCAAATAACTCTGCACTCGATACGAAACACAGACGGCCAAATCTTCCATTTTGTGTGGCCCGGGTCTAAGAGTTTTTTGGAAGCCTTCGAGTCCGCGGACATTTTGCGTCGACTCATTCGCCTACTGGTCGCTTCTCGCCGCGGAATGGCGTTCCCTTTTTTTCCCTCCTCGGAGCGGAGCGGATGCTGGCTGGGAGGTAACGTTACGACGGAAGGAGGAAGGACGGGCAGCTGGAGGCGACCAGCTGATCACGGAGTGGATCCGCTTTCTTTCGCTCTCGGTCGAGGCGGGAACGGAGGGCCAGTGAGGAGCCATGACTACAACGTGCACAGACTCGAGTCAGCCTCAGTGCTAGCGGGGCGCGCGGAGCTCCGCTTCCGCCATGGAGGGTTTTCCCCCCCCGAGCTGCTAATACACGACCTGTTTGTTTGACTGAAAAAAAAAAAAACCCAAACATTTTTCGAAATGACTGCCATTTTCTAAAACACAAGTCGACACTTTTTTAAAAAAAGAATAATGTGAATTTAGTGCAGAAAGTGTGGTTTTTAGTCACTAAATGACTCGACAGTTTTCTAGGGCGGAGGCGCTGCCATTACTGCAGCACAAGCGGTAATGGCGCCGCCTGATCCGACATCGAGCTCTAAAATGGACACGTAGGAAAACCTAAAACCCGCGTTTTAACATTAAAAACGAGCTGATATCTTCACTAAATCGGCATAATATTATTGATAGAAATTACTTTTCAAACGTATTTTACACGTTTTACGTTAAAATGGTCGAATCCGCACATATGGTGAACTAAAGCTGGTCCAAGATGGACGAGAAAAATACACCGTATTCATATTAAAATGATTTTGTATTTATCTACAACTATTATTCAAAGAAATTTAATTATTTTACAAACACCCCGGAAAGCTAGCATTCGATGGGCTAAGCGACCTATCCCTGACCTACACTAAGCTAGGCGGTTAGACTAGCTTGCTAGCTCCGGTTCCCCCAACCACTGAAAAGGAGAACGGAGCCCTAATTCACAAAAAAAAAGGCGTAATTTTTTTTTTAAATCAGGTTTGCGGATACGTTTTTTCCCTTTTGTTTAAAGCGAGTTTACCGTAAAACGCACAAGCTTACCTCGACGTCGAGACTAGCGGGGGTGAACGCGAGGTGTTGGTCGCCGTATGGCGGCGGTTGGGAGGGGAGCTGGTCCTTTTAATGGCTTGGAGGACGAGAAGAAAGGAGAAAAAATACTGAAATTTTACCGAGATCCGAGCACCGGGTCTGATCGAGAGCGGTGTCCGAAATAAAGATACAGTGAGAAATGTTTACTTTAAACACCCAAATGCGCATATTTTAAGCGGAAAAAAACCGACACGGACAGCCGCGAGAGAGAGCAGCTCGCCTTGGCGTGACGACTGTTCTAGAGCCGCCATGCTTCTTCCCCCCTCACGGTGTACTCAATCACCCGCGCTGGCGGTGAAACGATTTTTTAAGAACAACGACAAGCCGTGGCTTTAGGATTTTACTCACCCAATATTTTTTTTTTTTTACTCGTGGAGCACCAAAGTGGCAGTCGATGGAACCGGAGGGGAAGCACGCAAACGATCGCGACAGAGCGTGCGAGCGAGTGAGCGAGAAAGGACGAGCCCGTGCGGTGAGGTATTTAACCGAAGCTCCCTGATGGCTAACCGGAGGCGGCCGGTTCTGCGCGCATACAGACCTGCCTCATGGAGTTCTCACTCGGCTCCGAGAAACGAGTTCAAGCGTGTGCGCGGATATCTCTCGAAGATCGTTTTATTAATTGTAATACAAATAAAAAGGTAAAAAAGCACCGTAGTGGGGTTTTTTGTACTCTTTAGCGTCGCTCGGACACGGGAAACTCGGTTCAGGCGACCTCGGAATGTACTCTAATCCACCCCCTGCACCAGACAACGCCAATGCAAAATCTTTTTAAACAAAAAACCAAATGTTTAGTCTGATATACACGTGAAAAAAAAAACAAATAAACTGCTGTAGTTTTACCTTAAGTGACTCTGTGTTGTGAATTATTTTGTTGTTGTTTTATAACCCAGCGCTTTGCTTGTTGTTGAGGAGAAGAAACAGGCGGCAGCGGCGGCGAGTTCGACCTGTCGCAGCGCGCGCGTGGTTGGAGACTGCTTGTGTGGAACGAGGGGAGGGTTGAACGTTGGCCAGCCGCGCGCCGCCGGTCCAGGGCACGAGGAGGCTCCTCCAGTCCCCGCAGAGCCGCGAGACTTTTTTTCCCCCCGCCTCCATCTCTCTCTCTTTCTCGCGGGCGCGCTCTCTCTTTCTTTCTTTCTCTCTCTCTTCCAATCTCCCTCTCTCTCGCTCCCCCCTAGTCAGCGGGCGCGCTCCATGCCTTTCCGTTCCTTCCGACCATTTCTCCTTCCCGAGACACACAGACATTCCGCATTTTTGATCTGATTACTCCACTCCTTCTTTTCCATTCTCGTCCCTTCATCCAGCCTCGAACACCCTTTTTTCCGCTCCTCCGGTTGCACGAAGTGACTGATGATCGCGCCTCCAGAACGGAGACGCAGCAAATATAAATGTCAAATTTGGTAGCAACCAGTGCGTCTTTTTTATTTTTATATTCAATTAGACTGCAATATTATTATAACCTAATGAATAAAGAAATATCGTTTTCTGTGTGATCCTAATGGAATGGGGTTGATGCCCCAAAAAACTTTGAAGTGGAAGAAAACCAGTATTGCTTATCACTTTAACGTCTAGTACACGTCTTTCCTTCTATGTAACAGGCTGTTTGACAGCTACATCTTTCTCTCAGCCTGTGAAATATCATCCATTTCCACCGTGTGTGTGTGGGGGCGTCACGCACGCCGACCAATCAATACTTCCAGGTTTAGTGGAAACAAATGATTTGCCACCAATCAGCTCTCAGCATCGTTAAATCCACAGTTTCACAAACCTACAGGCGCTGCTGCAGGAGCACAGCCCTCAAAGTGCACACTGACTAATGCATGACTTTGAACTCTCCTGAACAATTTCCACAGTGGAGATCAGAGGTATGCATGCAAATGAAAAAACATACATTTTATGCAAATTTTTGCGTAGTATTGTCCCAAATGTCCCTTTATTTACATTATAAGAATAAAAAAGTATATATTTTTTTATGATGAATATGCTCTAGTAACTTCTACATCAATTATTTGGACAGATCCATCCATATTTTATGAACTACACTGATACTATATTCCATCAACTTTATTAAATTCTAATGGAAATACTCATTTTTTTGCACTTATATATATTATATTATATATTCATAATTCCTAGCACTTAGCATTCAATTAAGTGTATTCGCCTCAACAAAAATCGATATATTTTTCTTATTAATCTATTCCGTGTTTCATGGTTTTATTGTTGAAACTATATGCACACATATACATACTATGGTCAATACATATTAGAATTAGAATAGTATAATTATTAACAATCCCCAGCCTTGTAGCTTGAGGTCTATGACATCAACATAACTATCTTCTTAAAATAGAACAGTCTATTATTATCCAATCAACTTAGTTCTTCAAGAAATATAATTTTTTTTACTTAAGATTTTGTCCTAATATGTGTATAAAAAACCCCCACCATAATATTTCATAATGCTGTATTCCTGAAAGCATATATCCAAAGGAAAGATTTTCCCCAGATTTATATATACAAAAATACACAATTGTTAATACGATTGTTTTATTAATTGAATTGGAATAGTTACATTAATTGCAACCCAGGATTAAATATATTTAAAAAAAGGTATAAAGATAAGACAGAAATGTACATTCATAACTAGTCAAACCCACTCAAAATAATGTAAAATATTCATGATCTCATTAACTGCAAAAACAATCATTCAGCATCTCCTTAGAAATGTACAGATATGATAATTGAAACAAATAATAATATATATATAAGAGAGTGAGGGAGAGAGAGAAAGTGAGATACTGTATCTACTGTCAATGTAGAAACACATTAAAGGCATAATACTGTATTTAATCTTAAACACTGGCTGCATAGAACAAAGCATTTGCATAGAGCTTAAAAAAAGAAGTAATTAAAGGCTATTAGCAAATGGCATTCATAAAATAAAATTAATATTAATTCTAACAATCACAAAAATTAAAGCAAAACAGTCTTTGAGGACAAAAAAATTGAATGCATAATCTGTTCAAAAGTGAGAAATTATTATATGGTGACAAAATATAACAATTTGTAATAAAAACAATTTTCTAAAGCTTGTCTAGATGTTGGATTTGACACTGTAATTCCTGTTTCTGTGGTTCAACACTATAGGTTGGTTCAGCAAGAAGTCATTTACGAGAAGGGGCACTCGTCATACACATCCACCCCCTGCTCCTCCTCAAATGTCACCTTGACATCATCCGAATCCAACTATTGCAGAAAAAAATACAATATTTGCAGTCACAAAATAGATGATGATACAATGTGACTCAGTAATACAAGACAAAATTAGTAAAGTAGAAACAAGTCAAATAGACAATGTTAAGCGATTTATATTCAGAAGTTTTTTTAAATATGCTAAATATATTTTAATAACTCGTCCTGATTATGGCTTTTACAAACACATATGTGAATTGTATTGTACAGTAGAATAACATTTTCTATTTTCTGTCTTTGCACTTAAAAGTATGTAAAGTGTAGACATAATATCTTTCTATGAGTCTGAATGAACAGTATATGACTTACACATTTCATCTCTGTGGTACTGTAGAGGCATCTGGACAAGAGAATGCGCAGAGGGACGGTAAGAATGAGAACGAACGGCAGGGCCAGTGAAGCTTTAGTGGATTTCACTGCCCACAAGGCGCCCAAACACACCAGCTGGATAATGGTGAAGAGGTTCATTCGCCAGGTTTTTACCTGAAAAGGAAAAAGAAAGGAAGCGTTGTCGAAAAACTATACATTTATAATAGGTTCATGGTTAATAAGTGTAAGGTTTATTACACAAACATTGGAATGCATTATAATAACAGTGAGCATTTGACCTAGATTTAATCTCTGTCCCAAAATGACATGACATCATCATCTATATTATAAAGATATTTTGGAAAGAAGATATTAGAATACATTCTAACAAAACTCAACATGTTGTCTGGGACAGTAAGCATAGATAAAGCATAACAGACAATTTAATATGGAATAATTTATAATTAATACTTTTGCACATATGTATTTTATTTTAACTTTTTCCAAGTTTGAAAAGCAAGAAATAGGTGGCTATAAAGAATTCGGATTACGGTTATTAAAAAAAAAAAGAATAATAACCTTGTAACATAGACACTCCATGCCATTACAAGTAATTAATTATTTAAAAATGACTGTTATATTACTATAATGTTAAGAGGAAAGAAAGTATTACTTAAATGGCTGACAGTTTGCAATTACATATGTATCATTTGTTCATAGCAAAAGCTTTAATAGAAAATAAGTAGCATTAAGATGTTATCATACTCTGGTGGCGTAGGGATGTGATGGGTGATACTTTTTAGGCACAACCAATAGCTGTACACGATCCCAGAGCTGAAGACCACTTAGAGAGGTAATACCCATGTAGAGAAAGATGCCAAACAGAGCTGACATGGGAATCAACTTCAGGATGGGCTCCATGAAGATAGATACACCTGACATAAAAGAAAGCCAAACACAGACTGTTATTTCAGACCAAGTATGAGTACATAGATTTTGTTTTAGCCAATAGTTCGTTTTGCCAATTGTTAGTTCTCACATGAAAACCCTGAAAAGCAAAGGGAAAGGAAGATCCAATCTCCTAATTCTCTGGATTTGTAGAAATGAATTGCTCTCACAAATAAAACATCATATTCCCCATATAAGTTCCCCTGCATGCTCACTTTAGTGCTCAGTTCATGCATATATTAAAGATTCTGTTTTAATGCAAAAAGATGTTTTATCAGATCCTTTTTTATTGAATCTTTAGGAAAATACAGCAGTATGTTTTCTTGATATTTGTAAAGCACATTTTACAACCTGCCTTGCGTTGATTGCTGTTATTAATAGGGAAATATTGCTGTCCAGATTGTTGTCATTCAGCATTGTATGCTTATAAGTGTGACAACATGCATGAGACTAACTTCACTTGATGTTGGCTGTATCAGAGGCAAGATGTTGGTATTACAGCATTTGAGAAAGTGAATAGAAGGTAAATGATCCTGGTATTAGAAACAGCATTAAGGTATAACGTATTTAGGAAAAAAACATGCGCACACACACACACACACACACACACACACACACACACACACACACACACACACACACACACATTCACAATATGCGGCATCAATCCGGTACTCACCAACTAAAGCGGCTACTACAATCCCACTAAACCTCTGCTCCAGCACTTTACTGATTTCAGGTTTAGGGCCTTTGGACATGACAGTGAGGGCATTGGCATGGGAGACAGATCGCACCGTTGCAGCACTAAGCCAGGGGGCACCAAAAACAGAGGCAATTCCACCCATCGCCACTATCAGGAGCAAATCCAAATGGAAGCCAGAGCCCTTCACCATCTTTCTCTCTGGTTTGCTTACAATCAATCTGCAATTTGGGAAGATACATTTAATTCCAATGAATTATATTACAATGCAACAGGTAAAACATTATGATTTTTAAGCTATTAACCATGTGAACAAACAGAACGGTTCAAGATTCAGGTCCAAAAAATTATTTATCCCAAGAGCTGGTCTAGTTTCCACTTAGCATTTTGTTGTTTGTTTTAGAAAATCATCTGTAATCTTTTCTTCTACTTTAGATTCTTTCTTTTTTAATTCTTCCAACTGACAGAGCAATTTCCACTCACTAGTTAATTCTTCCTCTAATGCACAAAATCAATCCTATTCCAACTCTGCTCCTGTATTACTGAAGCTACCTAAGTAACCTAAGCTAATTAACCTTAATTTAAAGGGGAGGGGGGGGGGGTAAACAGGGGCACAACAATGGAGTGAGAGTAGGTAATGTCTGTTGAATATGTAGTAGTAAACTCTTGGCAAAAGATGGCTGTGTTGAATGCTCTTTTGCCACTCCTAAATTTTTCTCTTCAAAGCGCTACTCACGTGGTGATCTGGGACTCGAGGAAGATGAGAATAAAAACCAGTAAAGCTGGAACAGCACTGCCAAACATTAGCCAAATGGGGAATGGTGAGCTTTCTCCAGTGGGGTTGATTAACCAAGATCGGGCGGTAGGGTTGGTCACACTCAGACCCTTCGGGACCTTCAGTTTCTAAAGGGATTTGATAGAAAATTAACACAAGTCTTAGTACATACATAACCACATTAGCGCAATTGTTTATCATTTTATCTTGAATAAAATAAATAAATGAAAGGTCCTTATATTTAATTACAGAGTGTAATTGTGTAATTTAAAAGTATAATTATTCATATGAAAGTCATATGATATGAGATTCTGTGCTGTGCAAAGCTCTTAGAAACTTGTAAAGACAACTACATGTTAACAAGGCAAAGAAATGGCAAAAAAAATCTACTTTTTTCACCTTAACCCTTTTTTCCCCCCAGAATCTAATCAGGTCCTCCTCTGGTTACAATGATCTTTTCATATAAATCCAACAAACATGCAACCATTCATACTTGAGGTATTAAGCTAACAAGAATCTCTGACACGCATGGTCAGACTGAAAGATGCAGAGTAGAGGGACGAACACACAGACAGCCTGAACAACCTGAACCTGTCTTCTAGAGGAATTCAAATATGTGAAGCAGGTCAGTATTCTTTACAATAAAAAAAAGTGTATATTTTATAAAATATAAAAAAATTGTAACTTCTTATTGTAGTTTATTATTATTATTTTTTACATTATACGATCAACATTAAATCATTAAATGTTACTCTTTCGTAACCTCATGGGATTTGTGCACAATGCTGTGTGTGTTTTTAATTAGCTTATTAACCATTAAATAGACTAAACATGACAAACATAATTGCTGAAACCACTAACGAATATTTATGAATATTTATAATCTGCAGTAAAAACTTTCATTTCCTGATTTTACAATAATCTCTTTGAGAATATATTTTTCTGACCTGTGTGTAAACATCTTTAATACTGTAGTCAATCCCAACCATGATAAAGAGGGCGATGGGCACACCAAAGTCTCCAATCATGCGACGAACCTAGGAAAAGGCATTGACTCAGTAAAACACAATAATGCATTTATCCGCATTCCCTGACCAGCACAAATGCAGCATTTGTAAAAAGTCTGTCATTACTACATTAACTCAGATCTATACCATCAGATCTATTTCTCTAAAGTGAATATTTAGCTGAAAATTGCTGCCATAGCACTTTTGTAATTCATATATACACTATAAGTTTACAAATGAACCCATACTTATGGTCATACGTACAGGGCCAGGGAGGAAGATGCTATTCTTGAATTGACGGAGAAAGTAAGCTATGAAGAAGCAGCCCAGCATCAGGCACATGGAGAGAAGGGCAGTGTTAGGGTATATGTTCTTAATGTCTTCTGTACTGTTGACACCTGCAGTTTTGCCAACCACACCTATGGTGTCCCATAATGATTTATTCTGTTCTTCGTATTTCAGTTTTAGAGGGTGAGCTTCAAAAATCTATAAAGAGAAATAGGATATAAGAGGAAAGAACATGTGGCACTTGGTGATCATATTAAACAAATGTAAAACAAATGTAAAACATTGTTGCTATCAGAGAATAAAAATTTATATGACATGCTAATTGTTGGCTGACAGCTACCATTTGCTATTATGTTAATATATTAGCTTTTTTAGATTGGTTTCAAATGGTTGGAAAATCAACAATGTAACAATGTTTGAAAGATGTCAATTCATTACATTTAAAATAACAAGACAGTCAGCATATGTTAATTAGTTAGAGTGTTTTCAGCTCTGAAGTTGCAAGTTCAAACAATTAGATAACCCTCTCTTTAGTTCCAGTGACAAAGAAATAGTATAAATGAAAGAAACAAGTTTTTCAAAGTTTTTTAAAATACAGTTCTAAGTGTTTTTAATAGTTTTTGGCTGCTGATAAAAGTCACAGTTAGATTTATCTCTCTCATTGACAAAACATTTCTGAAATAAAAATCACTGCACACCATTTGATCGTCATATTTACCTTGAAAAGCTTGTAAAAAGTTTCATAAATGAAAATGAGCGAGATGAGGATGGAGAAGATCTCTTGGGTAAAACGAGAGATGAAGCGAACGAGAAAACTAGCCTCTGCCGCTACCACAATCAACACAATGAGGATCAGCCACATTCCCACCCATACACGTCCCACAATGTACTCGTAGCCCTGCGATTGACAGAACTGACGGACAAACAAACAAAAACAGGAAAACATTTTATGGATTCACTTTATCCATTCTTGAAACCACATTTAGGCAATATAATTCACTTTTTTATGTCAATAAATGTAAAGTTATATTTCAGTTGTTAAGTGGGGCAGCCCTACTTGATAGAATGCTTCTTCAAACACCAGGAGTGGCCCACTGAATCCGATGACCAGCACAGGCTGGGCAGCCAATAGGCAGAAAATTATTCCCTGTATACTGGTGGAAATCAACAGCTCTGACACCCCCATCCATCTATCTGTCTTGTCCGCTAAAAACAATAGAGACAGTAGTGAGAAATAGTCGAAATTCAGGAACAGATCCAAAATGGATAAGACTTAAAAAGGAAAACAGTGCTTACCCAAAAGTCCCCCAAAAGTGATAGCAGGAGAAAGGGCAGCAAAGTAAATAAAGATGATGGCAGAAAACACCTGAGGATTTAGAGCATCAATAAAGTCACTCAGGTAATAGGGGTAACGACGTTTGATGTCCTTGACCATTCCACCAAAGGGATATCCAGTTCGAGCCAATGGATCGTCCTGTGGATGCTCAGCCTCTGCACATGTGTACATAAGAGTGACTTAAAAACTTTAAGTGACTTTAAGAAAATGCTCGCTTGTGTTTTTTATATATACACACACACACTGAACTAATAATAATAGCCACTATTGAAACCTCACCTTTTTGTTTTGGTCCAAGTTGGATTCGGGTGTCAGAGGGCCGGAGTCTGTCATGCAACATCTTCTTTTGGAAACGGATAATTGGCTGGAGCATGGTCTCGCTCTGGATCTCAGTGGGCGGGATCACAACACTGCAGTCCATGAAGTCAGCAATGGCATTGGTCAGCTCTTTTTCACTTTCAGCAAGATAGGCCTCCAAGCTGAAGACCTTTTGGTTGAGAGACAGACAGATGGGGAGAGAAGAGTAAAGACCAAGTAAATCAAATTCTCATACATGAGCAAATTAAACATAATGACCAATGGTTTTTCTCATTGTTGGTTGATGTTTTCAATTTGGCCCCATTCATTCAAGTACCTTAATTCTTTACTTCATGCAGCACTCACAATGAAAAATGTTTAACCTATGTTTTGACCAACATATTTTTATGAAATCCACCTATGGATCTTCCTTCCCCAAACAGAACTTTTTAGTAGTGCGGCTGCTTCATGCTTATTAAGTTTTAAATATTAATTTTTTTAGCCACTTCCTCTCTCACCCAGTCGGCCAGGAGTGTACCCATGGCTCGTCCGCTCTCGTGGAAATCTACGGCACTTTCGGTAGGTCCTACCAGGACAAATACAAAACGCACAGGCACAGAAGCCTCCATAATCCCGTCCATCATCACGGAATCTTGGAGTCGGACAAATGCCACGACAGGCTTCTGTAAAGACTCCACAGCACCTACACAAAAGTGAGATTCCATATGCAAAATATATATATATATATACAGTATATATATATATATATATATATATATATATATATATATATATATATATATATATATATATATATATAATTATATTAAAATGTCTCAATTTATTATCCTTCCACCTCACCTGATAACACAATAGATGCCTCTACATTATCGGAGGTGTCTCTCTGATTGAAAAGAAATGAGAGCAAAATCAGTAAAAGCCTGACTGATACAGGTTATTGTTAGAAGCTACATGCTTCGATTAAAGGTTCCTCAAGGGCTCTTTGTAGGTTTAACATAGGTCTAATATAGATTTCATATAGTATAGTTTTAACTGTAGGTTTAGGTAACTATAATTTTTATTTAACTTAATTAATCCCTAGATGCATTCCTAGATTGGTTGTACATTGTGTGTTTATTGTAGGTATTAAAGACACAAATGGTAATGCATAAAAAAATGGTAAACATATCGATACCTAATGGTTGTATCAATACACACTAGCTTCTGTACAAATGCCCATTTTTGCAGTTATTCAATCAGTCAGTCATATGCTAGCAGCACAATGCGTAAATCATGCAGATACAGGTCAAGATTCAGTTAACCTTAAATATCAGAATGGGGAAAATGTAATGTTTGTGACTTTAACCATGCTATGGCTGTTGGCATCAAAAAGGTTGTTTGAGAATTTCAGAAATTGTTGGTCTCCTGGGATTTTCACATACAAGTCTGTACAGCGTACACAGAAAATCCCTTTTTGATCTTCTTCTTCTTTTGGCTTCTCCCATTAGGGGTCACCACAGCGGATCATTCGTCTCCATACCCCTCTGTCCTTTACATCTGCCTCTTTCAAACCAACTACCTGCATGTCTTCCCTCATCACATCCATAAACCTCCTCCTTGGTCTTCCTCTTTTCCTCCTTCCTAGCAGCTCCATCCTCAGCATTCTCCTACCAATATACCCCATGTCCCACCTCTACACATGTCCAAACCATCTCAATCTCGCCTCCCTCACCCTGTCTTTAAAACGTCCTACTTGCGCTGTCCCTCTAATAAACTCATTTCTAATACTAGAAAATCCCTTGTTGATAAGAGAGGTAAAAGGTAAAAAAGATATAATAGCTCAAATATTCAATCTTCAATCAAACCTGACAGTAAATAGGCTACAACAGCCTAGTACTGTTCCAGTCCATTCCAGTCAGCCAAGAACAATCTGAGGTTATACATAAATGGTCCAATTCGGTTGTGTTTGTGCCCATAATAAACTCAGATTATTGTTCTTGGCTGACAGGAGTTTCCCTTGTCAGTTTTTGTTGTTGTATTCTATCCACCTTAAAATTCTGATGTTGGGCGCATTCTAAGATGCTTTTTGGCTCACTGCAGTTGGAAAGAGTGCTTTTGTTACAATTGATTTCCTGTCAGCAACATCCAATCTGCTTGTTTTTGTCTGATCACTCTCATTAACGAGGAGTTTCAGCCTAAAGAAGATGCTAAAGACAGCTAGAGACTGGTGTGTGTAAAACTTAAACAAAATCAGCCATTTCTAAAATACTCAAACCAGCCTATCAGGCACCAACAACCCGGCCACAGTTATGGTGACAGAGATTGCACATTTCCCCCAAGCTAGTGTTTGATATAAGCATTCAAATGAGGTCCTATCGGTTCTTTGGATGAATCAAGGCTCTAAATTTAAATGTAAATATTCTAAATCGAACAGCTTCTATTGTAGGTGTCGAGATAAAATATTTTAAAGCCTTGAATAAAAATTTCAGATTTTCGAAGTCGAGTTGGAGCATTTAGGTGTATGTATATACTAATTAACAGACAATTGGGTCGCAAATAAAAAGTGCTACCTGTTTGGTGACAGAGAAGGTCTGCATCTCGATGCCTGCTGAGGTAACGTAAGGGCCTTCAGTCTGACTGTGAACCACCAAAAAAGTAAAAGTTAGTAGGATAGTTATCAAGGGTGCAATGAAAGGGAGTTTATTCATCTGGTTGAGGTTTACCTGCAACTCAAAATTTATGTCAAGTGGTCTTTGGCCCATGGACCAGACCTCATACATACTAAACTAGCACTTTGTGGTTACCTGCATGTGTTTATGTGTTTTACCTGCGCTTCTCCAACAGTGCTTTCAGCAAGGTCTCCCGATCTGAGGCCCGAATCTCATTCTTTTCCAGAAGTTCATCTACGATCTTCTCGGCAATGAGTGTAAAGTCATTTGTTTCCACATCTAACAGCACAGCCGCTGCAGATATCCAAACAAGGTGTTAGTTAAATGAAGACAAAAAAAATAAGAAAATTCTACAAGCTTTTTAAAAGGTTTTGTGGCATTTTAAGCTATTTTAGGGTGCTAGTTAGAATTTTATATATTTTTTTATTTGCCAAATTTTTTAATGTGGATGTTTGAAAACCTCATGGCTTTATGCAAAACTACATGCAAAGTGATGAGAATAGCAATATTTCGCTTTACCTGTGCTCATGATTTTGCGGAGCTGAATAAGGCTTCTGAAAGTAAGGCAGGAAATGTGTGATGACCCCCATTTTCCAGTAGTTTGGTTGAATGTTTCTTCATACCCCACCCAGCGACCGGTCTCTTGCCAATTTCCCCCCAACAGCTCGTTCAACTCCACATATGACTGATACACACAGACACATATTGAATCACATGATGGAATGCAGTTGTGGGGTTTGAGTGGAATGAGGTGATGTGGACTAGGCATGTGTATTTACCTGAGCATCACCTCTGGTGGTGGCGTTGGTGTTAGTGTTCCAGGCAGCTGTATCACAACACACAAAAAAACATCATTATAATAATGTTGAGACTCACAAGGTGGATATTATTGTGATGTAATCTTGAAGAGACATTGGTAGTAATCTGCATGCCTTTAAGTTTTACAAGTGTGGTGAGAATTAAATTTATTCACGATATTCAAGAATATACTCTGGCTACATACAAGATACAATTTTGTTTTAATATAAGACAAACTCTTCTGTACTGCAAGTTGCGTACTATACTGCAATTTAAACTTCCACTTCGTAGTATCATGAGATGGTATTGAAGTATTGAATGAGGCTAAAATAACCCCTAATACTAAAACGAGGTAAACATCAAAATAGTCAGCAAAAACTTAATAAATAAATACATATTGTCATACCATAGGCATTGTTGTGAAACCTCTAATATTGTATACCTTTCCAAAACCTATTTTGATTAACTTGCAGTAAGCATAGAAGTGTGTGTGTGTGTGTGTGTGTGTGTGTGTGTGTGTGTGTGTGTGTGTGTGTGTAAGTATCAGTGTATTTATATGTTTTTTAGTTACCATCTGGGTGTGCACTGATGATGTAACTCTCAGGGGGTTGCCCCTCCTGCAGCTCCTGTCGCTTCTGCTCCAAGTCATAACTCCCTGAATGTTCAGGAAGAGTCCTACAGGGGGCGAAAGAGAGCCAAGACTGAAGAAATTAGACTCATGACCCACTGCACAACATTTCAGTATCACCCTTTGGTCTCACCAGAGCTTACGTATGATAGGCCAGGCTGCACTCTGTCCTCTTTTTATCATCCTAAAACATGAACAGTAATGTTTACTCTCTAATCAGTGAGTTTAGAGCTAAGCCAGACCAGGGTTTCTAGAGGTTTTTGGGCTGTTTTTTTTTTTGGTTTTTTTTATGGATCCTGGTGCAACTATACATTAATGATTTGTTGAGTACATGGGATTTGTAGAACATAAAAATGCAAAGACCCATGAAATACTGAGGTCTTTGACATTACCTATTTGAACAGAATGCAAGTCTGTTTCTTATCAACAGAGGGCGCTGTTTGCTTACATAGCGGTTGTCAGAATGTGACAGTTATTGTTTGATTAATCGTTTAGATTAATATATTATATACTTATACAGCTTGACAAATATTATTTTGACTAATAAGCTGCAATTTTAAATAACATTTAGTTTAATTAAATTACAATAAATCAGTTTGGGAAGAAACAGCTTTAACAGAAGTTTGATATTGAAATACAATAAATGGTATAGATGTGTGCATCGTGTGTACAGAGCTTTTACTTATATATGATAATTCATGAAATCTTTGTCATGGTTTCTTCCTGTTCCAATGTGTTGGAAGAAGTTGCATGATGATATGTGACCAAGTAATATTAGATTTTTGGTGCGTAAGGTACTAAGCAAAGAAGATAAACCAACTGTTACATTAATAAACAATTGGCTTTATTAAGACTTATGAATTTATTTGCAACATTTGCTACAATTGTTATTTTCTTTATTTTGTGTTGCTACTTGTTTTAGTATGTAATTTTTTATTATTTTATTTGTAGGTTTAATATGCTATTTTATTTCTTACATCTAATTCCACGTACAGCACTTTGGCCCATGAGAATGGATTTCCGAAAATAGTTATTTGCGCACGTGTGTGTGTGTGTGTGTGTGTGTGTGTGTGTGTGTGTGTGTGTGTGTTTGTTCTCTGTCTCTATGGGTGACACTTACATGCTGAATGGTGATGCTGGTGGTGAATCAGCATCCTCATAGGACATATCATTGTCCTGGAAGAAGACAGAAGTGAGACATGACGTGTGTTTCAACAAATTCAAACAGGAACCATTTTTTTCATGGAAGCACATTAAGTACTAATGCTTTGCTTACCCCAGCAAAATTTAGAACAGCGTCCATCAGTAGGGTCTGTGCTCTGCCTTCTGTGTGTTGTTTCCCCCAAACTCAGAAAATGTTACACAGAACCTGTTCATACACATATACATATACAAAATATGAGATTTTATCAAATCAAGCTAAAACACCCAGCTGTTTCAATAATAAACTGCTATGATCTATTGAATATTTATCAAGACCAGATTATATATTTTTGGAGCACTTTTCCACACCAGATAAATACAATTTTGCATTATAAGATAAACACAAGACAATTCCAATTCGTTACATGGGCTTGTCAGTACATTTTCTTATCAGTGTTTAACCCTTTTCTGTAAAATGACCCCACCTCTTTCATAGTCTCTGTGTCATGCCTGCTTTTTTAGACTCGCCTGAAAGCCAGATCATGGTCCCTCAGCTGCCTTGCCCTGCCTTAACTGACTCCATAAAGAGTCAATGAAGCTGGTGTGTCCGGTGTGTTAAAGTGTGCATTACAAAACTTGACACTATGTAAAGTATTGAATCATTCGAATCTGAGCTGAAACGTTCTATGTTAGACTAGTGTTTCTGTCGAGATGACATCTTACATGGACAGGGAGATTTCTCTCAGTAGAATATGCTCTTGTGTGATAAGCCCTGCTATCAGTAGGCACCAGTCAGCTACATGCAAACCATTTTAACTCTTTAAATTGACTCACTACAGAAGTAGTTAATCAACCATCAGACTATAAACTGATGTAGTAGTATTCACTAATATAGATGCTAACTATGGGTGCAAAACCATTTAACTTAAATATAGTAAACAGATTTTTTTTTAAATAATAGAGTAAATTACAGAGTAAATATATATCTGGGGTTTTTTTTATTTTTATGTCAAGTGCCAGTTTTAAATTCATTTGATTGGGTGAATTACACACTTATACACTAATTGTACCACATTCTATTTTGCTACACTGCTAACCTCAAGCTTACTCTATACCTGTATTATATAGCAGAATTACAAATGTGTACTATAACTTGCCATTCCATATATGAATAGGATTTTATAGAAGCATTTCAGCAACACACACACACACACACACACACACACACACACACACACACACACACACACACACACACACACACACACACACACACATACACACGGGTATATAAAATAAGCTATTAGGCTATAAAAAGTATGGCATTTATTGAGTTGTCTGTTGTGTACTGTGGCTTATAAATCTTGGCCTGTTACACCTCCCACACTCTTAACTTTATGATTTAATCATTGCCTACACATAAATAATATAATACAGCCTAGTATGTTATAGGTACCAATCATCTAGATTGATTAGTATGCAAAGCAGTTATTATGTTGAAAAAATATATATATCCTGATATTTGCCTAACTAACTAACTAACTAACTAACTAACTAACTAACTAACTAACTAACTAACTAACTAACTAACTAACTATCAGGTCTTGTATTTTATTTCCTCTCATTTTCATTTTCATTTAAATTTCTAAAATAGAAAGACTTTTACAGTTAACCTTAGTGGCCATCTCGTATCTCTTATGATGTATGATATGTCAGGTAGTTGTAAAAAGTATCTATTGCTTATTGGTTCATTTGTTTGACTAATTCATTCGTTTTTTTTCCGTACTACGCTTCAATATACTTCACTACAGTTAAATTGACATAATAGTAGATTACAAATAGTCAACTATTTCTCTGTCTTTTGAAGTAGTAGAAAAGCAGTATATTATGAGAAAAATCCTCTATCCTGAAGGTTGTGCTAGACTGTAAAGACTAACATATTAAAGATATCATTGGAGCATCTCCGATTACTTTGATCAGACACATCTTATTCGGAGTGTCTCCTAGTCAGATCTTATTATTAAAGAAATGATCAGCCATACCCGAAACAGTGCACTGATATAAACTTGTGTAGCTGAGACTACACCTGTGCAGCTGTTACAGCAAAATAAACACTTTTTGACTAATCAGAATACATCAGTAATGTCATATAGTGTATCTTTGTATTTAAACTTATCTTGCCTGCCTTTTTAATAGCACTATTGGAGTTTAAATGATCAGGTATGAAATTGTAGGAAAAAGGGAATATTAAAATGAGAAATGAAGGTTGAACAGGACAGTAATCTCAAATTTGAGTCTTGCTGAAAATAGTTGTGGCACTGCAAATTGTGTTTTGCTTAAAGCAACAGAATGGCCTGTGTCAGCCTTGTCTGCTTGACAAACCTTTATAGATATGGGAATTATCAAATTCACCAGCATGTTGCACACCCGTGCACACCCAAAATGGCAAAACTGACATCCACTGCAAATGTTCATTTATTTTAAAAGAGATGTTACCTAAGGATTATAGTTAGTTTATACATATAGTTAATTATTTAATAAGTAAATGTTGATTACTGTTGATGTTTTCTATTGTTTTTTCTTTTCTTTTATCACTTTTTTTGGTTGAGTTCTGGCTGTTTTGAGAACAAAAACGTTCTAGCTTAAATTGTGATATTTAACTCAAACAATCATTGACATTGGGAATAAATATATCATTCAATTAAATATGAAAATTAATGTTAGATGCATATTTCTATGATATGCTCTTAGAAATTAGTCCCTTGTGGGTTCATGAGTGATAAAAGGTTTCCTTTTCTTGCTAAATTTATTGTATCTACTGTGCAATTAAATCATTTCTAAGGGTTTCTTTAGAGGAAAGAAAGAAAGAAAGATTTTTTTCCTCCAATATTGCAATAATCTTAACTAGATTTCTGTCCGGGTTTAAAAGAAAATCTTGTGATCCTATACAAATGATAAATTCAGAAAAAAAGAAAATTTTGTTGGGTTTTTATATAAAAAAAAAATTATTATTGCACATGCAGGCTTGTGTGAATTTTTGCAAATTTTGTTTTGCAATATTGTAGTGCAATTATTTTGCCATTAATGCACACAAATTACACATTAATAGCTATAGATGATGATATCATGTTATATACAGAGAGACACATTCTTACCTGGATCCAGGTGTTTCTGGAGGTTCTATATTCTTGGAGTTGGTGGCGATCCGCAGCTGCGCTTTGAAACCCGCTGTCTTCCAGGACGGGATTAACCGCGCAGGGGGTGTAAGAAAGATAGATAGTTTAAAAAAGTAATGTGTTGGTTCAAAGGGAAACACCCATTCTGACGCCATAGAAGAGTCACGTAAAGAGAGATGAAGCACAAACTGACGTCTTGACACCCACCTCACACCCCACCCCTTGCTGAGCACCCAGGGTGGCAGAAGGGTGATAAGCACCAACTGCACAGAGTGTGTTATTGATAAAGGCCAGTTTACAACAGGGATACCCCAAACCTGCCAGTGTAATATTATTCCCCAATGGCCAGGGCCTGTGGTATAGTCAAAGTACACATGTTTGGGGGGATGTTGAGAGGTAGAAGGTGTAAAACAAGGTTAATCACGGTGCTTGTGAGGAATGAAGATTGGCCGTGGTGGAAGCATGGTAATCAGCAAGAATGCATCTGTTTTAACGTCATCTTGTTTACTAGTTGGGGATTCCCTTTCAAAGGGCTTCCCCTTCATGGTCCTCCTCTGATCAGTTTGATAGGACATTTTTTTCCACTGAGTCACTCATATTTGTAATGACGCCTAGGTTTAAGTTTCTTGTAAGGCATCATGACATTAATGACTAAAATATTCCTGCAAGTAAGCATAATCCAATTGTACAAACATGTTGACGCATAATTAGGACTTGTATGAAGCCAAAGCCAGGTTAAAATCCAGAGAAAAAGTGTTTAAAACATTCATTCCAAATGTTTTTTTTTTTAATTTTTCAAATTCAAAAGATTTGGGATTTTTATCCATTAGCAGCTAGGTATTCAAGGTGCACTCAGTGTTGTTTCAGGTCAGAATGATTTTTCAGGTACTTGGTAATGTTCTTCCCATGCTTAAATAGGACCTATGGTGCCACAGAGAGATAACAAATAATGTGGCCCACCATTATTCATTCAATAGTGCAGGGAGACATCTCTGCTTACTTGTCAATCATGTTGCCTGTAAATTGTCCTTTCTACATTAACATTCAGGCTGTCTAGTCAGAGCAACTCACATGTATGTATATTGTTTTTTTGATTTCTAAAAAAGCACTCTGAAAGAAAGGTTTGTGTATTTAGATCGACATTTGCCAACAGCTATTTAACACATAAATATATATACCTCAACTTTCTACGTACAGATTTTAAATCCAAAAATGTTGCCACCCCCTTCTGACCACCTTTTTTTCCTTTGCCCTTAAAGCTTTTGCAAAAACCTACATGCATGTACAGTGAAATCCATTTTACATTAACAGCTTATCTTTATTTGGGTTTAATCAGAATTAAACCTTTACAATAGGGTGGGCAACTAAGATTTTTATATTTTTTTCACTTGAATTTTGCTGGATGTTATATTGATGGTGGCAGTTGTACTTATATCATTTGAATCACAAAAACTTGGTCAGATTTTATAATGAAAAAGAATAAAAGAGAAAAAGAATACAATATGTTGATGGAGTATTTGTTTTTTTAGATCAAAAGAAAAAACTCAAACTGAGTGGAAACTAAATCATTAGACATTAGGGGTGTAACGGTACAAGAATTTCATGGTTTGGTTTGTACCTCGGTTTTGAAGTTACGGTTCGGTTCAATTTCGGTACAGTTAGGGGGAAGAAATGCAAAACACAAAATTACTTGCAATTTGATTAATGCAGTTTATTATTATTATTATTATTATTAGGATGATGATGATGATGATGATGATGATGATGATTATTATTATTATTACAAACCCGATTCCAAAAAATTTGGGACACTACCAATTGTGAATAAAAACAGAATGCAATGATGTGGAAGTTTCAAATTTCAATATTTCATTTAGAATACAACATAGATGACATATCAAATCCCCTCTTCTTTTTATAACAGTCTGCAAACATCTGGGGACTGAGGAGACAAGTTGCTCAAGTTTAGGAATAGGAATGTTGTCCCATTCTTCTCTAATACAGGCTTCTAGTTGCTCAACTGTCTTAGGTCTTCTTTGTCGCATCTTCCTCTTTATGGTGTGCCAAATGTTTTCTATGAGTGAAAGATCTGCACTGCAGGCTGGCCATTTCAGTACCTGGATCCTTTTTCTACACAGCCATGATGTTGTAATTGATGCAGTATGTGGTCTGGCATTGTCGTATTGGAAAATGCAAGGTCTTCCCTAAAAGAAATTACGTCTGGATGGGAGCATATGTTGTTCTAGAACTTGGATATACCTTTGAGAATTGATGGTGCCTTTCCAGATGTGTTAGCTGCCCATGCCACACGCACTCATGCAACCCCATACCATCAGAGATGCAGGCTTCTGAACTGAGCGCTGATAACAACTTGGGTTGTTCTTATCCTCTTTAGTCCGGATGACATGGCATCCCAGTTTTCCAAAAAAAACTTCAAATTTTGAAACGTCTGACCACAGAACAGTTTTCCACTTTGCCACCGTCCATTTTAAATGAGCCTTGGCCAAGAGTAATGCCTGCGCTTCTGGATCATGTTTAGATATGGCTTCTTTTTTGACCTATAGAGTTTTAGACAGCAACGGCGAATGGCACGGTGGATTGTGTTCACCGACAATGTTTTCTGGAAGTATTTCTGAGCCCGTGTTGTGATTTCCATTACAGTAACATTCCTGTATGTGATGCAGTGTCGTCTAAGGGCCCGAAGATCACAGGCATCCAGTATGGTTTTCCGACCTTGACCCTTATGCACAGAGATTGTTACAGATTCTTTGAATCTTTGGATGATATTATGCACTGTAGATGATGATAACTTCAAGCTCTTTGCAATTTCTCTGAGAAACTCCTTTCTGATATTGCTCCACTATTTTTCCCTGCAGCATTGGGGGAATTAGTGATCCTCTGTCCATCTTGACACTGAGAGGCTCTTTTTATACCCAATCATGTTGCCAATTGACCTAATAAGTTGCAAATTGGTCCTAAAGCTGTTCCTTAAATGTACATTTAACTTTTCCGGCCTCTTATTGCTACCTGTCCCAACTTTTTGGAATGTGTAGCTCTTATGAAATCCAAAATTAGCCAATATTTGGCATGACATTTCAAAATGTCTCACTTTCAACATTTGATATGTTATCTATATTCTATTGTGAATAAAATATACGTTTATGAGATTGTAAATTATTGCATTCCTTTTTTATTTACAATTTGTACAGTGTCCCAACTTATTTGGAATCGGGTTTGTATTATTATTATTATTATTATTATTATTATTATTATTATTATTATTATTATTATTTGTCATCAACATGTTAACAGTTTACATTTTTTAAACCATTTTAAATAAAAATACCTGCTTGGTTAAATTAAATATAGTATAGTATAGTATAGTATAGTATTCTATGTATAAAAATAGAATAAATCAAATGAATGCAATACACATTACTTTATTGATTAAATTGAGTAATCAATGAAGTTGGCACAAATTAAATTGATTAGATAAAATTAAATAAATGGAGAAAATGTAATAAGTTTACATTTGTTAGTCCTCAATTGGGGTAATACAGATGTGTATATAAGTGTGTGTCTTTCACATTTAAAAGATACATTTCTAAAGGATATGATCTACTTAACTGTTCTACTTATTTTAGCAAAGTGCGAGGCGGAGACTAAACAAACCTGTGGTCTGCTACTTAATACGTTACTGAGGAAACTCAGTAAGGAATGAAGATATCAACTATGTTTTGAAAAGGATGCATTCGGTACATATGTACACCGAAAAATTTCAGTACGAAAACGTGTACTGTTACACCACTAATAGACATAATGTTTATTACATAAAAACGTTTTTTTACATTCTCATAAAACATGCAAATAATTGTGACTGCATTGCACAAGTAAATAAAAAGTTTTTCTTTCTTTTTTTATTAGCAAGTACAAGAACTTTAAATACGTAAGAACAGAGAAGCAACACTCAAGTGGGAGAGAACAAATATAGTATAACTTAACACTGTTAGATGAAAATCACATTTTGAATTTTTGATCTCAAGCCTACAATAAATTACAGATGCTATGAGTAAGATGACTGGTACCAGCAGTATATCTTTTGCTATTACAAAACCAGAGGTTCATATGGATGCATCGGTTAAATTTTGACGCATTATTTGAACTTGAAGTTTGTCTCGTTCGTTGAAGTATTGAAACGTTGCCTGTGTGTGAACACACCCACAGAGTAGGCAGTGATAGGCTCTATCTACACAAACGCAAGCACACTGTGAGGAGTTATTATCAGCTGCCAGAGTACATGCATAACGCGTACCTACGTGCCAAATTGGGTGGTGGAGTTTATAATACACAACAACACTCTGATCCACATATCCGGATCTTGTTGGTGTTCATACTGGAAATCATTTACATTGCTGATTGAAACTGGGCCATTACTTTACTGTGTGGTTTTTGCTATTTAAATTTATAGTGATACAAGGCAGTGATAATATGATCGATGTCTTCTGTGACAATTCATGAAAATATTGCTAGAGATTCAAACCGCCCTCACATGTGCATATGGTTTCACTGCAGAAACCACAAACTAATTTGCATCTGATTGCCAGCGAGGTGCCCAGGGTGGACAATCCACATTCTTTTGTTTGTCCATATGAGCTGATATGAGAGCTTATTCCTGCTTGCATCACACCTGTATCAGACAGGGGTGAACTGTTTATCTGATTCAGTATGGAATAGAAAAGAGTTTAAGTAAAGCCATGGATGTTTTGGTGACCTATGTTGTAGCAAAAGAAACTTAAATGTTATTCCTGAACAGTGAAATGTTTCCATGTTTATCTTGTAAACCCATTCTTTTTGGGATTATTTCAGCATAAAATTAGCATAATCAAACCAATTTATGAAACTCAGTGTCAGGATTAGTTTTGCCTTTTTTAGTATATTAAAGCAAAATTCTTGTAGGTCGTTAAACAAAGTGTGCTGTTAAAAGTAAAATAATTAACCTTATGTGGGGAGTGGGGAGTGGATGAAAATGTAGATGTTCTTTTGATTTAAATTGTAAAACACTTTTTCACAAAAAACATGGACATGAGAAGCAAAACCCCCAAAAATCATAAAAAACAACAACCCTGTAACAAATGATCACATACATGTGGCCAAGCCATGTGAGGGTGCAGTGGCTGATGGGTGTTGAAGACCAAGTTTTATCTCGTTTTTAATTTCTCTTAGACCACAAAATTTACACAAACTATCATGGACAATAAATCAGTAAAATTTACAACTGGAAAGAAAACATATGAAAGGCAATAGTCTTAGCTTAAATAAATAATTAATAGTACAAATAATGCATGAGCACTAAGTGGTGATCTGGAATAGTTGTGCTTGTTGTGAAAGAGTCTCCAGGTGCTGTTGCTCACTGTTACTTTAGCTCAGCTAGCTGTGTGTTGGTGATCTGAACTGGGCTGATTTGTTGACCAGTTTCCCCTGAGCATGTTAGATGAATGCTAGCACAAAATTCCTCTGAGAGGACAACACCTCAAACTTTCTAACTGCTGCTCAAGTTACAGTACATCAGCATCAACAGAATCTGTATGTATGTATGTATGTATATACGTATGTTTGTACAGTGAGGCAAATAAGTATTTGATATCCTTCACTCATTTCCTGTATTAATTGCACCAGTTTGAAATTGTTACCTGTATAAAATACACCTGTCCACACACTCAATCAATTCAATTCTAACCTCTCCATTATGGGCAAAACCAAAGTGCTGTCTAAGGACACTAGGGACAAAATTGTAGACCTGCACAAGGCTGGGATGGGCTACAGGACAATAAGTAAACAGCTTGGTGAGAAGGCAACAAATTGCAAAATATTGCAATTATTAGAAAATGGAATAAATTATGACTGATGACTGACAATCTCCCTTGGACTGGGGCGCCATGCATGATCTTGCCTTGTGGAGTATCAATTATCCTGAGGAATGTGAGGGATCAGCTTAAAACTACACTGAGGGACCTCGTCAATGACCTGAAGAGAACTGGGACCACAGTCTCAACGGTTACAATTAGTAACACATTTCACCGTTACTGTCATTCAGTGCACGCAAGGTCCCCCTGCTTAAGCCAGCACATCTCCAGGCCTGTCTGAAGTTTGCCACACATGGCAAACGTGGCGTTGATACGATGCTCAATTGGTTCTAATGGGCCCAAAGTGTGCCAAGAAAATATCCCCCACACCATTACACCACCACCACCAGCCTGAACCGTTGATACAAGGCAGGATGGATCCATGCTTTCATGTTATTGACACCAAATTCTGACCCTACCATCTGAATGTTGCAGCAGAAATCGAACCGCCGCTCACTGGATATTTTCTCTTTTTCTGACCATTCTCTGTAAACCCTAGAGATGGTTGTGTGTGTGAAAATCTCAGTAGATCAGCAGTTTCTGAAATACTAAGACCAGCCCGCCTGGCACCAACAACCATGCCACGTTCAAAGTCACTTAAATCACCTTTCTTTCCCATTCTGACACTCGGTTTGAATTGCAGCAGATAGTCTTGACCATGTCCACATGCCTAAATGCATTGAGTTGCTGCCATGTGATTGGCTGATTAGAAATTTGCGTTAACGAGCAGTTGGACAGGTGTACCTATTAAAGTGACCGGTGAGTGTGTGTGTGTATATATATATATATATATATATATATATATATATATATATATATATATAGAGAGAGAGAGAGAGAGAGAGAGAGAGAGAGAGAGAGAGAGAGAGAAAAGTATTGGGTTCTCCTTCTCCACTCTTACAGTGTTAAAGGCACACAATCGTATAGGATTTTCGCTATATTTGAATTTGGAGACCCGAAACTGTTCCAGCATGACAATTCTCCTGTATAAAAAGTCAGCTCTATGAGATATGGAGTGGAAGATCTTGTTAAACACATATTGGATTAATTGGTCAAGTACACTTTAAAATTTACCCATTTATCCAATAAGATTCAGTCCGTTTGTAGTGCTGAGCAAATGATTTCAATGGAATGTGAATAAGATATTGTGTTTTTAGTCAGACCACACATACAGACAAACATAAGTTTTTCATTTCACTACAAGGTTTTCTTCTTCTTCTTCTTCTTCTTCTTCTTCTTCTTCTTCTTTTGGCTTCTCCCATTAGGGGTCGCCACAGCGGATCATCCATTCACTACAAGTTGTATTCTGCATATATTTACAGTGAGGAAAATAAGTATTTGAACACCCTGCTATTTTGCAAGTTCTCCCACTTATAAATCTTAGAGGGGTCTGAAATTGTCATCGTAGGTGCATGTCCACTGTGAAAGACATAATCTAAAAAAAAAAATCCAGAAATCATAATATATGATTTTTTTACTATTTATTTGTATGATACAGCTGCAAATAAGTATTTGAACACCTGAGAAATTCAATGTTAATGTACAGTAGTTAATTTGGTACAGTAGTAAAGACTACTGTACCAAATATTAACATTGAATTTCTCAGGTGTTCAAATACTTATTTGCAGCTGTATCATACAAATAAATAGTAAAAAAAAATCATATATTGTGATTTCTGGATTTTAGATTATGTCTCACAGTGGACATGCACCTACGATGACAATTTCAGACCCCTCTAAGATTTATAAGTGGGAGAACTTGCAAAATAGCAGGGTGTTCAAATACTTATTTTCCTCACTGTATGTGTGATAAATAAATATCTTGAATCTTGAAGTTATACAGACAGCCTGTCAAAAGTAGCCAAAAACAAACAAGAATTGGACACTAAATAACTGGAATAAAGTTCTTTGGACTGATGAGCACAATCTTTACTAACAGAAGAACTTATGTAAGATGGAGAACAGGAGAGAAGATGTTAACAGACGGCATCACACCCACAGTCAAACAAGGAGGTGGAAGATTCATGGTTTAGGGATGTTTAGAAGCATGGAAGATTAAAGTCTTATTCAGGGTGAAAAGAATTTGAACCAACGTGGCCACCATTCCATGCTTCAACACCATCCAATTCTGTCTGGGCTGCAGGTCAAGTCAAGTCAAGTCAAGTTTATTTGTATAGCGCTTTTCACAACAGACATTGTCTCAAAGCAGCTTTACACAAATCAACAGTGATGGTGAATGGTGTGCATTTGTCCCTGATGAGCAAGCCGTGGCGACTGTGGCAAGGAAAAACTCCCTTAGATGTTATGAGGAAGAAACCTTGAGAGGAACCAGACTCAAAAGGGGAACCCATCCTCATCTGGGTGACATCAAGAGTTTGATCATAAATCTTTCAACAATACAGAACACTGGAGAGTGAGAACTAACATGATTACTGGAGTATAAGATTATAAGTAATGTTCTTTCTGCAGTCTTAAACAGTCTATATGGTTAGTAGCTCCGAGTTTTATAAGCTCAGCATTTGTGATCACCACAGATCCAGCATCAGCTTCTCCATGCCAGAGCCTTTAAACACTCCAGGAGGTCCAATGTCAAAACTCCACACATGTAGCGGGATCCAAATGGCACTGGTACGTCTCTAGATGGTTCAGGATGTTTGTGAGTTCGGCATCTACTTCTTTAAAGGTCCGTAATCATCACGAGGTGGGAGGTGACTGGAGCTGGAGCAACCTCAGGATGCCTCGGGATGGGGAGAGAAAGAGAAGCAGTGGAGAGGAATTAGCGTAGCTGCTGTTCATGATATTAACAGCACAAGTTGATAATGTGCATGTGATCAGATGTTCTGGAGCACAAGGTTATGATGTGATGTGTGTTATGTGTAGGCTTTGCTAAAAGATACGTTTTAATCTACACTTAAATTGGGTGAGTGTGTCTGAGCCCCGAACACCGTCAGGAAGACTATTCCAGAGTTTAGGAGCTAAATGTGAAAATGCTCTACCACCTTTAGTGGACTTTGCTATTCTAGGAACTACTAGAAGCCCAGAGTTTTGAGATCTCAGGGGCGTGGCGGATTGTAGCGTGTTAAAAGACTGGATAGATACACGGGAGCCAAACCATTTAGTGCTTTATAAGTGAGAAGTAATAGTTTGTAGTCTATTCGAAACTTAACAGGAAGCCAATGTAGGGACGATAAGATCGGGGTTATGTGATCATATTTTTTTGACCTTGTAAGAACTCTGGCTGCTGCATTCTGGACTAACTGAAGCTTGTTTATTAATGAAGCAGGACATCCACCTAGTAACGCGTTACAGTAGTCTATTCTGGAGGTCATAAACGCATGGACGAGCTTCTCTGCATCGGATATAGACAACATATTTCTTAGCTTAGAATATTGGAACCAACTCCACCATACCAACTCCACCATACAAGACAATGACCTGAAGCATATGTCCAAGCTCTGTATGCATCATTTGAAGACCAAACAGTCTGCTAGAGTGTTATCTGTCTCACTTATCTGTCTCACTTCCTTACTTTTTGCTCATTTGCACACTGCTCTTTGTAATGACAATAAAGTTGAATCTAATCTAATCTAATCTAATCTAATCTGTCATGGAATGATGGCAATCTGTCACTGGACCTAAATCACACTGAACTTCTCCGGTATGAAGTAGATCGCAAGGTCAGGAAGAAATTCCCAACTGCCAAAGGACACAAGGACAAAACAGCATGGCAAAATATTTCAGCATAATGTTGACTGCTCAGATGCCAAGAGTGTGTAAAGCTGTTTTTTATGCTAAGGGAAGATTTTTCAATTAAAATAAAGATTAAGATATGTGCATTTATATATTTGTTTGATCAAAGTAAATAATCATAGTATTAAATGATCTAGTTTGTTGTATATACATAAAAGGAACATGCATGTGTCTATCAAAAATGCTAAAAGACTCCAATCTTTTGACAGGCCCTATATGGATAATACATAAAAGTTCATATGTGCAAACAAAGGTAACATAATACTCATGTTTATAAGTAAAAGTTTATACTTTTTTAATTTAATTTAAACAGCTAGATGATTAGATGATGCTAGATGTTATGATGTTAGAGACATGCTGAGTCATTGTGCAGTGTACATATTTTCCAGTGTCCAGTGAGATTCGTTTTTCAACGTTCCTTTTCAGTCAGTTTCCCCCATTTGTTAGAATCAAATTAATTTATTACGAATAATATTTTAATTTGCCTAGGCACAAGGTGTAAGTGAAAAACAGTAATAAATTCAAATTAGAATAAAATTTGTGTGTGTGGTTTTGAAGTGAAAATGATGCCCTGATCGTGTGATCATGTTGCCTTGTGCACAAACAGAACTGGAGATTGTTCTAGAACACACACACACACACACACACACACACACACACACACACACACACACACACACACACACACACAGAGAGACACACACACCCCTACCTTGTTCAAAATTACATTCATAGACACATTCATTCTATTAACAACTCAGGGTTTTATTATTGCTTTATTATTACTTACATGTTGATAATAACTTTTCGAGAGGAAGCAAATTTAATGTAGGGTTAAATAAAGAAATTAAATCCTGCTGATCCCATCGCCCTGTCCCTCATTGTGTCTCTTCTTCTCGTTGCTCCTACAGTAAAGCAATTTGGAATGTAGGCTTCATACCACAACCTTGTAAAATTTCAGCTACAGTAATCATGTAAGTCCAAAAAAGCCCTGAGCACGAGCAGAGAAAAAAAGACACAAAGGGAACTGAAAATCTAAACAGCTGCAACGACATAAATCTTATGTAACATAGTGATGGCGTTACAGTAGCAGTGGGCAGGGTTGTTAAAATTCAGCAGTTTAGGAGATGACACATTCTTTAGACTTTCTGGTGAGTTTCTCGGGCTTGCCACTCTGAGCCTGGATAACAGCAGCCACCACCTGGAGTGTTGCAGAGAGGAAAAGTTATGAAAATCAATCAACTACACACAAAACAAAACAAAACAAAACAAAACAAAAAATATATATATATAATTAAAACAATGAATGAATAAATGTAAGCCTAGTTTTATTCTATCAATTGGGAAAAGACTTCTACAAATAATAACAAATTGCCATTAATCATTAACAAATCTTACTGGACAAAATAAATATATAAACTGAACAAACTTGTTAAAATTCAATGGCAAATGGCTTTAAATATCTTTAAAGTCTGTAAAGCATTGAGACAAAGAAGAGACACTGCAATATATTCTGCCTTTCAGTCACACTTACATCCTCATCAAAAGGAAATCCTCCCGTCTCTAACTTGGAGAACACAAGATGGCCGTTGATTTCAACCTCGAAGCATGCTGGACAGACAGAAACAAAGTTATGCTTCGACTCAGATCCATTCAATATTAAAATTTATCAGCAGTGATTCTACTGAACCATTAATGATCTTTCTGTCAGCACAAAACAATTCTATTTTCAACGTCAGATCAATGTTTTTCATGCACTACAGTAGAATTATAGGTTGAATGTAATGAATATCATGTATCATGTCATATGTGATTTATAAACAATACTAAATCTGATACATATGAAACTGTTTGTCACTGATTTCCATAAGCATATTTTCCCATATGTATTAGACATACGTTATATTGTTTTGTTTTAAATATGTTATTTATTACAGAGCGACACTATATGGTCAAAATGATGTGCACACAAGACTATCACATTCATTCATCTTCTTATCTCAGATTGTTGGCACAAAGTTAGAAGCACACAATCTTGCACAATGTCATCTGGTTACCTGAGGATGGCGTAAAAGTGCTCAAGGTTCATACACAGACCTGAACTTAACTTCACTCAACAATATTTTTGGGGAATTTCTGATCTGAGTAATGCACTATAATCCTTATAATGCACTATAATGACAGCCATGCTTCAAAATGTATTGGAAAGTTATCATAAAAGTTATTATAAGAGCAAAGGCAATACATGTGGCGTAGGATGGTTAAAAAGCCCATATCGAGTGGATTTAGTCTATAGGTGCCACTGCTTTGCTGTTCAAAATAATGAGATTTATTACATTATACTGTACAATAATGTACAATATATATATATATATATATATATATATATATATATATATATATATATATATATATATAACATTTTAATATTATAGTATAATATAATGTCATTACTATTATTATTGTTATTACTACTACTATCATCATCATCATCATCATCATTATTGTTAATAATACATTATAATGAGATTTTTAATTGTTAGTAAAGAGTGACTTACATCTCCTCCCTACAGTCCCGGTCACTACTGCGTCCGGAACCTTGGATAGGATAGTGCGCTTCAGGCTGTCGAAGCGCCGGTCGTAGCCTCAGCTACCGCTGCAGGACACACACGCACACACACACACGCACACACACACACATACCATAAATCAGAACAATTATAACTAAATCTGTCAGATAATAAAAAAATCTTTCCTTCGTACCGCACAGTTTTATTTTACTCCAGTAAATCTGGTCCCTATAATCACATCTGCGCCCTACTGCGAGTTTAAACGCTGTATCGAGTTTATATGTACAAAATGAATATGAATAAGAAATAAAGGATAAATTGGATGAACTTTACCAGTATTCTACTTTTACAGTCACCACCATTGTGTTCCTTTTCAGTCTTTCTGCTCTTCTCTCTCAGATTGAACTCTCAGCTGCTTCCTGATCTCTAATGACTGAGCTGCTGCTCTCCACACGCTTTTGTTCCTGCTCAAGTATCCTGCGTCACTCAGGTGAACTGAAGCATGTACACACCCAGGAAGCACACACACACACACACACACACGTATATATATTAGCATACAGTGCGTCTTACTTGGTTTACTGACATTACTAACACTTCAATACTTACTAAACTTTACCACTCACTGGTTTATCCAACCATTAGGCTAGTTATATATTAAATGTGAAGTTGAATAAGTGTGTATCTTATGTGAAGTTTGTAAGGTATAAATGACATAAAATACTTTAAGGAAAAAATAATTGGGGGGTTGTTTTACTGGACCATACCCAAAAGCTAATTATTGTCTAACAGAACATCCTTATTGTCTTATTCCTCTTATACCACAACATCATTTACTGATAAAGTTAAGACAAAAAAAAAGAAACAAAAAAATCAAGCCACACATTACCTTCTTAGGGTTTTTTTTTTTTTTTTTTTATTATGCCTCATTTATGCAAAAATGGAGTCAGAGCATTTGAAGAAATTGTGATATGTTGGTTGTTTCTAAATGCTTCTATATACACACACATTTATGCCAACAGAAGTATATCCCTGCATAGAGAAATGTAAATGCTCTTCTGTTACATTTGTTCTGACAAAACTCTGTTTCTACATCTCAGGGATCTTCAATTTGGGGACGAGGATGATTGTGACATGTTATTCATAGCAATTGCAGTTTACCTCACAGACAGCAAGTTGAGAAAAAAATACTTTGCTGCAATAGTCCATAACAAGATTGTGTGTAATAAAATAACAAAAAACAAAAAGCCCCCAGGAAATTCAAATGAAAATTTAAGCATGTGGTCAATATATATCACAATTTTTAGAAGCAGAGTCGAAAAGAGACATTATACATTGTCACACGATTTAACTCGGTGTAGGAGTATGACACAAGGTGGGCAGCTTTTGGTGATCTTCTCCACTGGTTTGCAATCATGGGCTTTCTGTATGGCCTCCATGACCTAGAGGAAAAAAAACAACAACCAAAAAAAAAAAAATTTAACAAAAAAACTCTAATTGAAAAGAACAAGATACATTTGATATAACTTCGCAAAGTTTTATATTAATGCACTTATACTGTATTATTTTATTCTATGGTAACAATTTACACAGGGATTTGCAATTAGAAAATGGAAGCATTCAGTCAATATGTAGAACAATTTTCCCCAAATTTTATCTATATACATATATTTAGTTAAGGACTAAAGGAGCGAACAATGAAGTACTGTAATCTGATTTCATTTAGTCTGTTTCAAAATTGAAGCCATTTTTTTGCTCCTAAAATTACATATATCACTAAAAGATTAAAAGGTCACACTCACAAATGATTGCAGCACCTGGTATTTCCAGGCATCCATGTAGTATCCAAGCCTGTCCCCACTTAGCTTCTAATATCAGACAAGATTGAAATTGGTGATAGGGGTTTATTTAAATAGTCTAATCAGCGGGTTAAATCCCATTAGTTTGTTAGTATCTGATACTTATTGAAGTTTCACTAACATAACCTTTTTATTTCTATACTTTTTTCTATTATAGACTGTAAGAATTAAGCCTGGAGTACTTGGGCTGGAGATCGGACAACTACTACAAACATCATAGTCCATGGAGTCTCCTGTCTGACCTCATCAGACAACCTGTCCATCACCACTGCAAACAGGAAAGGGCTCAGAGCCGATCCTTGATGCAGTCCAACCTCCACCTTGAACCAGTCTGTCATTCCTACTGCACACATCACTGCTGTCACACTGTCCTCATACATGTCCTGCACACATGTCCTGCACTATCCTCATAAACTTCTGACACACCTGACTTCCTCATACAATACCACAACTCCTCTCTCGGCCCCCCGTCTTACGCTTTCTCTAAATCCACAAACACACAATGCAGCTTCTTCTGACCTTCTCTATACTTCTCCATCAACATTCTCAAAGCAAATAATGCATCTGTGGTGCTCTTTCCCGGCATAAAACCATACTGTTGTTCACAGATGGTCACCTCTTCTCTCAGCCTGGCTTCCACTACTCTTTTCAATAACTTCATGGTGTGACTGGTAAACTTAATTCCCCTGTAGTTACTGCAGGTCTGCACATCTCCCTTGTTCTTAAAGATCGTTACCAGCACACTCCTTCTCGATTCCTCAGGCATAAAGAGTTATGGAAGTTAATAAGAGTAATTTAGGAAGAAAGTGCAGTTTTGGTTATGGTTTTTCCCCCAAAGGGCCTCTTTTTCCACCACTTCACTATCACTAGATAGCTGTGTCAAATAGAAGCTGGAAAAAAAAAGACAAAATGCTTTCACAACTTTCATTTTTTTTTTATTCAAGAATGTAGCAGGTTATGACAGTTGAAACTTTTAAAGAAACAAAATGAATTGAGAATCATGGTGGGGAGAAACAGACATTTCTGAGGCAAAATGACTGGCTAGAAAGGATCATCTGGGCTAGAGAATGAGGTGGTAAAAATAAAGACAACCTGTGCTTAATCTGCTTCAAAGTTAGACATTAACATTAGTTGCTCTTGGATGTTGCAGTGCAATCAGAGACAACAATAATGACCAATGCAACGTCAAACGCAACAGCAGATCTCGAACGCAATGACATTACCACGTATGGTTCTGTTTGACAGCTGGTATGGTGATGAAACAGGTCTAACAAGAACTACGTTCGCATGCAAACTCTGTCCCTGCTAAGAAAGTCCTAACTTTTTCATTGTAATATTAAGCATTACCAGAAATAAAGTCCACATAAGCAGCAAAGTGGTTTTGTTTGACCAGGAACTTGCCTAGAAACATTACGAAAAAGACATTTCAACATCGGTAGCCAGTTTCTGCACAGGAAATGGATTTTATTCTTTACAAAACAACAGTGTGTGATTTGTTAACCATTAACAAAGTCCTATATGCATACTTTTATTTCTGATCTCAAATGTAATTATTACTTTAGCAGTGGCATTAATGTGCACTTTTTTTATATTATCATCTAAATAGTAGTATTTAAATTAAGAAATAAATTTAAATAAAAAATAAATTACAATATTAAAGTCTGATTTTAGTACAGTAATGTGACATGTTGAAGTGTATTTCCAGTCTCCTTTAACTGAGACATACAACAGTTATTTAAAAAACAAAACAAAAAGAAAAACACAAAAGAAAACCCCCTGCTAAGTGCTAGATTCTGTTATAAATAGTTAGAAAGTTTTTTTTTTTTTTTTTTTTTGACATACAGATATCTGATCTTTAATTCCTGCTTGCATGCTTGGATGTCTCTAGTTGATCTCTGCTCCATTTTTGACAGTGACTGGACTAAGAGCATCATAATGTAGCCTTTAGTTTTTAACTACACTAATCATTTATGTCCAAAAACACCTCGCTAGAAGCAGAGACAAAAAGAGACATATAAGGATCCATTATACATCGTCACATGATTTAACTCATTGCTTTGTTTCTGAGGTAATGAAAAGCGTAGTAGGAGTTAGAGAATGACACAAGGTGGGCGGCTCTTGGTGATCTTCTCCACTGGTTTGCCATCGTAGGCTTTCTGGATGGTCTCCATGACCTATATTATATATATATAAAATTAGACAAAAAAAGGATTATTTTTTATATAACAAAGATTTATATTAACTCAATTATACTGTATTATTTCTTCAATAGTAACAATTCACAGGGACTAGCAATTGTTCCTTTTGTGTGTGTGTGTGTGTGTGTGTGTGTGTGTGTGTATGTATATATATATATATATATATATATATATATATATATATATATATATATATATATATATATATATAGTGTCATGAAGCTGTAAAACTATAAATGGACAAATGTATGATGAGTTTTAAAAGGAATAAAACCATTGTGGTTTAAGAAGAAGAACTTCATGTTGTGCCACATCCAAGCAACCAGTCTATGATGATGTTTGTATAATTGCACAACCCATGTTTTTTCCCCCACATACATGGGTTTGTTTTGGGGGGGAGGGGGGATACACGATATATAATAGTCTTAAGCAAACAGTCATTTAATTAGTCGGCCTGTTGTTTACACACATATTGCTCCCAGCAGTGTATTGTATTTTACATGATTAATAAATCAACAATAATCAAATTGAATTAAATGATTGTTTGAGTTGTGCTTATACACAACGCAGCTCAACAAATGTCACTATATACTCACATCGTCTTCATAAGGAAAACCACTGGTTTCTAGCTTTGAGAAAATCAGCTGTCCGTTGATTTCAATCTCGAAGCTCCCTGAAAAGGTGAAAAAGTTGATTCAGCCAAAAGGACTTGAAACGTTCGTCTTTTTAACAGAGACGTTCGGTGTCATTCTGCAGTAACGTACCTTGTCTGCCGACGAAGCCGGACACCTCCGCATCAGGAAACTCAGCAATGACGACTCGCTTGAGCTCCTGATAGCGGGGCTCGTAGCCTCATCCGCCACTGGAGGAAGAGAAAGGAGAAGGAAAATCAGACAATCTTGAGAGCAACCACAGAATCGATCACATCTACAAGAAAATACTATATTTAAAAAAAAAATCATAGATATCATTAGTCTGTCATAATAAAGTGAGTTTAATTCATAATTTCACTGCACATTGCTCATATCTTAATACTCAACACTGCATATAATTATCAGTGCAAAGAGAACTGGAAACAAGTTGCATCCAGCTATACTTCATATTTCTAGGTTTTCATTGTCAATTGCTTGACAAGTGTGAGTGTTACATAAAGCACTTAATTTAGCACTTACCAAGTTTGCTTTATAAAAATCAAGAGTTGTAGTCTGATTTATATTAAGTACTTTTGTACGTCACTCTGGACAAGGGCGTCTGCGAAATCCCGCAAATGTAAATATAAAAAACTCAGAGCATGTCTTTCCTTGGGAACCCTTTTCCTTATAAAACCTACATCAAATTTTTTTCATCATCAAATCACCACACTACACCCTCCATAATCCAATATATTTTGTGTTCATTTAATGTTATGCCTGTTCAAACTAACAAAACCCCTGCATAAATCAGCCTAAAACTGTCTATTATTAAGACACTTTGTGTATTCATCCCTTTAAATACCTTCTTCTCTACCGGGTATTGTTTTTGTTTGTGCTAGCACGGTTGACAAAAAAATTTGCCGAGTCATCGGGGAACATGATGTTTATTAGCCGTGATGCTGAGTTGGGAGTGCCTGCACAATGGCTGCATGCCTCTCACACTGAAAATCGCTTGATCTTCATTGTAATGCTGCTTGTTGTCATCTATGTAGCCAAGCTGGTTGTGCTTGATTGTCAAGACGACACAAGAGCGTCTCATGTAAACACTACTGATGCTAGGGGCTCATGTGAAAACTATAAAGAGATCGCTTCTATAACCATCCCTTTAAACACTGTATTTTATAACCCTGTAGTTTCTTTTTACACTTTCACGCTGATGTTCTCTCCAAAAATAGACTTGCTGTCAATCGATTTAAACGCCGTGTATGACCGATACAAACCCAGGAGAGTGATAGTTATTACGTGCTTCCACAGAATCATTTTTACTGCTGCTGCTCCATCGTAACATGGATACCCTGATAAACAACACTATCCACTCTCTTCCTTCAACATGTACGATACCCATGAGAGACTGGGCCATATTAATGATATACTAGTGCAACTCCTCCCCATAACAATAATTTGGTCAAACCGCCATATAATCTCTTTGGATGCATGTTTATGTGTTGATTTTATACTTTCTTCTTAATTTCCAACCATTTAAAAAACTATATGCACAAGTCTTTTTTTTTTCTTTCATTTCCACAAACATTTTCATTTGTTTTCCCCCCAGGGTTAGATTATAAACCCTCTTTATACTGGTGTAGTACTTTTTTGGATCAATGTTTGTCTTTGCACAGATCTCGAGAGTGTAAACTGATGTGAGTTGTGGCTAAAAAGGGTTCGAATGTGACTTATCATATCGTCCCCCAGCCACCCAAACAACAATACAGTGTAATGATATAGTTTGATATTTCATTATACATGTGTGGGTTCCTCTGGGTTCGAACTCATGCTCTCTGGATGCATAGGCCAAATGCTTTCTCTGTTGTGCTACATGATCTTTGTTCAGGAAATGATGAAATATAAAGATAGGATATACAGTATAATACCTGGGGCTATTACTATAGATACTTTAACAGAATAAGGAATACAGGGTTAACGTTCAAGACATGGAAACAGACTTGGTCAGGATTGAAATCCCAGATGTTTTCCAATAATTATTACACCTGATCAGGTTAGAAAGAATCTCCTCTACCTACCCAGGTCAAAAATGTATTCTCTCATCTTTCTGCCTAGGCAAGAAATCTCATTTACATGCCGAGGTGTAAAAAAAACAAAACAAAAAAAAAAAAAAAAAACACAATTCGATTCGGTTCTATTTGTATACAGCTTTCAATAATGGACACTGTCCCAAAGCATCTTTACAGAGATAAACACGTTATGAAAAAACAAAGTTATTTGCTAGTGCTTATAAGTTTATCCCTGTGGTGACTGTGCAAGGAAAAACTCCCCGAGATGGAAACAGGAAAAAACCTTGAGAGGAACCAGACTCTAAAGGAAAACCATCCTTATCTGGGTGCCAGAATGTTCATTCATTATAGTTTTATCATTTTTGAGGTGTTCAGTGATTGATGCTTAAACAAAGAACCAGCCATGCAAACTGCATTTCTAAGCCATTAATTACTGTTAATATTAATTACAGTCAAAATCCATCTTCATAGTTCTAATAATAGATACAACTTTATTTTAATTGCACAGTACAGCAACGAACTGCAGTTTTAGCATCTACGAGAAGTGTAAATAGTAGCAATTGTGCAAATTGACATTATGGCAGTGAAAGATGTGCAGACGCTGTTGTGAAGGTCCAAACAGCTGAATAATCACGTACACTAAATATATGTACACGTATATGTGAAATATTAGTCAGGATGTACAGTATGTAAGGTATATATAGATACAATAAATCAGCTACTAGCCCACGTAAAAATAAATAAATTAAAAATTAAAAATATATAAATAGTTTTACTTGTATAGAGCTTTGAGCAAAGCACACTATCCCAAAGCAGTTTTAAAGCTATAAATAGGTTATAAAATATTGATTTTTATTACTGCCTATAAGTGTATCCCTAATGAGCGAACCACTGGCAAGGAAAAGCTCCCTGAGATGATCTGAAGAAAAAAACCTTGAGAAGTAGCAGACTCTAAAGAAAATCCGTCCACATCTGGGTGACACCAAATGTCCACTACTGTCTAATGTCCATTCATTATATCATGTTTTACTATTGTTGAGATGGACTTCATACACACAGAAGTCATTGTAAGACAGTGTAGCAGATTGTTTAGAATAATTACAGACCAAATCCAACTTCCACATAGTTCTAAAAAAATAATCTAATCCACCTGCCCAAGTCAAAAAATAATGTCATGTAAATCAGGTGCAGAAGGAACACATACCATGGCATTTTCCTGTCAGTGTCAAACCAGGAATCAGACAATGATTCACATTCACACTCACGAGCAAACCGCATTCAATGAAACCGTATCAGTTAACATGTAAACACAATCTTTAGTACTCGGTTATACTGATGGTTTTATCACTAAATCTTTCCCAGTTGGACTTGTAATTAAACCAATGCAATATAAACAAACTGGAGCAGCTAAAATGAGCTAGTAACGAGACATCATCTGAATTTACTGAGTCATCACAACAAATAAAAGCACCAGAATATCCGCTAGATTTTATATATATATATATATATATATATATATATATATATATATATATATATATATAATTAAAATAGAACAATATACTGGTGTGCTTAGCCTATGTAGCAACTGCTATACTGCTAATCTGCTATACTACATACTGCTACACAATGGGACTGTGGTTAGCGGACTAGCAGGCCTGATTAACATTCCTCTACAACATTTCTTTTATTTATAGGGAAAATAGTATTTTCTATAATAATAAACATTTGCAAATCTTACCAAAATTCTACTCGGATCTCTACCCCCATCACCGCACTTCGAAAATAGATGTAAGGTTCACTTCTTGTTTTAGCATGAAGCGCTTTTGAATTTTATTAGAGGCGGTATGTCAAATGACTCGTATTTTTTTTATAATAGTGCACTACTGAAGGTGCACAGGCAATTATTTTTTATACCCTAAGTAGTGAACTTATGTGGATAATGGCGAGCGATTTGAGACGCAAGCACACAAAAGAGAACATCTAGCGCCCCCTATGGATTTGGAGAAATGTTTACAGTGTCCAACTCGTTCTAGAACATTTTGCATGCTTGCATAGTTATTTTCTGTTCCTTACTTTCTTTATTTCTTTTTTTTTTTATTTTGAACATTTTATCTCATATATTTTTTTTGTTTCTTACTTTCTTTTTTTCATTTTTAAACATTTTATTTCCTCCACAATTTTATTTCTTTTTCCCTCCACAATTTCTTTCTTTCTTTCTTTCTTTCTTTCTTTCTTTCTTTCTTTCTTTCTTTCTTTCTTTCTTTCTTTCTTTCTTTCTTTCAACAGAAACTTGTTTAAAATAATGCATTTTACTCCCCTACAAAATGATCAGCAGTCTTCTAATTTATACAGAAAATAAAGGATGATTCTCTTCTTGTTTTTCTCTTTCTTTTTTCTTTTACTGCTTTGTTGTTCCAGTGACTTAATTTTTGTATTCATGTGTTTGGCTCTCTTTGGATTCATAGCTTTGTTAATAGCTCTAGCCTGTTGACCCCCTTTTTTTTTTTTTTACAGCTTGAAATATTTTTATCAGTCACACCCCATCAGGAGTCCCTGAATCTTGGTACACTCAGCAAACATGCTGAAATGGTGTGCAGAACCATTAGTTTTGGTCTAATTTGACCACAACACGTAATAAAAACTGTATGCAAGATTTGGAGTCGATCATAAGAACACTTAAGGCAGGAAAGATCAGTCTTGGGGAGAACATGTAAAACTTCACACAGACAGTAACACAAGCTTAGGACTGAACCAGAGACCCTAGAGCCACGAGATGACCACTTATTATTATTATTATTATTATTATTATTATTATTATTATTATTATTATTATTGTCAGTAGTAGTATTAATGAATACAAATCTTGTAATATAAGATAAACATTTATTATAAATGTAATAATAAACAATGTGATCTATTTTATTTGACTTTTTAAAACATTTTTTTAAATAAATAATACATTTAGATTTACTTCTCCTGAGCAATTCCAGATGAATTGAATAATATTTAGTTAATCCTAAGTAGTAAGTATTAAGTATTAAGTAATAAGTATTAAAAGTATAAAAATATTTTTATAATGCAAGTATAAATATTTTAAATATTTTATATAAGCTATATAATTATATTAATTATGCAATTTATGTTTATGTTATGTTATGTTTAAATTTAAATTATTTGTTAAGCAATAAATTAATAATATATACATTCAGGAATTGATTATTCAACAATAAACTGCTAAATATTTATGTAATTCATTACATAAGGTTACTATCATTATGTATTATATATATATATATATATATATTTTTTTTTATTAAAAAAAAAAAAAGCACTCACACCTTTTTAAACAGAAATATTGAGCCACATGGTGGCAGCAACCCACAGCTAATGTCTCATGCAGCTACTTGATCTTACCAAACAAGCCTGGCTCTTCATTGCACTGAGCACTGTAATATGTCCTCAAAGGTTCTCATGACTTTAGAGACTAAATAATATTACATCGCTTCCTATTAACTAGGTCATTGTTTACTTTAGCACACAGAAATGAAACCTTCATTACACATGTACTTGGTATCTGACCTAATGATCTGCTCCAGCCCTGGAATGCTGGTCTAATGAAAACCATTTACTGCAAAGCTGAGCAGTTTTTGGTCTGCAGAATAAATGAAGACTGTGGGAATTAACTGATTAAGGTCTAGCTTTAATCTTAAAGTAACCCAAGATCACATTTTCTAAAAAAGCCTGAACATGGGGTGGCGCCTTCTTATATAGCCTAAACTGAACCTCCAGGATAGAGTTTAATGTGGTTTTTTATATTAACAGCATATTGACCACGCGGTAAGTGGACCATAAGTGAAGGGCACAGTTTAGCCAGGCATGAATTCACTTAGCTTTTTGGGATTGTCATACCTTCAAGCGTACTTTCAAGTTTAAGCATAGCTTTTCCCCTGCATTAAGATAATAATGTCCTGACTTGTAGTTGAATTTTTTTTTTGATCACTAACTCTTTGATCTGTTATGGAAATGATTAATATTGAGGATGTTATATATTACTCTGCCATGGAGACGAACTAAATTTAATATTAACCGACCGATAGTATTAACTCAACAGCCTTGTAATCTATAACAGGTGCACTTTGACTTTTTTGTATAATCGTTTAATTGGCAAAAAGGTACATATCTTATTTCCTTTAAATCTTATATGAGATTTGTAGTATTTGTTCAAGTTAAAGGATCTAAGACATTTTTAGTATTGTACTATGTCGATATAACAGTGTAAATTCACCCAAAATGTGTTTAAGACCTCATTTAAATTATAGATCGCTCAGACCACTTCCAGCTCCTGACGAATTTTTGCCAAATGAAATACATATGTAAACACATCTCTCAAAACACATCATACACCCAAACCCTTTTCCCAAAACATATTACGTTATAATATACAAGCACCTTGATCTTGCCTGAGGGCAACGCTGTGCAGTAGAGGGTTAAGGAAATGCCATTATGCAACTTTGGCAAAAATAATAATAAATAAATCTGAACAAGGAACAAAACAGGAACTTGTAAGACATAATGGGTTCTTTGGTTATTGACAGCAATTCAATCTGACTGCTATACACCACCCTGCCATGTAACAACATGCCTTTTATTCGTTTATCTGTTTAGCTCACATAAACTCTAGTGCTGGAAATAGCACAGGGGGAATATATGTATTTGATGTTTAAACATGTGAATTTTCTTAGCAGTCTATAACACATTATGCACATAAGGGAAACAGATGAAGACACAAGATATAAATGACAAATGTACAAAATTATAATTGTGAATATGTGTATATTAATGTAACATCATAGAAAAAATGTATGTTCTATGCGGGTTTTTCTTCTAGTATGAGGTCAAGTTCAAACTTATTCAAATTTTTTATATGAAATATATGCTTGAGGCCTGAAATGCACAGTTTGTGACTCTTTCTTAAAATTATACAAATGTAGATTTGAGTCACCTTCAAACAGGTAAAGGTCTGTTTGGTGTTGTCTTAGACACATTAGGATTAGAGACGAGGCTAATTTTATGGACTTTAGTTGTTTGGAGTTCGATTAGCTCCATAGTGAGTGTTATGGAGTGTAATCTTGGATTCCTGTTTTCTGGCCGGTGCCTATTGATTGACCCAAACCTATATTGTTTTTGATTTAGGGGCCAGGTGTGCTAAATAGAGAAACACAGATGACAGTGACACAGAATTCTTGACATATGACATGATAATGGGTTCTTACTCATTGCTGCATTGACAGCTTATTACTGAGCTCTAAGCAGATGTGATACAGATGTGAAGTTAAACGTTTGAAGCAGAGTGCCAGGAAAAAATCCAAAGAAAATTGAAACATGTTGCTAAACAGGCAAAACAAAATGGTGAACTGCTCTAACCTTATAAAAAAGTTAATAAGTAATATAAATTAATAAGTATGTTAATGTATGTTCATTATGGATCTTTTGAGAAAAGTTCACTATTCTAGGAACAATGGGTGTGAGGCACAAGTGCATCCAGGAAGTGAAACCTTACACTGTCCATAACACTTGTTCACACCTAGGGGTATGTTGGAGTAGACAAATCAACCACTGGCATGGATTTGGGTTGTAGAAAGAAACCAGAGAACATGGAGGAAACCCACAAAGACATATTGTGCTATTTGTTGCTTGGTAGCTCCTGGTTCCGTAAAGTCACCTGACTGTATAAGACTGTAGAAACGACATTACTCACAATCTTACATTCCAGTGCTCATGTTAGTTTTGGTGTTTAGTATTGGTTTAATGATTTATAATCACACTCTTAATATCACCCAAATGAGGATGGGTTCCCCTTTTGAGTCTGGTTCCTCTCAAGGTTTCTTTCTCATAACATCTAAGGGAGTTTTTCCTTGCCACAGTCGCCCAGGCTGCTCATCAGGGATAAATACACATCATTCACTTTAATTCTTAAATTCTGTAAAGCTGCTTTGAGACAATGTCCATGGTAAAATGTGCTATAGAAATAAACTTGACTTGACATGGGAAGAAAATGTAAAACTTCACACAAACAAAAACCTTTTTGTGTTTTGTGATTATGTTTAAACCCACAGCAATTTGAATAATATGTTAACTTTCTCATCTCATCTCATCTCATCTCATCTCATCTTATCTCATCTCATCTCATCTCATCTCATCTCATCTCATCTCATCTCATCTCATCTCATCTGTTTGCTTCCTACCTCCTTTGTAAGATTCTCTGACATTTGTGAAAGAATACTTTCTGAAACCCCTTGCAAACGGGAAGCAGCTCTGATAAGCATAAACTCAGCTTTAGTATGGAGTATGTGCTTTGGAATAAAATATGCTTGTATGTCTATAAACCTGACACTCTCCATAAATCTGTGTGTTGGAGAAAGGCACATCTCAACCATTTTCCTCTGTCTGGAGAACATTTTTTTCCAGCAGGGGGTAAAAAAAAAAAAATCCCAAATCCTAAAATCACCAAATCATACATCCAGCATCTTCAAAGCTGAAAGCCCTGCAGTGCAGAGACAGCAAAGTTTATGTTTTTCACTTTATGCTGTCACTAGGACAAAAGTTCTAACGTCCTAATGGAACACTAGAAACTATAAGCACTCCATCTCTGCAACTCCATTAGCTGCTGACTGGTTTATATACACTTAAACCCTAACTTCTTTTGGGAAGTCATCACACTGCACAGAGTCGGATCTTTGACTTGATTAGACCACCACTTTGTGTTTCCACAGGTTAAAAAAAACAACAAAAAAAACAACCTTGTCTGTTTTCTTTTTTTTCCTGTTACACTAATTAAAATACAAAGCATGTGGATATTTGTTTAATGCGTTTATAAAAGGAAGAGGGAATTTTTGCATTTCTGATTGATTCAGTTACATCTATGGATGTTCGTGGGTTCAAATAACAATACTGCACCACTGTGCAAGTCACAAATTAGTGTGCACTCAAGGACGTCAGATAAATATACAGTATGTGCTGGTGCTGTTTTCATACCATGATTACATATACATCCCTGGAGAACAATGTCTCTTTGTGAATGTCGGCCATTGCTGCTATCTGTGGTAACCCCCTCTTGGCTCGAGCATCATCCTTCCCTCCCCCTTACTTATTTGTCAGAGTAATCATACTCCATCTTGCACCATGCTGTCTCAATGCTCCTTATACTTTGGTCCGCCTTGCTCATTAGAATAAGTCTGCAGCTTGGCAGGAAGCGTTAAAAAAAAGATATCGCTCCCTCTCTTATTCTCTCTCTCTCTCTCTCTCTGGTGGGCAAAATGATTCCTACCCACATCCATCTCCATTAGTGTAATAGCGTATAGCAGCTCAGACAACTCTACCCACCCGACCCCCCCTTTCACCCTCTTTCTGGATCACATTTCTTTCACTGTTATTTTTTCAGGTGGAGCGAGATAGAGAGAGTGAATGAGTAAAAGAGAAGGTAGGGGGTATACAGAAGAGAGAGAGAGAGAGAGAGAGAGAGAGAGAGAGATTAGTTATGCTCCAATGAAAAAATCATCCATCCTTAGCTTCCTGTCCACTCTGCAGTGTCATGACCCTCATGGGAACCTCGGCTTTCTGTCCAGCTCCGATTTACAGTCTGTATGTGTGGGTGTGTTTAGTCTGCATCTGTGTGCATATGCTTCCATTTGAATGGCTGTAAACCAGGAGGACAGACAGACCCCATGCAGATGTATGTAATTTCTTCAACACTTTCTGGCCAGCACCAGGCCTCCAGTGAAATGCCCTCTTGTATGCTCACATCTACACACTTCACAGACCACAGCCACACAACAACCAAGCTGCCATTTCAAGCAGACACATTAATCCTGCCACGATTACAGGGGCTCTAATTTTGTCCTACTTCACCCCTGATTTTCCTCAACCCAAGGACGACCACTAAGCCCCCAACCAGGAAAGGACAGGTCAGTGTGGAGCCCCATAGGTAAAGGTCAGAAAGCAATTATGGGCAGTAATGTTGTGCAGTGTGGAAAGTTCTAGATTGGCTTTGAGGTTTGGCATCTGTTCTGAGTGGGTCTCAAGGACAGATTAATGCTAAAGCTTGCTGAAATCCTGCTAACCTATCCTGGAACAGTAGCATATAATTTAGGTGGAAAATTCTGAGAGGAGATAATACTTTTTTCACGAATCTTTAAAAGTACTTTTAGGTTAACAATAGTGGTAATGTTCACAGAGTACAATGGCTTCATGTTTCATAAGACTATAATTAGGTTATTTAATTCAGCTTGTTCAATTCAGCTGGGTTGGATATTCATTGTATCTCTGCAGTGAATGGAAGTGTCTCAGATATCTGTGAGTAGCTCACTGAAGTGGAAGGAGAAATCATAAACCCATTCACCTTCAATTTGTTATCTCTTTAAACATACTACCCTTTATTGATGAAAAAAAATCCAAATGATTTTGCCCAGATTTTTGGTCTTACTTTGTTAACTAGTGAACCTTTTCATATCAAATGGCATCTACTAGCTTGGGAAAGTGAGGGCAAGCATGTGCTTACTTTCAGGGACATGAAGCAAGTTATCACAACTGGAACTCAAGCTAAATACAGTTAGAAGACAGCACAAATTATTGCCTTATACTGAATAGTATGTATTTCACCAACCAACTGAGCATGGCCAATTTGACTCAGAAAGATGAGGTCAATGCTTTACTGTTACCTCCCTCTGTTTAAGTGACACCAAGCATGTGTTCGTCTCACCCAACCTGAGATGAAACCAGGCACCAAAACAATTTTTTCAATTTGCTGATTGCTTCCTCTGCCCCTTAATAACCCACATTTTTTGAAATCTGTATTTGTAATGTCTGAATAGGTCAAGTAATAGACATAAATTAACCAAATAAAGAAAGCTTACTGCAACAGATTATGAAAAAAGCAGGCAATCCCCAAACAGCTACCAGGCCAAGATCAGCTATAGACTGAAGAGTGGCTGAGAGAGTTCAACTTAATAGTAGAGCTGAATTCCAGAAGCAGATTCACTATGCATGGCAAAGATTTATGAGTCTAAGCTTCAGCACAGCACAAATGCAGTTAACTTTTAGGTTAGCAATTTGACTCCGAAAGATGAGGTCAATGCTTTACTGTTATGTCCCTATGTTTAAGTGACACCAAGCATGTGTTCGTCTCACACAACCTGAGATGGAACCAGACACCAAAACTATTTTTGCAACTTGCAGATTGCTTTCTCTGCTGCTTAATAACCCGCATTTTTTGAAATCTGTATTTGTAATGTCTGAATAGGTCAAGAAATAGACATGAATGAACCAAATAAAGAAATTTCGATTTTAAGCTTCAGCACATCATAAATGCAGTTGACTTTTAGGTTAGCAGTTAGCATTCCTAATTGAATTCTTTCCCTGGACAAAGCAGTGCAAAGAGTCAGCTTTTAAATGAAATAATTGCCCCCTCACTAATATTCCACTATTTCACCTTACAGTCACTTCAATTTAAAAGCTACAGTTACAGTCAATGGTGAAGTCTTGTGTTTTAGAATTTGTGCCAAATTTATCCACCCTAAAAGCTCCAGGAATTCTGCCTGTATAATATCACCTACAAAACAATTATTTACTGTGCCTTCACTATACAGATGTGAACAAAATGGAAAAAGAAACAGTTTGTTGTAGAATAAATCAAAAACTATCAATCTGACTCCAGAGATGTTTACATGGGGTAAAAGGGAAATTGTGGGTTTGAAATTATTTGGGAAAAAGTGTGACAGTTATAAATGCTTCATTGTGGGTGGACAACATATACACAGAGTACAGATGATTAAGCATGTATCCAATTACACTGTTTTGTGCAGACACAATGTTGTAACAATGAAAAAGTTCAACATAGTTTGTAATTACATGTTTAACCAAAGACCTTAAGGAGCATTTCTGCAATCATATATTACTGGCTACCATCGCATGCGGTGAGAATTAGTATAAACCAACCAGTATCATTCCAATTTTTCTGTTTCTTTTTGACAGCCACTCTGAGCTAAGAAATATAATATAGATAGAACAAAAAACTAGTGATATTTTGTCTTACATGAAAAAGACTAAATTAATTTATGTTAAATTGCTACTGTAATTTCAAAGATTATTCTACATTTCTTCTCGTTATTTGCATTCTGAATCAAATATTATATTTTAAATTATAGACTGAATGTCTTGCCAAATATGACCCAGATGTTTTAAACTTTAGGACATAAAATTAGGTATTAGAAAAATGTATTCCTTTATCATACAAATAAAACAGCATTTTGTGGGTTATTCATGTTCTACAATTTCAGCAAATTATATAAATGTCTGTGATTCTGTAAACGAGCTACACAAGGATCTTTTAGAACCTTGACCACCAGTAGATCATTGGAACCTTGCACAAGGAACCTTGCACGGTTCCTTGTTTCCTGACAGTAGCACAAGCTTTGATCAATGTTTAAGTGATTGAACTGTATTGGATCAACGAAGTAATGAAGGTTTCTGAGCACTAAAAAACAAAGCAAAAAGTTTTGAAAAATAGAACAAGCTTAGAAGTCTGATATTAGCATTCAGCTAAACACACGCATTTACTTTTCCATTTAATGTTTTCTTCCTGGTTCATAATGTCCATTTCTAAAGTCACGAGAATTGATCAGACAGATCCTAATCATGAAAATGGCCAAGCTCTCTGTAAATAAGTGTCATTACTCAGAGCGGGGTGTATCATATGATCGGATGCTATCTGTTATTATTTCCATTTAGTAGCAACTATAGAAGTAATGGTGAAGCCGATCACTTTAGACTCATAGCGATAGAGAGGATGAGAGAAACAGTCAGAAGGCAATGAGGTAGAATACAATAGTGGGTGGTTCAGCAGGATGGAGGGATGGAGTGAAAGGGAGGAAGGAAGAGGAAATGGATAAAATCAGATTCTGATTGTCAGCTTGTGCATTTTCCCATATATGTTACCATCTTTGCTCCTGTCATTGTATTTTTTTGAGAGAATGCTTGATAAAATAAAAATAGTCTTATAAGTCTTAAAAGTTGGTTAGCCAGCTGATTGTTAGGTAAAGATTGTCCTGTAATGTTTGAAACTTAATCTCTTTGTTGACTAGAAAAATAATGAAAAATAATATACAAAATCAGGTTCGAAGAGGTATACGTTTGTTTATATGATATTACTAATAGACGGATCATTTTGTCATGCTAGCAAGCTTTTTTTGACGCACCAATATTAGTTTTTCTTAGCTTTCCACAATCAAACATGGATTATTTCAATGCTAATCATGATTTTGGTATTTTATTAATTTTTTTATTTTTTTGTATAGCTAGAACATTTATTGTTGGTCTGTTAACTATGTGTTTAAATGAGAAAAGCTTGGTGCTTGAATTAATCGGAAACTAGAAAATGCATGAGGAATGGTAATTATAATTATGTTAACGTGTGTACAATTGCGTTACTGTTTCCTGAAGCTCATGTACAGCTGGTGTGATCATAGGGTGTTTTACAGTGTGGGGTGTGGTGAAGTCTGAGCAATTTGTTTTAACAGTCTGGATTTCTGCTACACAGTATAGCTGTGAAACTGTGAAAAAAAGAACACAGGGAGCACAGGGTGCTTGTGAAGATGTAAACCTGGCAAGTGTGAAAAAATAGTGATGCGTGAGAAAGAAAGCAAGCAGTTGATTGTATTTGAGAGAGAGAGAGAGAGAGAGAGAGAGAGACAGAACAAGAGGAAAGAAAGAAAGAAAGAAAGAAAGAAAGAAAGAAAGAAAGAAAGAAAGAAAGAAAGAAGGAAAAAAAGAAAGAAAGAAATAAAAGATGAGGAGCATGTATACAACTAACCTTTCCATCTGCCACTTACCTACCTGTCCTTCTATAATGTGCAAGCCCTGACCTTCCACCTTTTAGTTCTTACAGGCCACAGGCATAAAATATTTTACAATCCCTATAGCTAGAACTCCATAGACAACAGTGCAGAGATCTTAATGTGATGGTAAGGCAAAGATCAGCTGTCACTCTCACAGTAAACATTACATGAAGCTGTTTCCATAGTTTATTTCTTAATCTTTGAACAATTGCAACTACAGCTGGTGGATGGTTTTATTTCCTTCCTTTTACTGCATTTACTACACAGCCATTAGTGTTAATGTGGCTTTTTATAACTTACTTACGTCGAATGTAAAACCTCTTGTATATTGTCTTGGTTAAGACCATAAGTTCTGAACTACTTTTATGATTCAAGATCTTAAAATGACATTTTTTAAATGAATTTACAGTATAATAATCTACAATAGATTTTTCATTCTTTTATGAATTCTGATTTACCATTTTTTTATTGTAGACAGTGCATGAATTTAAAAAAGTGTACTCGTTGATATGGTAAAGGGTTTCGTAAGGAGACATTTATTTATGGAAAGAGTTGTTTGTAACTAATTGCCAGTTTTTCACTATAGGAAAGTCTTTAGGACTTTCCATTTTGTCAGTAAGGAAGTTGTTCTATTTACTTCATGAAACATAAAGAGAGTAAACAAATCTGTGTAGCTGCTATAATATAAGGGGCAACAGAAACTAAATTGTTCTTTGAACATTAAGTGCAAATACAGTATAAACAATAGAAAAATAAACTATGCTGTCCCAAATGAAAGTTATGTTGGAAAACTGTAAGTAAGATGGTTAGCACTATTGGGTGGCAACAGTAACTCTGCTTACCAGCACACAACACTGCCACTGATTGTTTTCCTATAACAGTATAAAATAAGAACAATACATTTTATTTAATGGTGCCTTAAAGAACACATTCAAGGATATATATCATACCAGTGGCAGGCCATGCATTTGGTACCTGGGCCTTCAGTGGGGACGTACCCGACTTAATCCACCTCTTAATACCACCACTATCACGTTGCAATTATAGAAACCTTAAATACTATTAAAAAAAACGTAATATAACAACACTTGATAGAGAAGAGAGAGAAGCATTTCACATATGGAGGGTGAATACTATTTTACTTAAGCAAGAAACCCAGTTAAGACTCCAAACCTCTACACTGCAACCGCAACTGTGCACCTACACCATCTGGAGCAGTTCAGAATCAATATTTGTCTAATAACATGACAAAAACATACAAATTTAAATAAAATACAACCTACATGCCAGAGACTCATACTCATAATTTGCACTGCTCCCTGAAAGGTTGTAAGTCAGTGGTACCACTCGTATTTACTGGTCTGGAAGTGGTGAACAAACCCTTTTATGAGCTGAGACAAGCTAGCTAGCTTCAGGGATGGCTGACCTCCTCACAATGTCTAGCTTTTCTTGAAAATGTATTTTTAAGTATGTCCGAGACCAAATGAATTTCTCTTCCTCCGTAGGCATAAAAAAGTCTAACCCAGATGTATTAATGTGTGCAAAGCTACACATGTGTTTTGCCAGTTGAACTTGGCTGTAACAGTTTCCCTCTGACCAACCAATCAGAGGATGGAAAAATGCTGACGCTATTCTGGGCCAGCTATCTGGCCCTGTGAGGCGAATATGAAATCTGATTGGTTAAAGAAACAGACCCATTGCTAATATTCTCTATAGTCAAAGAGCCAGCAGTATTGACTTTGAAGGCCCTGGGCAGATTAGATTGACATGGCAGCACATTGAAGCTGAAATCTGATTGCCAAAAATTTTTAAATCCACATACACGCACTAGAAGCAGTGCAGCCAAGAGAAACTCCATCAAATCAAGAGAATAAACTGTGTGGAAATAAATTAATACAATTTCATTGAACAAATATTAGAATTTATGTTGTAAATGTAGGTCAGTGCTTCTGATAGTGTTTAGGCCAGCAGAGAAGGCTTTGCTTGCTCTGACCGCCCACCAATGTATCATACAATAAAAACACAAAACAATGAACAACAATTTAAAATAATGAAACACTATACAACCAATAGGACATACATATAAAATGTCAATGATATGATGATATATTCATGCACTTAGTAGAACAGGTAACAGACACTGAATCTGGATTACAAAATAAATCGTGTGATTTATTTTTCAAACATTACAAAAATTCTTATGCACTGCTCCATTAAACTTTTACTTACTTGTGGTAAGTAAAAATGCTATTTTATTCCATTTAAAACAAAATTACACTTCAAAAATGTATACACTAGGGTATTTAATGCCCAGTGTAAGAACAGCGTTTGTAGTATGTCTTTTGATGTGCAATGCATGTAATTACTTGAAAAAAAAAATCTGGTTTGGAAAACTTGTTTTTAGTTTTTTTTTTTTACTTTGCCACAACTACAGGCATGCAGAATCAATGCTCAATAAATATCAATACTTGTACAATAAACTGTTCATGCAGTGTGTGCTCATTACTGAGAGAGTCGCATGTGTTTGATGTGGCCTTCCCCTGTCCTGCGTAAAAGTTCTTGATTTACTCAAGTAAAATGCACACTGTGCTGTTGACATGAGAAATGGGCAACTTATAGAGTACTTGGTTGTCATATTTATAGAAACTACATTCATCTTCTTGAGTTAAAATATGGATAAATGAGATGGAACAAGCTGAAAATGAATCATTATTGCAAGGGTTATATATCATATAAAGCCGTGATTAGATTCGGATGTATCCTGGCCACACTGTGACAAAATGCCAAGTGCTGATTTAGAATCAGCCCTTCATATCCTAAATGATAGTTTTCAATAGGCAAGAGCAGATGCTACAGAAGTGCTCTTAGGCTGCATTAAAATGTACTTTTCAGCATGGATGGGATGATCATAGTGCAGTTAAAATTTTGGCCAGCATATAGGAGATTGTATCTAATCTAACTACCTGACTGACTTTGTACCATGACACCTTATTTTTTTTAAATATACTACATAAATGATGTGATTTCTAGCTTTTCCAAAACTGAACTTGCTGTAAAGTTTTATTTGTAGAATTCATTTAGGCTCAGCCTTGACATCAGCACATGTCAGAAATACCTTAGTTTTAGATAACCAACTTATATTCCCTTTTTATTCTACTTACTTACTTTAATCTACTCTATTAAAATCAATTGTGTAATTATTTTGGTAGATTCAGCTTTTTCTCTTAATCTCAACACTCAAATACTTTTTTTCTTTTTCCCAACATCTTGACATTGAGCTGCTGGAGGTGACTCCCAGAGGGACTTTTCCTGCATGCCATCAGATTCCTGCAACTGATGCAGAACACAGTTGTTTTCAATTGTCTTACAAAGAAAAAAAAGCACTTTTAAAATGCAATTTTACCACATTTATTTTCAACAACAAGCTTGATTAGACCCAGCATCACTCAAGATAGAAGGAATACATGCAAGTGGCAAAATAAACTGATAGAAAGGAATCTGAAGTTTTTTCCTGTTCAATAAACAAGTTATCTAACTATTTGTCCATCCATCCATCCATCCATCCATCCATCCATCCGTCCATCCGTCCGTCCGTCCGTCCATCCATCCATCCATCCATCCATCCATCCATCCATCCATCCATCCATCCATCCATCCATCCATCTATCCAGCCATTAATTCCATCCATCCATTTAATGTCATGGTAAAACATTTAGGAAAAACTTCCATTTACACTAGAAACACTGGGTGCAATGCAGGAAAACACCTCAGATTGTAAACTAGATGTTAAACATTTAAGCAAGTAATCTTCAGAAAAAAAAACTGGTGACCTCAAGTGAATTTTTTGTGCTGTACGTGCCCTCATACAAAACCCCCTTTAACAACTCTAATAGATTTATATAATAGGATATAAAAAACTTAAAGATTTAAATAATAGGATATAGTTATTCAGTAGCCTTTTAATAGCAAGTAAGTCTAGATATGGGCATCTGCTACTGCAAATACTGTAAATTTATATAAAATGTAAATTCTATTCAACAGATCTTAACTGTGTTTGGAAGATTTTGCCTACCAAGCCTTCTTAATAGGTGGACTTTTAAAGCATGTGGAATTTTAGTAATCCTATTAGCCACAAATAAATTTGAAAGCACATAAACCCCATATGGCTTCGCTGTTATTCTCCCTTTCATTACTGCACCATGTGACATAACAGCAGTTGTTTTGATTCTAGAAAACCAAAGACATTCAATGATCAAAGAAAAGAAAGGACACATAGAAATAAAGAGAGTCAGACATGAACAAGGAGGAGAACATGAATAAAGAGTGAGAGAAAGAAAAAGATTTCTGAAAGATGAAGGGAAGTTGATATGATAGTTTTCTGTTCCATCTGTAATGAATACTGGAAACCGGACCATATAAACCGTCCTGGTGGGATCACGGCTTCCTGCATTCTTCCTTTGTTCTCTTCTATCCCTTTTCCTTAACTCCGTCTTCTTCTTTTTTAAACTCCTGACAGGTATACAGTGACTCAGGCATTCGGTAAGAGGTTGGAAACGACAAGATGACAGATAGTGAGCATAAACTGAGCCAGTAACACATGCACTTCAAATACAAGTTTACTCTCCCCTACGGCTTACCTGGATTACACACACACACACACACACACACACACACACACACACACACACACACACACACACACTCAGTGTGTCATGCGCCCTTTTAGTAATCAAGTACAGGTGATGCTCTGCACCTTTCACGAAAAGATCCCTAAATGCTTTTCTATGGGGTTATGAGGTTATCAATAAAATATCAAAGCCTATATTTCTTTCCCGCAAACAAAAATGGAGTTTACCACCATCCCACTTATTCACATGCTGTAACTTTTCCACACGCACTCCTTCATGACCCAAGTTTTCTGCTCTTTCAGACCCTAATGGCTGCTTGTATGTCATGGTTCCTCTGAGTCTCAGTGCATGCTGGGATAGAAACTAAAGTCTGAGCTGCTACACTGCAAACATTGATAGGCTTACAAATCATCGTCATTTCACAGCGACTTATCCTAAATTAAGATTTCGAATTTTTTAAAATACCATATACACTAAATATAATATACAGAGGCATATATTGCAGAAATTAATTTGTAATCATTTGCTGAATAAACTTTATGGCAAGGATTGAAATGTCACTAATATATGCTTATGAATTACTTCTGCGCATGGTCTGTTGCTTATTCCATGATCGAGTCCAGACAACGTTTTTAGTGATTTTAACTGTTTCTGTACTGATGTTTCATCCCTGTCCAACTTTTTTTTAAATCAGTGTTGAGTTTATGGGAAATGAGAGAATAATTGTGTATGTGACACCGTTTGACTGGAGGACAGTAAAAGGTCAATTTAAAACTAATGGTTTCCTCACACACTTTTCTCAGCATGTCTACTTTAACACCATCTGGCCCAGTGGTGGTCTTTCCAGCCAAACTGATAATTTAATACACTTGCTGAAATAAAATGTAAAACTGCTGTCAGAATGAAAAACCTTGGGTGACATTTTCACGGCATGGAGCAGATGTTCGGTAAGACGGCCCGCTCGTGTTCCGGGTGACCGGGAGACGTAGGATGACATTGTTTTTTGTGCTGAGCTTTTCTAATGCATGTAAGTGGATATGGCAGAGATGAGAGATCCTATAGTTACACTGCTGATTCAGCTTGTAGGCTTTTCAAACCACCAAGTATCCATGTCAGTACTTAAAAGTGCTCAGGTTTAACAGATAGGCCCTATCCAGCCTTTTCAGGGCTCAGGGTCTTGACATATGCAAGCCACCATGGAGTTATGGACCTCCTACTGGACCTCTAGTTCATCGTTCCAGGACTCAAGAACACACACACCTGTACCACCATATGGTAAAAGAGATCAGGTTTTATTAGCAAAGTGACCACAGCATTATATTCAAACATATACATGCCATTTTCCCGCCCTTGTGTTAAAGTGCACATAAACTATATAACTATATAAACCTATTTAACCGAAACCCACTCTCTGGCAGAAGTTTCCAATCTTTTTTAGGAGCAGAACCTTGTTTGCATTTCAGTGACCCTTCAACACATTTCAAAGCTTGTACTGAGAATGGGAGAGGAAGAAGGCACTGCTGGAAAGAATGGAACACCTTAAACATTCACCCAACCTTAACCCAATCAAACTCGATTGAAAGCTTTAAGAGTGAAATCTAACCAGCTCCACAGCCCACAGGGAGTTTCGGCACAAACCAGAGCATCTCAAAGGAGCACCTGGAAAATCTCATTATTTGTATGAGGAAAATGTGTTCAGCATATATATATATATATATATATATATATATATATATATATATATATATATATATATATATATATATATATATATATATAGCTGTAGTTATACACCCATTTGTTAGCAATTGGCCAATTCCATCCATCCAACTAGGTGGTCCTTACCTACTGGCAGCAGTTAACGTCAATGCATAAAGTCACTGCATCTTTTCAAACTGCTTCTTATGGAAAATCACATTTCAGCTGAACAGACTTTGAGATGCCCTCTTCAGAATCTATGTGATAGGAGACAACCTCACTTGTAGATCTTTCTTTGATCTACAGGGGAGATCTACCTGTAGGTTTGAATGTGTTCATGTGTGGACTGGTGATTCATCAGGGGTGAATTCTGCTACCTTCACCCAAGACTGCCAATATAATGTAAATGTAGAGTTAAAGCAAACAGAACTAAAGAGATGGGATCAATGACAAGACTATGGATGATTACATGACTTAGACAGACCTAGTATATGTAGTATAGGCATTTACATTAAGCAAGAAAAACCCTTTTTTGATGCTAATGCATTCCTCAAGGGACTCTTTATAGACCCTCTCAGGATGTTTTCTACCTAGAACAATCCGAAAAGTGAAAACCAAATAACTTTTTTTCTAAGAGTGTTCTCCAAAAGATGAACTAAACTAATTCCACTGGCACGTCCATTATCCAGCCAATCTAGTTAAACCAGCCCATAGAAACATCTTCTAAAAATCTACTAAAATGTGTTTCTTTCATACAAACTAACTCCAGGCATGGCATGAATCTCTACTACACATTTATCTTCATTTCTTACTGGGCCCACATTTAAAACAGGAGACTTTTACAAAGTGATCCAGTGGGTCCAAATGTGTGAGTCTGTGATTTCTTTTACAACTGGAAATAAACTAAAAGTAAAAAAAAAATAAAAAAAGGAAATGTTCAATACACTGAGTATTTTATAATTTAATATTTATTACATTTTAATGCACTATTTCTTGGTCCCTATTTATTTTTAAGTACAGTTTTGATATTGCTTGGCAATAAAAAATTTTTTTAGTTTGATCAATTCCAATAAAACACATTTTTAGATGGCAAATTTGATTTGATGTAACATATAACAGAATCATTGGGATTTAAAACCTGGTGGACATACCAAATAGTAAGAAATTCACAAATTCATGTTAAGATTTTGAACTTAACTGACAATATACAATCAATAAAAATTTCAGGATTTGTTAAATTGTTTTTACTGTTTTTACTGTATTTACAATTATGAACAACAAAGTATTAGAAGAACATTTTATCATTCAATAAATGAGTCAATGAGCCTCCTAGTAAATGAATCTGGAATGATTTATAGTCCCCATTCTCTTTATTTTGGACATTGTGGGGATTTGTGCCCTTTTGACCCACAAGAGATTGTGCACTGATGTCAAGGCCACCTGGTGTGAAGTTGTTGTTCCAGTTCAACACAGTGGTGTTCATTGGGGTTTAGGTCAGGGCTTCTTGTAGGCCACTCTTCTATTTCAACCTTGGTAAAAACATTTGTTTATGGATCATGCCAAACGTATAGGGATGCTTAAATGTGATCCTCATAAATGTGGTCATTCTTCAAACTTTTTCCACAAAGTTGCAAACCATCTAGAATAATGTAACATTATGATTCCATTCACAAAGAATTAAGAGACCAAAACATGTTCCAACATCAACAAATTGAGGTCAATTAATGCACAATATGCTTGTGATGGAAAGATGTAGCCTGAAAAATGTACATGAAGACAACTGTTCATTGTAATTGCCAGAAACAATCATGTGTAATAAAACAACTGTGAATCCAGACCATGGATCCAGAGCCTCTTCGTTCATTCATTCATTCATTCATTCATTCATTCATTCATTCATTCATTCATTCACAATAGATATAATTAATCGAAACAATGATAGAAGAGTATAAAGAACTCTTCCTCTTTATTTCTTTATTTCATCATTTAGCTGGAGAGCTGCCATGCATTCATTAAGTGCATTTTTTTAATGCAGCAGGAAGATGCTGGAGTATAACAAAAAAAAATGCACACAAGCATTAGGGGTTAATGAACTAGAGGGCTGTATAATTCAACAATTAGAATAAATACTGTGTTTGCACACACGTCAGATCCTGTACAGTACGTACACACACACACACACACACACACACACACACACACACACACACACACACACACACACACACACACACACACACACATTGCATCAGTGCCTCTCCGCGCCCCCTAGTGGTATCTTTAATTAGTATAGATAGACCACGCGCTGTCTGGGATTCTCGTGACGTAATACCGGTTACACTCATTCACTCGTTTATTTATTTTTTCTAACTTTTCATTTCTAATCCGCCCATGTTATTGCCCCATGTATTACTTACAGGCGACTTATAAAAAAAATACGCAATTGTTTCTAATAACATGCACTGTGAAAGGCTCATGATGCAATAAACACCTCGGTTCAAAGAGCTATAAATATTTTTAAAGCTGTTAAAGAGACAAAACACTTAGGACTAGTATTTAAAGGATTTAAATAATTTTTCACGAATGGATGCTGGCCATTAAAAACAAGCCAGTGAGAATGAACTGAGGTCCAGCACGGAGAAAGAAGGAAAACATTTCACTCTGTAAAACCTATTGCATGCGGGGAGGAGGAAAAAACAAATATGAGAACAGAAAGTAGTAGTAGTGATAATAATAATGATAATAATAATAATAATAATAATAATAATAATAATAATAATAATAATAATCATCATCATCATCATCATCATCATCATAAGATTGTATTAATCATCATCATCACATTACCCATAACAACAAAAACCGCAGCAGTCAGGAAACAATACTATTAGCAGCCATCATCATCAAGTTTACCATAACAACAACAATTATAATAATACTAATCATCATCATTATCATCATCATCATCATCAATATCATCATCTTCATAGTCACCAAAACAAGAACAGTAATAGCCAAAAACAATAGTATTAGCAGTCATCATCATCATCATCATCATAATCATCATCATATTAATCATGATCATCAAATTAGTCATAACAAGATTTGCCAAAAATACAATACTATTAATAATAGCCATCATCATCATCATCATCATCATCATCATCATCATCATCATCAAAATAACCATACCAACAGCAATAATAATAATAATAATAATAATAATAATAATAATAACAATAATATTTATTATTGTTATTATTGTTATTATTACTAAAATACTGGAATGAGGTATCGACAGAAGAGAGAGAGAGAGAGAGAGAGAGAGAGAGAGAGAGAGAGGTGAGGATGAAGGTGATGTCGTGCCGCCTCCTCCTCCTCTTCCTCCTCCTCTTCTTTTTCTATCTTCTCCTCGTACCCGTCTCTCAAGTCCGCAGTGCTCTGGCAGACAGCGCAGCGCAGCGCGGGACAGGACGCACACATATACGCACAAAGGTGCACGGGCAGACACACACACACACACACACACACACACACACACACACACACACACACACACACACACACACACACACTCGAGCATCGGGCTGGGAGCGCGCACGGGCGCGCGCAGAAGGAGGAGAGCACTTGGGTGCTGAAGTCCCACGCACGGCTCTGAGCCTCGTCTTCCACACAGGACTTACTATGAGCTGCTCGCGCCGGGGTGACCGTTAGCTGCTGCTGCACTGCACTCAGAGAGGGACAAAGCGGACAAGATTTACAGCCATGGACACTTTAACGTGGACGTTGCTTTGCGCGGCGGTGAGTATCGGGACACTTGCAGCGTTTGCGATGCGCACGATGGGATGCAGTGAAAGTGTTTCCCCCCCACAGGCTGCAGAATATGACAGCATCACTGAGTTTAATGACAGTGGACAGGTCTGTTTTTCTGTCTCCAGGCTGGACTGCAAACCCTGAGGCTCTTAATCTCATTGAGAAAATATTATACAATTAGAGAAGGTGTGCAAGTGTGTGAACATTCACTGGTTCCTGGAATAGATCAATTACCACACGCGTGCAGAGAGAGAGAGAGAGAGAGAGAGAGAGAGAGAGAGAGAGAGATGGAGAATTCCTTTAACTTTCACAGTTAAGTTCAGATCTGATTTTATTTGCAGTGATGCAGCACCAGCAGAAGCAGTTCTGACAGTTAATGCAGATGAACATTAGAAGACTGAGTTCAGCCCTCAGGGAGTTGCACATTTCAAGCTTTGCAGCTCTGCAGCGTTAATAAATCTGCTCCTGTTGTTGAAGAACTTGTTCTTCCATCTCATATATTCCCACGATTTCTTCACTCGTTTTTAGTCTGATGACACAACATGGCGTATTTCCAAGGAACTGGCTTTCATGTTTTTAATGCATGCACCTCTTTTCCTTCCTGGAAATCATTCCTTACAGTGTTTATGTCTTGAAAGAGAAATCGAAATGTTCATCCAGAGAAAGTAAGCGTACACTTTATACACTTTATAGGAGAACATAACTCTGAGCAGGTGCTTTAGCAACATTTTATGTAGAAGATCCCACCACGTAGGTCGGTTTTTATCTCCATGAACTCGCGCACACTTACATTTTTATATTTATGAGACCAAAGGATTGGGGACAGATGCTTTCATCCTGGGTTATAATCAGATCCTAAATAATAAATGCACCACAAATCAAGAGCACATGGCCTTTTTTTTGTATATATATTTTATACTGATGTGGTCCAACACTCTTTACTAAATCGGATCTCTTTTTCCACAAATATGTTTTACACGTCATAGTGCTCAATAACAGTGCATGTTATAAAAAAATGAATGTTGACACACAGAAGGCATCTGTTCGGAGGGCACTGATAACTGTGTTGCTCGTGCGCTGCCGTGAAGTTGCAAAGAAAAGCGTGCGTTGCATGGATTTAAAAGACGCGGCGCAAATCTCCGGGCAGCGCGCGCTCCACATGACTGCACATTGATAAACATCTACTGAATATATTTTGCAGCATTTTTTTTTATCAGTTTATCCCACCCGGTTAAATGATCAGAAGTCTTTTGCTGGCGCATACACAGGCACATATGCAGACATGCACACACTTAAACGCGCGCGCGCACACACGCGCGCACGCACGCATACACAATTTCCCTTTTCAAAGTAGTATGTGTGCAGTTTCAGCTTTGGGAAAGTGTATCACTTTGTATATCATGTGCACTCAGATACGGATACAAGTGGCGCAACTGTGAGCTCTGAAACTCTTGAGCAGTGTCAGAGTCGTGTTTTATTCAGTCATTCACGATTTTTAAAAAGCTGTAGTGTGCTCAGCTCTGGATCAGCTAAACCTGATCTTACATGGCGTAATTGAAGAAGTCCCCATGGGTTGAAGTGTGTGTGTGTGTGTGTGTGTGTGTGTGTGTGTGTGTGTGTGTGCATGGTGGGCTTTCGAAATGAACAGCTTGCCAGGAAAGAGTTGATCAGCAATGAGAATTGATATCATTACTGTTTAGTGCATGTACATCACATGATGTTAATGCATGGAAATACAGGTATAAAGGCATATCAAAGGGTCTAAATTATATTTGCTGCTTGCCTTTATTTAAACTCAGCTTCTTCTTAAACCTTAAACCTTGGGGGAGTAAGCGAGGGTGCTAAATTGGTCCCTGTGCCTGGGCATCTGTTTCTGAAAAAAAAAGTGGGGGTGGGAAGAGGGGTGTGTGGGTAAAAGAGATTAAGACACAGAGAAAGAGAGATGAAGAGAGAGAGAGAGAGAGAGAGAGAGAGAGAGAGAGAGAGAGAGAGAGAGAGAGAGAGAGAGAGAGAGAGAGAGAGAGAGAGAGAGAGATGAAGAGAGAGAGAGAGAGAGAGAGAGAGAGAGAGAGAGAGAGAGAGAGAGAGATGAAGAGAGCGAGAGAGAGAGAAAGAGAGATGAAGAGAAACAGAGAGAGAGAGAGAGAGAGAGAGAGAGAGAGAGAAAGAGAGATGAGAGAGAGAGAGAGAGAGAGAGAGAAAGAGAGATGAGAGAGAGAGAGAAAGAGAAATGAAGAGAGAGAGAGAGAAAGAGAGAGAGAGAGAGAGAGAGAGAGTCTTTGAGTCTGTGAATGGTGAGGTGCATGTGTTCAAAAAGTGAGAAAGAATTACATATATAATTTTTGTTGGCAGAGAAGTACAAATTATGGAAGCTGTTCTCTCCCATATGGTTTTGATAATTGCTTCCTTATTCCGGTTCTTATGCAATCAGCATTGGTTCTTATGCCAGGAAGATGTTTTGCTTGTATCAAAGGCGGTTTGCGTTTATATGTGTATCTTTTTTTTTTATCATTTCCATATGTAAGTAAATGAAAACCTACAGTAGATGTAGATGTCTTCAAAGAGTAAGACGGAGAAAGCAAAACGAATCTAACGAAAAAATCAACCAGAGCTTAAAGGAAAGCTCATTGAGCATATATGTACGCATGCTTAGGCTTTAAAAAAAAAAAAAGGATTATGTGTGTAAATGAAAGCATGTGTGTGTCGAGCACCTTCAATCATCTAGCACCCGGTTGGTGGACATTATCCTAGCTGTCAATCATGAACACAGTTGTCCTGAGTAAATGCTGGGGATTTGAGGCATTAGACACACACACACACACACACACACACACACACACACACACACACACACACACACACACACAGATTCTCAAGGAGTTCCCTGCCCTGGAATTGTTCTAATTGAGAAGAGTGTGTCAGAGTAAAGTCACTGGGTGATCATTTTTATGTTTACGTGCTAACAGCAGGGTTAAGAATGCTCTTGTGGAATATAAGCATATAGATTTAGAAAGCATCACTGTGTGGTCTATTAAGGGCTGTATTCTCTGTCCACTGCAGCGGAAACAGCTGCAAGCAAAATTGTGTACCATCCCTTTCTGAAACACACCCTGATTTATGGACCGAGAGATGCAGTTAAGTCCACTCCATGGCCTCCAGTTCATCTCTTTAACACCTCTTGTTCCTCAAAGGGCTGAAAGGACTTACAGTCCACTTATTTTGTGGAGGAGTTAGGGTGTTGCCCACAAAATGAGAGTGCTTACTTTTAATAAAGGCTTTACAATATATAAAATCGCATTAAAGTAAAAGTGCAAGTTAAAGGAATATTCAATTGCTCGAGTCACCACATCTGTAGCATATTTGCAAGCACCAGAGCACTTTTTATTTATTTTGTATTCATGTACTGTACTGAGCAATTTAGTTGTAAGGGAAGTCTAAGAGTTCATTTTAAAACTTAAACAACAAACAACATATATTGTTTGAAATGCTGTTTTTTTTGTAGAACGATTTCATGAACTTGTCACTCAAAGATTTGGATTTTAATTTATATTCCAGTGTTCTTTCAGAGAGGAGACTGCATTTAAGAGAGGAAAAATACATAATGGCAACTAATGGAACCAACTGAATGCGTTATGTTTCCACCTGAGCACACATTCAGGAAGTATTCAGAGTCTTAATTCTTTGTTGCAGCCTTATTCAAAAACACTCCCTGATCCACTGTGACAGAGTAAAAATCCAGATTTGTGATAACTCGTACTAAAATGTGTTTAAGGAAAGAGAAAAGTTGTGTTTAGACCCTTTTCAATGAAATTCGGTTCAGCTGCATTCAGAATCATTTTTGAGATGTTCCTACACGTTGATTGGAGTCCACCTGTGGAAGATCCAACAGATTAGACATGATTTGGAAAGGCACATACTTGTCTATTTATGAATCAGAGACTTGTTAGAGACAGGATTGTGTTGAGGCACAGATCTGGGGAAGGCAATACAAATTGAAGCTGGAGTTTAGTTTCCCATGTGCACAGTAGCCTCCATAATTATTAATGGAATAAGTGTGGAACAACCAGGATTCTAGCCAGGGCCTGGTTACCTGGCCTAACTAAGCAAAAAAATAAGAACGATATAAGTAATAAAGATGACCAAAAACCCATTGGTCACTCTGGATGAGCTTTGTTTAGAAAGGTTCTGTTCTTTCTTTCAGTACTAATAAAGTGTCAAATTGTTGTATATGGTAACCATACAGATGCTGCAGACCCTATATGTACCGTGGAGAGACAGAGACCGGTGTTACACACTTCTATCAATGGCTCTGACATTAAGCAAAATGAGAAAAGCAAAATTTAATCAAAGTGGTGAAATGACAAGCATTGTGTATATGTCTTTGTTTGTGTCTCCGTAGGTGGCAGTAGTGTGTGGCTCTACACTAGAGTTACCCTTGGAGGAGGAGTGTGAGTCTGGTCGCTTCACCAGAAGTGGCGAGTGCTGTATAGAGTGTCCACCAGGGGAGGGGGTGATCACCCCATGTGGAGTTACTCAAACTGAGTGTGGCCAGTGCCTTGACAGTAAGTACATACTACACACACACACACACACACACACACACACACACACACACACACAAACACACAAACACACACAATGAAAGACAGTCATTATGTGGTTTCATGCAGCCTCTTTGATGTGTGTGTGAGGCTGCACTTCACAGCATACATGGTGTCTGATTACTTTCATTAGGAGCATTTTTCTGGGCAGTGCACCGTGTACTGCCGGATCTCCTACCTGATCCCTGATGCCATTAGATCCGTTTTTGCATTGTTTAGCTGATACCATGCTTGGGAAGATAATACGTACTTGAGTTGGGATGCTTTCTATAGAAACTGCTGACACATTTATTGTGAAGACAATGTCAGGTAGTTTGGGCACGCTCTTCTATATTTACTTACTGTATTAAAAAAAGAAAAAAATATATCTTTTGTCCTGCCCTGTTATAAATTCCTGATGTAACATGAAGAGAAGAGCCAGCGACTAAATAGGGATCTCTGTACACCTGAAACAATTGGATCGATGAATAAGATAAAAACAGCACAAAGGCTTTGAATAGCAGTCCCAAGACAGTTCACTTGAGGGTTTTTTTTTTGCAGCACAATGGCTGTGGAGTGATACATTGCAATATGCCCATCTCAAGTGGCAGACCTTTCAGCTTTTGGAGTGGAGACATTTCTCATCGCACCTAATCTATAAAGTAATACATGTTATTTTAAACATTAATAGTATATGTAAAGTCAGATAACTTAAAGGGGTTGGTGGAAATTCTTACCAAATGTAAACTAGCAAGAATAATCAATCCTCATTGTAAACTACTGCTGCGTATGCTTTATCTATCAACGCCATTCATTTGGTTTATTATTATATTGCATATCATATATGCTAGCTAGCATCAGAAATGAGGACTGAGTTTTTTGTTAGTCAGCCTTTCTAACCATCCTATTAGTGTAACCTACCAAATGAGAGGTTTATTTATAAATAAAGATTTATAAATATTTTAATGAGATTCATGCCTACATGAAAAGGAAACTCCTTTCTCTAAGCTGTAATATGGAAGATACGTGACAATTTCATTCACACCTATTAGTATTTTGTCAATAACAACTTTTGCTGTTTGTTAGACCAACTAGTTACTTTGGTATAACAGTGTTAAAATGTTGTCATAGTGAATTATAATCCCATACAACACTTTTAGAAGTTGTTCACCCAGTGAGTACTTACTGTACTTACTGATCAAAAAGTACTTACTGATCAAAAATTCTCATGTACATCCAACACTGGGCAAACATGTTTTAATTTAGGTTATAACAGATGTAAGTAGTCTAATTTTGGTCAGAACAGGATCTTATAAATATACAGTACACGCTGGCTTGTATTGTTTGCCATCTTATATAGATCATATTTAAAAACTAACTTTGGCCATAATATAGCCTGAATCTTATATATTTTATAAATTGTTATTTCTTCACATATCCCAGTGATGTAGGAATCTGGGGTCAGAGCAGGGGTTAGCCACGTTACAGCACCCCTGGAGCACAGAGTGTTAAGGTCCTTGCTCAAATGTCCCAGGAGTGGCAGCTTGGCGATACCAGGGTTTGAACCTGCCACCTTCTGATCAGTAACCCAGAGCCTTAACCTCTGAGCTTCAACCTCTTTTTTTTTAATACACATGTTTACATTTACTTATGTTTCTCCTAGGCTATCATTTATTAGGGTTAATATAAAGCCATCAAAACATGCTAAGAAATGCGCAATAGATGGTGTATGTTCAACTGAATCATGAAATTCTTGACATTACACTCTCCATTGCATTTAAGTGTGTTGAAGTCATTGCCATTTTATTCCATCGTGTTTGCTTGTAATGAGATGTCACACAGTGTCGATTCTGAACACTGTCAGAACATTCCAGCTGGCCAACTGGTAATTATAAGCTATGACCCAAACGTGAATATTTAAGTCGGAAGCATGTAATTATCGTAATTCTGCCGCAATGTGATTGTGCTATACTTTTCATAGAACTCAGAGGCAATAATGTTGTTATGGTTACAATGTTTGTGTCATTTTTTTTCCTCACACAATTCACAAAGCATTAATAGGGCTTCCTTTAGGACAGACTGCCTCCACTTGCTTTATTTCTAAATAATATTAAAGCTTGCAGGTTCCAAGAAATGGTAAGACCTGCTGTTCTACCATGGTGCTCATATAAAACATGCTTCCAACATATTTCATGTTGGTTAATGTTATTATGTATGATTATGATTTAATTCCACATAAACAACCAGATAAGAATGGGTTCCCTCTTGAGTCTGGTTCCTCTCAAGGTTCCTTCCTCATGGTTTCTCAATGAGTTTTTGATTTGCTATTGTCACCTTTGTCTTGCTAATCTGAGATCTGGATAGTTAATAAAGCATATTCAAGTGAATAGTAATGCTTTGGATTGCTTCAGCTATAGTGTTCCATGCCAAAGATTAAACAACTTTCTGTAATGAACATCATTCTTACAAAATCTGATATTTTTCTAAAGTCTAAAGGTGATGAAGCGTGCTGTCTAACACATTACTTTAAATAGGTGTCCAGTGAGTTAAAATCTAGTGACTGTGAAAGCCATAACACCAGGATAGAAATGTAAAACCAGTTAGATCTCTAATAGATAAATCTTAATTATATACTTCTATTTAAGAGAAAAAATACAGGCTTTCTTACAAGCATAGACACATACACATATGCCCTGTCCTCACACAAGAGACTGATAAATGTATTTGTCTGTTCACTCATTCTCTCTCTCTCTCTCTCTCTCTCTCTCTCTCTCTCTCTCTCTCCTCTTCTCTGTGTTCCCTAAGCAGACACTTAATGTTCCCTAAGCAGATATTATTAATGGCACATTTCACTCATCTAAAGACTGAACAAAACCTCCTCCCAGTTGTGCTTGAATCCGTGTTTACAGTCACACTCTGTACTCAGATAATGAAGTGGAAAAAAAGGTGTTCAGTAGCACAGCTCTTTCACATCACCAAAGTCTTAGAGTCTGGACCTCTGATTGTGAATCGTGACAATTTAGCAAAAGCACCAGAATTTAATGAGTCTGATATGTGTTTTATCTATGTTTGAGAATAAGAAAGCGAGAGTTTTTTAGGCCAATTTATTCTTTCAGTTCTAGTTAATGCTTAAATCTGTAGTGTGTTCACTGGGCTTGATGTGGGAATACGCTCTGGAAAAGATGTTAGACCTATACAGAGTGTAAGAAAGCAATTTTTATTAAAGCATTTGTTATACCTAACAATTTTTTTCTAATTTTATTACTACTTTCAAAAACCCAGTTTTCACCCAAAAATGTAAAATTAATTTTAACATCAGTATTATAATGGGTAGTATCAAATTATTCTTGGACAGTTAGGATTTTATAGCTACCAAAATGTTTTGCTGATGATTTGTTGAAATATAGTAACTTTCTCTTACCACCTATTCCTGTTTTATTTTATTTATTTTGTTTGTTTGTTATGTGAAATGCATGTGAAAACATTCTTGTAGCTGCAATCAAATATGCCCAAGTGCAGGTAATTGCAAAGAATTGCAATTGCAAATGAAAGCACTTAAAATGTTTTTGCTTAAAATTACTTTGGTCGTCAAGGTCCTTCTGGTTTGTGTTGCGCTGGGTCATAGGCCATAAGTCAGCCCATTAACTCTACTCATGAGAGCAATCTATTGCAATCAAAATAATAAAGGTAATTAACACACCATTTTACAATGTACACTCATTTTCAAGACATGTAAAAAATGTGTGTATCTGCCACTAATGCCAGTGATCTGAAACAAACCAGGAACTTTAAATGTATACTTACATTCTAAGCTAAAGGGAAGTGAAAAATATAAACATCAGATTTTGAGCCAAGAGTTTCTTTTTTTCTAACAACAAGATACTAGTAAATTGCTTTGAGCCATGAAACTTTGAACACAGGTGTGAGCACAAGTAGAGTTTTGGCACTATAAAAGCACATTATGTGTCATATGTAGGTCAGAATGATAAAGTGAATGCTAGTTTGTAGAGCTGAGAGTGCTGATCTGTCAGAACCCCAAAGTTGTAAGATGTTGTAGCGACCCATTCATAATTAATGAACGAGAAAGGGATAAATGAAGAGAGAGAGAGAGAGATGGGTTGGGTGTGTTGTTAGCTGACTGTACAGTTTTGTAGCACACTAGAACCTAGTTTTCCTTGATTGTATGCCAATGACACTGACCATATTAGTCTCAACTTTAAATTATAAATTGGTCAGCACTAAACTCTGCACAAATTTAAGGGCAACTTTTTCTGCTAGCATGGTTCAAGGGAAGCTGACAGTGTATTTGCATCACAAGCAGGACTTTTGGTATTGTCGCTATGTGTGGCACTCGATGAAAGTGTGTATTTGTTGTGTGTACCATACCCCCCCCCCCCTCCTTTTAGTTGCTTGTTGCCTTCTCATTCATGGTAAGTACAGATGTTTGGATGTAATGGCTACCATCAGTGCGGTGCTCTCGTTATTTAGTGTAAATAGGCCCTTCCGGATTTCTAATGTCGATGTGACGCATTTAAAACCTCGGGGTAAAAATAGAGTTTGGTTAACAAACTGCTTGGATGTGTTTGAGCTTTTTTGCATGTGTGAAATTGGTTTATAATAGCCTCCATTCACCAGCAATGGGATTATTTAGACCTCCTGTATTTGTAAAATGAATACTGAAGAAGGCCTGTTGCAAACAACAGTCAGGCATTTGTCCTAGCAAATCAAACAATACCAATAAAGGGGTTCAAAAGTTTACATAGTGCAATCAGATTAACTCAAGTTTATTTCTCTGCAAATGTATACAAACTGAGATGTTTAAATCTATGATTTATAGTGTCATTAACGTTTAAAAAGGTTAACGGTTAAAAAAAGCATTCTGCATGCATGCACAAGCCCCATCGATGTTAACATAATGTCTACAATGTATTATTCTGGTTTTCTGATATAATTCAATATGGCTATGCAGTCAACAACCATACAAAAGGCAACCTATCAAGTAGTTCTTGCAGTTTATTACTTAGCCAAGGAAAATGAACTAAGCAAAGGTACAGAGTGAATGAAGATATTAATATCATAATAATACAATAATGGGTTTTCTTGGGGGGGGGAATGAAATTTTTTTCATTCATTCATTCAGCTCAAGGAAGTATTTTATTATTTTAGACTCATGGTTGGACTATACCAGAATGGCATGGACTATACCAGAAACACTAGGTATTAGGCAGGAATGACTTGAATGGTATGCCCAGTCCATTCAAGGGAACCTAGGGGTAAATTAGTGCAGCCACCTCATGGCATGTCTTTGAGGGGTAGGAGGTAACCTGAAAGCGACAGAGAAAACCCATATATTGACATTGGTAAAAGATGTAAAACTCCACATAGACAGCAACCCCAGATTTCACAACCCCGGATTTCCACTGTACCAGCTCTCCTGTAAATTACTGTAAAAAATACTGTAAATTGATTACAGAAAAATATCAAGCAAGCGAAAAAATAATCCATCATTAAGAAACCAGTTAAGATTACTATTGATGTAGAACCTATTGTAATCATACTGGTCTTGATAGAATGTGTAGTGTGTCTGACTGTGAAAAATAGGAAAAGGAAACAAGTAAATACATGCATAAATCAACTGGATGTCATTTTTCTTCTTTAATGCCATTAGCTAAGGAATTACAGTCTTCAAACTAGAAAAAGAAATATTGTAAGTAGTGAATTGACATGTTCACACCCAATGTAGAGTTAATGTATTTATTCTGGCTAACGTGTCTGTTTATCCTGGCAGCTGGCTCTCTTTATTATATTGTTTAATCCTGTGGAAGTCAGCAACTTGCCACCTTTGTTAGTTGAAGTCTGTTTTCAATTGTCTGAGGGTGCCAGTTTCGGTACAGGAAACAAAAACTTCAATTAATTCCATGTCATACTGTTCCGTAGTAACAAAATTGAGAAGAGTTTTATGTTAAAGGCAGAAAAATATGCAGAAAAAGTTGTATCTATTGGGTGTGTTTTGGGTGGAGGAGTCCGGTGGTTGTGTGACTTTGCTCTAGGCTTTTTCACATCAGCGGTATTCACCTGCTAATTGCCAAACTGACTGCACTCTTGCAACGAAAACCACTCTGTTTCACTCTGATCATGAATCAAAAACCCTTTCTCCTTTGAAAGCTAAAAGACAAATAAAGGAGGGGAAGTTCTAAGTGTGTTTACTTATTTACCCATCTTGATGCTGTAGTACACCTGCACCGCACATTGTAGCATTTTTTCCTTGCTGACAAACCTGATTCAACCAGGGTGTGGGTGTGTTAGAGCAGGGAAAACATTTGCACTGAATAACGACATGACTTGGAAACACACATGGGTTTTGGTGAGATGCTGAATTCCACAGTAGGTGTAGGTCCTAGTGACCCTATAAAACCCTACAACCCCCCAAACATCGATTGAATTCTATTATACCCTTATAGCACTTAAACCAAAGTCGTTCCGAAACAACTTTACAGAAATGAGTTTCAGAAAATGTAGTTTTCTAATGCGTGCACCGGAGATGAGAGATGACGGAAAAACTTCCTGAGGAAAAAAAATTGAGAGGGAACACATGCGAAAGGGAAACCATGCTCTTTTGGATAAAACGGAATAATGGGATTCCACTTTAATGGAAAGGTTTACTATAAAGTCAAACAATACTGAATTTTTATCCATATAAGATTATACCTAAAACTGAAACAAACAGTATATTAATGCTATATTAAACTTATTAATGGTATATTAAAATTATAACTAACATTTCACTAACAATATACTGTAAAAATATAAAGAACACCTTACAAAAAAATTGTCATGAGTAGAATAGTTCAATGACACTAGCACATAATACTTTATATTTACATATATACATACATATTTGTAAAATATTTTTATTGATATGCATTTACTTTAGTTATCTTTATTCACTATTACTTATACATTCTACCAATTAATTCACTACATGTGAATCACATATATAGTACCCTATACCTTTAATATTTCATTAAAAAACATTTTTAGAGAGACCATGCTTTTTGGAATGCAAAGCATCAAAAAAGCCTAAAAAAGAAAAGAAAAGGAAGAGATTTTCAAAAGTATCCAAAATATACAACATGGATAATGGACAATGGTAAACAGTGGATCTGGGAACCCCGAATTAGAACCCTGAATGTCTGCTAAAAGCAAGCGGAAACCATTATTTCCCCAAACTTCTTGAACAAAACCATTACAAATGCCGCCTGAACTTTTTATCACTGACACTGCTAGTGAATACCTCATGAATAATTGATTGACTTTCTAATTATAGCTGAAAATAATACTGCAAGAATGTGCAATATTAACGCTGTATTTTTGGAAGACCATGAAAAATAAACGGACACTCCACACAATTACTAGCCTGATTTTTAGCAGTCATTCTTTGTTCAACACCATATTTATTTGTAGTGTCCATCTGCAACTAACAGTCTTTGCTTTGGCAAAAGTAAACACTACTTTCTAAATAAAATATATTATGATTTTTGAAAAATAATTCTACTTTTTCCAATACTTTAGCTGAACCCTCTAGCTAGTTTGGTAGTATTTGTTACTTAATGCTAGCTAAGCAAGCAAGGTTTTTCATGTTTTTATCCCTAGCTAGCTAAAAAGTTAGTTATCATGATCTGGCAAATCAAAGACAATAGCTAGCCACATAGCTACATTTTGCTAGCTGTATGTAATATTTGACTACAGGATATTTAATTGCCCAATGTATTTCCATCACCTTCACTGATTCATTTAAATTATTTTCTTTTAAATTATTCTCTGACATTTCTTTACCCTCAAGAGATACCAGAATGTTTGCAGTTGTTTTCGTTTAGACTTTATTAGATTGGACATTTGAAAAGCATCAATATATTTATAATTCTTGAATCTGATTAGTCAGATGTTGTTAAACCATTTCCATACCAGCATACATTACAGTTCGTTTTATGTACTTCACAGAGACTTGTATGGAAGACACTTCACAGTAATCTAATAAAAGTCTAACAAAAAATTGTGTTATTATGCAATAAATAAACTGTGTAATCCTTGCCATGTAAAAGTTAGTGCAGAAGTTTTAAGTGCAACGTAATAGCAACTGCAGTGTGAATAAACTTGTTGATTATCTGAGTATATTAGTGTATTTATGACAACACTGTGGTTAATGCATACTTCACTCAGCACTTTTAGATAATGTAGTACAACTGTACTTTCTTGTGTCTCATGTCTATACACAAATATCGATCCTTTAATGAGATAAACAAAAGCAGTGCCCGCACAAACACACCGAAAATCAGATCAATGTTCGTGACCTCTCCAGCAACGTTATTATCCACATTACTCTGTTTCCATCTTTTCCTGCCTTTTTACCCCAGTCTCACCTCCCCCCATACTCTCAGTTTATTTTTGTGTCTTTCCTCTCTAGTTTCACTGTGTTCTCTCCTTCCCATCATCATTCATCTCGCTTTCCTTCCTTTCCTTCCTTCCGTCCTACCTTCCTTCCTGACCTTTTGTCAGGATGTTTTCAAATTCTTTCTTTCTTTCTTTCTTTCTTTCTTTCTTTCTTTCTTTCTTTCTTTCTTTCTTTCTTTCTTTCTTTCTTTCTTTCTTTCTTTCTCTCAGTAATTGGTTTATCCTGGTAAGTGAATAATATAGCATATCTCAATCGATATATAGTTTATACAAACAAATTCATATACTTATACAGAAATATGAAGATTTTAAATTCTTTGGAGGTGGAGAACTGCAGGAAGCCAATTTACATGCAACAGAACAAGACAAACTCTGCAGCCCAATATTTTAAATAATTGCTATTGTATCAATACATAAATGTAAAACTGTGTCTCTGTCTCTGTGCAGGTGAGACCTATTCGGACACATACAGTCTCACGGACAAGTGTCAGACCTGTACGGAGTGCACTGGGCTCATGCGCATGGAGACGCCATGCACCGACTCAAACAATGCCGTGTGCGTGTGCGATTATGGCTACTACATGAGCACAGAAACTGGTGGCTGTGAGCCGTGCACAGTGTGTCCACGTGGTCATGGGGTCTACATTCGCTGCGAGCCTGAACATGACACGATATGTGAGCCGTGTGAGGAGGACACGTACTCGGACCAAGAGAGCTCACTGGATCCATGCATGCCCTGCACCATCTGCAACGATGGCTCAGAAGAATTGGAAACACTGAGGGAGTGCTCGTCCACTGCCGATGCCATGTGTTATGGTGAGACGTATACTGTATATTTTACATTATAAGGATGCTTTCACACGGGGGAATGTAGTTTGTTTAAATCGAACCCTGGTGTGTTTGCTCACTTTGTTTGGGCTACAGCAGTTTCACTCTAGAACAAGCCCTTGCAAAGCAAAGTACTTTATTTACAGTTTCGAGAGCATTTTGGAAATGCAAATATAGAAATATTAAATTCAGTTCAATTTCATTTGGGTAAAATGATTGACAGTTTCACAAGGCGGCTTTACAGATGTATAAAAATTCAAATTCACAAAATGTTTCAATCCTGAGGCTGAATCTGATACCAGTGAACATTGCATGTGACTATATCTGTTCTGGAGGTTCCCAGCTTCAATTCTGGAGACCACACACAGCAAGAAATGAAGAATGGATTGATAATTAAATGATAAGTCAGATGTTAGAGAAGAGAAATAAAAAGAGAGATATACCAGGGTGGGTTCGCTCATCATAGCACTGACAACGTTTGGTTGCAAATTTTAAATGATCTGACTACAATATATTAAGCAATATGATTTATTTGGTGTCACCTTGTCTCCGAAACGTCCTACATGCGCTGTCCCTCTAATAAACTCATTTCTATTTAATCACATATTTGATATGGCACATGTTTTACGCTGGATGCCCTTCCTAGCACAACCCTTCCCATTTATCCAGGCTTGGGACCGGCACTAAGAGTGCACTGGCTTGTGCCTCCCTAATGGCTGGGGGTAAATGTAAGATTAAATAGTCTTATCATATCAACAATTTCTTTATATCTTTTTAAACCATTTATCAGTAGTCTTAGATTGTCCAGGTCTATGCGATTGAGCTGTTATCTATAGAAACAATAATATTTAGAAACAGTGCCTCAAAGTTTAGCTTTGAATTGATATCTAGGTATATAAATCAACACAATGCTAACAACTACTTCTATTAGGCGGTAAATATTACAAACACAGCTGAATAAAATAACAAGACAAATACTCTACTTGGACATGATAAACAAGCATGAGAGAACACTCTGTTTTCTAGGTTAGTGCCAGAACCAGCATGTTTGGTGATGCAAAATCAAATAGCATAATTAATTCTAAATGTAATTAAGCTAATGCATTCTTCGGACACTCCAATTAGGTTTTCTTCCTCTATATTGCCTCCTTCCTCCTTTCAGACACATGCACACACTAGCCATAAATTCTCCTGACAGTGTTTACTTTAGTGTATGGGACCAAGGGTTAAATAGAATCACTTCCTCACGAGTCTGTTCCGGCATGACATGTGAAGGGTCAGAGTTCGGATATGCAGTTAACGCAAATGCAGTCAGTGAAGTAAGAAGGTTTGAGAAGGTCAAGTTCAAGTGCTCTTATTACTTTTTTCATCAAATAATGCAAATTAAAACTTCTAAACATGAACAGGAATGTTGTTTCCTGATAAGCTATGCCCACGCTTCACTACTAAAAGTAACAATGGTCTAGGACACACATACACACTCCCTCCTCACATACTGTACACATACTGACATGCCTGAGGTAATCAGACATCAGGACATACTTCATGAAGAGCAATGCAGTGATCTGATAACACACAGCTTATTACAAACCCTGTCCAACCAGAGAAAATGCTTCCACTAGGTGGTCTTGTAATTAGTTCGCAGTGTCTTCAAGAAAACTTGTACATTTTGATAGCTTTATACAGCTTTTATGGTTAAATTGAGATAAAAAAAAACACATGAAGGTTCACAATAAGATATTTAAGATATATAAGATAATTAAGACTTATAATATAATTATATATGGGTTATTTATATTTCACTGGAAACCAAATGTAGAATTGACAGTTTCGAGACATTTGGCTAAAACTGTTAAATTAGTAATTATGTCACTGGAATGTAATAACAAGGATAGTATGAAAACGTGTGTGTGTGTGTGTGTGTGTGTGTGTGTGTGTGTGTGTGTGTGTGTGTGTATGTGTGTGTTTTGGCATGATTATCCTTGCTAACTACCAGTTTTATGTTTTGAGCTCAGGGATCCAGTTTGCGTCAGCTGCTGCTTCAGCTGTCAGTGCAGCTGACTGTGCTTTGAGCTCTACGATTAGTAAAGCAGAGCTGCTGTTTTTGCACTGAGGCTTTATTCATGTGCAGGTGCAAGTGTAGCAATTTGTTTTGTGGTGCGGGCATACGATTTAATTTGGTTGAGCAAAAGCCAAATTTTTACTAGCTGCTATTTTCAGCAGTAAAACAGACCTGAGATGATGATGATGATGATGATGATGATTATGATGATGATGATGATGATGTGTGCGGGTTTGTGAGTGACATCCATAATCTGCTGATGTAATGTTTTTTTTTTGGATGGGTACACTTTGGTCTAAAAATAGACTGATAGTCCATCTCACTGGGGATCACTGTTTCAGCACAGGTGCTGTTGTCTTTTTTTGGGATAAGTGTAGAGGAAAATAAAAGCTGTTATCTTGGGTCTTTATGGAAACAGACAGAAAGCAGCTGATTTATATTTACAGTCTACAAGGATGGACAAAGAGCTGCAACTTTTGCATTCAGGCTCTGTAAAAAGTTAAAAGAACTGCCCTTTTTTTTGTTTTAAACTCCTTAACAATGAACAAAGAGCTGTCACTTTTGCTTTGACTTGATAAAAGGGAAAATGAGCTGCTTTTCTGTTTTTGAGGAAGTTGGAATAAGTTGTTTTAAATGTATGTCTCTGTGGAGAGAGACATAAAGCTAAAATTATAGAATTTAACAAAGACCAGTCAATGGTTTGGGTTTTATGATAAGACACAGAGCGGACTTTTTTTTTAGCTTTTTGCTTTATGTAAAGAGAGACACAGAGCTGCTTTTTGTTTTTGGGTTTATAGAATGAGAACTTGTTTTGCTTTTGTGATTTTGAGCTATAAAACTGTTTTTGTATTGGGTCAGTAGATTGAACATAGAGCAACATATATAAATAACACAGGGTTGCATATAAATGGACACATGGTTGCTTTTTGCTTCAGGTTTTTTTTTAAAAGAGAAAATAAGCTGATTTTTTTATTTGCTCTCTGTGATAAATGTACGTAGATCTGCCATGTTTGTTTTTTCACGTACACACAGACAGATAAATTCCATTTTAAGCCAGCTTTTGCTTGATGTTTTGGGAAATAGAGCTTGGACTGGGATGCAATTAGCTGCTCATTTGTACTTGGTCTCTATGGAAAGGATATTGAGACTAGAAGTTTTCTCACTGGGAAATGGCCAAGAATTGTAGAAAAACTTGCTGATTTTACCCATCCTCTTCTAAATTTAACTTCCACACATATTCTCATGTAAAAGAGTGCTTACATAGTGGTCTTTGGCACTGCAGTGAGACGCTTCAGCATTTTTGACAGGAGAGGCAGCATTTGGTTTCAATAGTACGCTTGGCTGTGAGCTTCAGTGTTGGATGAAGAGACTTCCTGGATGTAGTACTACTATTCTGGTACATTCCAGCAAGGGCTTGAATTGGATTTGCATTTGCTTTGCTAGCTGTGCCACGTGGCTAGTATGTATGTATGTATGTGTGTGTGTGTGTGTGTGTGTGTGTGAGCATTTGGCCACCTGCTTGTAATGGAGATGTTAAGGGTTATCTGTGTACAGATGGAGGGCATAAATCAGGGAGGCTCTATATGTACAAGTTAATGTATTAAGATTCTTGAAGGAAAACACACACACACACACACACACACACACACACACACACACACACACACACACAGTACTTTCTCTGGCAGCTGTTAATTTGCGATTGGTTGCCTTTGATCACATCAGTCCATATGTCTCTATCTTGAAAGAGAAGATGCAAGTATTGCAAGTAGAGGACATCAAGAAATAGAGAAAGATGAGAAGAGAAGAATTTTTTACACTAATGTTATCATCAAATTCTTTTTTCCAAAGTCCATCCTAATAAACAGGCAGCTTAGCTTATCATTGAGTCCTGTAGAATTTCAATGAATTAATAATGAGTTTTATCATTTGTACTTCCCTAGTGGGTCACACTTACTAATTCATAATGAATCAGAGTAACAATTTGAACAATATGATGCCATGAGCCAGGAGAGATCATAAGACCAGCATGAATCAGCTCAAACCACGATTTTGTATGCTTTCTGTAGCTTGCTTTGACTAATATATAATGCATGTGCACTTTTTTTAGTCCAGTACAATGAAATGAATGTGGTAAATCCCTAGTGGTTTTGAACAGAAGACCCCACTGAATGATACGTACAGTGAAATGTCATAAGTGACATTTACAGTGGCTTTCATTTCTACTTCTCTTTGTCCTCTTATTTTTCCTTTTCAAATGACTCTCTTCTGGACTCTCTCTCTCTCTCTCTCTCTCTCTCTCTCTCTCTCTCTCATGCTGGCTGTGATGCTCATCTGCATGACATCCATCTGAGTGACAATGGATACACACATACACATGTGATAGACCTCAAAATGAAAGTTCATTCCCCTTACCACAAAGGTGGTCTTATTTTCAGTGGCGATGATTCACACGCCTAAAAGTCTATGTGTGTGTGTGTGTGTGTGTGTATGTGTGTACATTAGCTTTCTGCCTTTAGTCCCACTGGCAGCCTCTCATCTATCTCCTCCTACATTCTCTTATTAAATTTAAAAGTTGCATTCCACTTTCCTGAACACAGCTATTGACTACTGACACACCCAATGCTCTTTTTCCCCTGTTTATCTGAACCCAACAGCTGACCACCCACACGCACGCACGCACGCGCGCATGCACATACACACACACACACACACACACACACACACACACACACACACACACACACACACACACACACACACATAATCCCATGTTGAAATAAAATTAAAATATTTATTTTGAATTCATTACATTTTTATATATCATATGCTTTTATTTGAACACACTATTCTAAGTTTTTAGAGAGGATGATTTTTAATGAGCGAGGAAACCAGGATAGAGAGATTTCAAAGAAGATATAGAGAAATGGAGAGAGATGTGCTGAGTTGTTCATGCTGCAGGGTCGATACAGCTGCTGGAGTTCCTCTGTTAGCATCAGGTTTCAATCTGTGACCTCTATCAGCGGCCATTATTGGTGCACACACACACACGCATGCATACACATGCATCGTATGTACAAACTTTTAGTAGAGCTTTCATACTCATACAAAAGATGTTTCATTTGAGCTCATGCCATTCTATGTGTTTGTGTGTGTGTGTGACATGTGCATCGGTCCCCAGAGTGCAATGGGGTGTTGTGAGTTATTTTAAGAATAACGTTGTGCCTTTCAGCTACGCTCCTGACTGTGTTCCTTTTGCCTTTTATATTTCTATATTTGTCCACTCCATTTTTCAGACCCTCCAAATTTTGTTCGCTGAAGTACACTCACTTCCTGTCCATCCCTCTTTTCATTAAGTGCTTCTTTCTTTTTGTCTTTTTTTGGCCTCACTTCACTTTCTCTTTCAAACAGTGGAACTAAAGCACGAATCACTGAGACTTTGTGAGAGAGTCTACGTGTGTGTGTGTGTGTGTGTGTGTGTGTGTGTGTGTGTGTGTGTGTGTGTGTGTTAAATGCCTGCTGCAGTGTAATTACTGCAGCTAATCAGAACACTTAACAGCAGTGCCTCTGTTCATTTACTCCTTCACCCTCTCCCCCTCCTTCTCTCTGCTTGCTCTATCCCCCTCATTACACTCTTATCGCATTCACACACACACACACACACACACACACACACACACACACACACACACACACACATGCATTTGGGTGAGAGGGACAGTGAGTCTGTCTGTGTGTGTGTGTGTGTGAGAGAGAAAGACGTGTAGACATACAGGCCATCCTTTCTGGCATATAAAGAGAGCATTATAAGGGTTGTGGCCCTCAGACCCGTCCTGGTAAGAAGAGCTGTAAGGATGTGAATATAAAGGCTGCTCATTAAAGGGGACGCACAGTTAACAAGTGCTTAGAGAGTTGGCAAAGAAAATGTCAAGCTGAGTATGAAAGAGGAACAATGGAAAAAAAAAATTGCCTTTAACACAAATTATTCTGTCCCGGCCTTCGTAAAACCAAAAAAGCGGTTTTATTTTGCGTATACCAAACTTTAAATTACACATGAAAATCTAATAATAAACTAGTTAGGAAAACTATTGTGAAATTATTTTTTAATGGCTTTTATTTTTTTCACAACTGGCCTTAGAAAAACACTTCACCTAGGGACATATGAATATGTAAATCAAAATAGACCAAACATGGTACCTCGATAGTAAACTCAAAGTATCCTAGATGACATGTTCCACATGCCCAAAAAACCCATACACGGTTCCTACTCAAACAGTTGAAACAAAGTTGGAAGCACACAAATAGTTCTGAAATCCGGCCACTGTGATCATTTCCTATTCAACACTCCTATTTCTTAATAAATTGATTAGGCCCTGTTTTCTAATAGCTGACACCATTTTACACCGAATGAATCATTTAATAACGAATTAATGAACACACTATAACACATCATGGAGCAACTCATGGTGTCCAGTATACTCACATGTTCAAACAATGTTGCCTTTGTTCTACAAGCATCTTATCTGACAGCCTACGTGAAACTGCCCCTTCCTGACCCTTTTTTTTTTTTTCTGGAGTTCCATAAAATTTTCTAATCCTGAATCACAGAAAACACACAAAATCTTAAAAGGATTGACAAATGCAGCATATCGTATGCATATGTACATTATCTGAACTTGAAAATGGTAGTCATAAATACATTTAACAGACTTCTTAACAAAAATGTTGAATATACAGTACATATGAATATACTACTTATTTACAATCATATGAAAAAGTGTAGATTGTAAAAAAGCCGCTAGGTTGGAGTTTTTTGTATTACGTAATGTTTATAAATTGTGCTCCATAATTTATTTATGGAACTTTTCACACTTGTTCAAGTTCACATTTTACTTGTGTGGTTGTGTCCATGAAAAGTTTTTGCAAGTAATCTATCGTTAAAGTTTTGAAGTAACAGCGAGCTCACATTTGTAAGAGACGAAATCTAACAGAGTATATTACAATATCCTTTATCTATAACCTTAGCTAATGAAAACTGTGTCACAGCAAAAACTCAAAGTTTGAAATCAGTTTTTGTTGTATGTAAGAAGTGGGATTTTTTCACAAAAGAAAATTAACAGAATTTAGCTTTTGTGTGTTAGATATTTTACCCAAAGGCCATGCTGTACACACTTGATCCACCATAAAAAACCCTCTTTAATATATAGTATATTTTTGGGGCTTTTTTTTTTTTTTTTTTTTTACAAAATGGGTTATAATGGGTAATGCTACATAAAAGCAGCTCAGTCGAAGAACTCTTTTAAAGCTTCTTTTCTATAATGTGGTACCTTCCTGAACATGTATACTCCTCAGAAATGTAAAACAAACGCAATTATAGTGCAGTATAATGTAATACAGAACAGTAATTGGGCTGAGTTCAAATTGCTGCTGATATTTAAAAAAAATTACGAAAGAAATCCGACAGTATACAGTTTATTTGTAAATGAAATGAAGCAAACTATTTAATGAGTTAAGTAAAGGGGAAAAGAAAGAGACAGGATCAGAGAAGGAAAAGGGGCAAGAATAAAGGAAAAAAGAGAGACTGATGGCAGGTAACAGGAAGAAGCAGTGTGAGAAAAAGCGATAAGAAGAGACAGACAGTGTGCTGCTGACAAAACCGTGGCTCTTGGTGGCATTTGGTCGATACACTTTGACTTAAGATGGCTGGCATGTTGAGCAGTTTTCTTGAGATAAGAGGATGTGTGTGTGTGTGTGTGTGTGTGTGTGTGTGTGTGTGTGTGTGTGTGTGTGTGTGTGTGTGCAAATGTGTATAAGGCAGCAAAGACCTAAAATAGATTTCAGCTACTGCCTATGGAAGACTTTTCCTCATCTTTAACTAAATGTACTGTACACCATGCAACTTTCTAAACAACAGTACTGTGTCAAATCATCTCTGCTTGTAGGTGATTACACCATGTTTTAGACTAGTGCATGTGTAGGTACATGTGTAAGATAATATAAGATAAAAAAAAATGAACAGGATGCATGATGGCTGCCCTTTTATTAATTATGCATCGAATCAATAACACTTGGAGGTCAGAAAACGGCAGTGACAAGAAACACTTTCTCCTGGACCTATAACATAAAAAAAAAAAAAAAAATCATGACTGCTGTACAATTCATTTCCAAGCTTAAATCTCGAACCTGCAGCTAGACATGAATCGGAGTCTGTATTTAAATCTGACTCTGTATTTCTTTGCTCTTCTTCTTTTACAGATCCTCTGGCTCCAACCATGGCGTCTCCCAGTTCTCCTCCTGAGTTGCCTTCGGATGAACTGAGAACCCCTGGCCCAGATGAGGACAGCACCACAACCAAGCCAAGCACACCTCGCTTTATCGGCAGTGGACTCAATGAGAACCTCATCCCCATCTACTGCTCCACCCTGGCAGCCGTGCTCATCGGCTTGCTCGCATACATCGTCTTCAAGAGGTGAGGGAAGGATGAGGAAATAAAGGAAACACAAAATTAGAATAAGGGAGATCTAGACTGCTCATTCTTCTACAAATACTTTTATGATTTTATTTTCACAGACTGCAACTTTACAGATTGAAACTACTGCACTAGAAATGATAATAAAAATATATACATAATGTTGCTATATCTGCTTCAATGGAATTAGAGCTAATGATGGCTTTGGTAGTGCCATTATATAGATGTTTTCCTGTGACAAAGATCAAGAATGTTTTTTATTATATTACATCTTATTTAATTCTTCAGTTTTATCATATGTAGGTGTTTTTTTTATATTAAAGGTACACACTTCCCACACAACAAAACAAACAACCAAACAAACAAATAGCATAATAAGTAAATGTCGAAAAAAAAATTCCTAAATATAAACTTCAGGTGCATACAGGAATATTTACATATGTATTAGGATAAAAATATATAATTCCCATATCCCAAATAATTCAAGTCAAAATACAGGTAAAATTACATTCAAACACTGCATGGTTGAAAAATATATACATTTTTCAATAAAAAGTGCCAAAAAAATGAAAATTATCCAAAATATACACTAGACAGGAAACTACTGTAAATAAGAAGTTCAAATGAAATTGTATAAAATTTTTTTTATTAAATCTACTTTTTTTTCATTTTGCTTTTTCTATTTCTTTCTCCCTCCCTTAATTGTGTGATTGTGTGTGTCGATGTCTCAGATGGAACAGCTGCAAGCAGAACAAACAAGCGGCCAACAACCGAGCAGCTACAGCCAACCAGACATCTCCGTCGCCGGAAGGAGAGAAGCTCCACAGTGACAGTGGCATCTCTGTGGACAGCCAGAGCCTTCAGGAGCAGCAGCAGCTGCAGACACAGGCTGAGGCTCACACACAGACCCAAACTCAGCTCCACGTGCCTGAACAGATCGGTAAGGAGCTGCCTTTTCACTGCAATGTTCGAACAGATGTTTTCCTCTAAACTTCAATTCAGGTTTCATCATTTCATCTGTTTTCAAGAGTATCAATTTAGGGTTTGACTATAAACCAGGATAATGTGGAATGAAAACAACAAAACATGGCAAAGATTAAGAAGATCATCTATGGTATAGCATCATTTATAAAAGTCCAGTATTGTCTGTAAGAAAACAATTCAATGCACAATGCAGTGTTACATGTCATTTCTTATCATTCTCCATACAATATAAAATCAAACTATTATATGCTGAAACAATGACATACAGATATATGGTTATCAATCCATGAATTTTTCATACAGTTAAATCCTTAAATTATTATTAGCATAGCACAGGATGATATAACAGTTGTGGTTTTTGTGGATCATTGCAAGGGCATTTTGCAGGCTTTGTTGTATGATTAGACCTGTCTTGAGCTTAAACAATAGAGTGAAGTGTAGTATAGAGAAATTAGAGAGAAAATTGGTTGTTGGAGACAAGAACTTGGAAAGAATTGTAAAATCTTTTAGATAAGTGGCTGCCTAAACATTTGATTATGCCTTGCATGGTTAACTTGCTTGCATTAGCACTACAAAGAACAAACAGTTACTGACATTCATTATTGGACCAACATGACTCAAGTGCAATCAGCCTGCAGCAAGACATTGCTATTAATAACATTTAAGACAAATCCAATCTGACTTCAACTTTAAATTATACTTTATATAGCCAAAAGTTATATAGCCAACAGGCCATAACATTCATATATGCTTTTTGAACACCCTATTCCAGCTTTTGCTCCTTTTGCTGTTATAAAATCCTTTTTTTCTTTTAGGAGGGCTTTCCACTACATTTCAAGGTGTGGTTGTGAGGATTTTTGTTTATTTAGTCTCCAGAGTGTTAGTGAGGTCAAGTACTGATGTGAAGTGAATAGGCCTGGGGTTCAGTCAGTGTTCCAGTTTATCCCAAAAGGTTGAGGTCTTGGCTTTGTACTTAAGTTTGCCCACTACAACTTTGGCTAATCACTTTGTACACTGAAATTTGATTTGGCATGACTGCTTATTTCCAGTAAAGGCAACAGCAAACAGAAATATTGTCACACTAAGAAAAGTTAGACTAGTTAGCTTGACATCTGTAATTAGCATGTTCTCACTTAAAAGTTTAAGTATTACCAACACCGGACTCTAAATAGGTGCTACTAATAAAGATTTGCCATATAAGCTGTCACAAGGGTCCAAAAAAAGTTTTCAATGCTCTCTGGTTAACTCTCTTTCCCTTGTCAATTACAGCAATATATCATGCAACATGTAAAAAAAAGAGTCAGGGAAATAAGCATGTAACCCAGTTAAACACAAAACTGGTGCAGAATTAAAGAGATTCAACTTTAAAATCTTTGTAAACAGCAGTATTTTCAAACAAGCCCTACCCTGTTCTCTCTGTCCTTCACCCTGCTCTCTCTGTCCTTCATCACTCAATCATTTCTCTTCCTCCTCATTACATAGCAATGAGGTATGTAGTCAATCCACTGGGGGTCAAGGAGATCACAGAGGTTGGGACACACTTACACACCTATATGACTCGAGTCACCTGACTTCTCATTACTGGTAACGGAAGAATCCATTCTGAACTTCATACGTAATAATATTTAACGAGTAAATGTGACAGTGACATGAGGTGGCCTTGAATTGTAACCACACAGTACAAACACACACATACACACACACACACACACACACACACACACACAGACACACACACACACACACACACACTCTCTCTCTCTCTCTCTCTCTCTCTCTCTCTCTCTGTCCGCAAAAGAGAGAAAGTCACAAAACAGAGTGAGCATGTTGATACTATCTCTCAGACTACAGAGGAACATTTCAAGCATCACCCTTTCAGACTGTGCGCTAATGTGTAAACTGTGTCCCTACAGCCGCAAGTGAGTGTAATTACATGGTACGGAAACATCACACACACGCTGCTAGCAGTGGAAAAATTGAGAAAGACAATAGACATCTAGAACTTCATACTATGTATAGTCTGTATATATTATATACACACTATTATTATAGTATCTTATATAATATATATACACTTATATACAATATATAATATATACACTATTTTTATAGTTCATGATGTAAGCTGAAGATATATATTGTCTTCAAATATAAATGATTTCTAATAGAGATGAAGATAAGCTAAAATGAAATGTATAAAAAAAATAAAAAATTAAACATTAAGATAATGTACAATTAACACGATTATGAAACTAAATAGAAACCAGTTTAAGTCTGAATCATTGAGTGGATGTGTGTTATTCCACTCACACCACACCATTTTAACAAGTACAAACTAATTTGAACAGCACAACACACATTGTAACCATTTCTAGTTTAGATTTAATGTTATGAGACAAGTCTTTCCATAAATGTCACAGATATACCTCGGACCAGAGAGCTTCATCATAGCAACAATTACACGAAGAAGCTGTTACTGCAGTAGCAATCATGTATTAAAACCCCATCAATGTAAATCATTTAAGTTACAGCTGGAACTCATGTCAGAGGTAATGCAGAATATATACTTAATGTAAAGGAATACTTCAGGATTTTGCAAACGTAGTCTCCCCCACTATATTAATATATATATATATATATATATATATATATATATATATATATATATATATATATATATATATATATATCCTCACACACTGGAGGACACAGTGCGCCCTTACTTCACAATAGCCTACTCTGGCTCTGTCTGTGATGGTTGTGTGCAAAAGACAAAAGATGCATGGTGCTGACAGCAGTGATAAAGCTCTGATAAAGTGGGACAGAGCTGGTGTCTGTATTATCACGTTCAAACTTTCCACAGTCTAATATTTAGAATAACAAGAAGAATCTGATGTAAATATCTTCTTTCATTCTGTCAACTGATATGGAAGGGAAGAAAATAGAAAGATGGAAAGTTTTTTTGGGATCAACATTTCACATTCACATTCCCTAGAGGGCACAGCAGCAATGCATGATGGGAGAGTGCTGGAGGATTCCGATCCATCAGGCAAGAAAGTAGAAGCGCAAACACCCCATATAAGTGAGAGAGGGAAAGAGAGAGACAGAGGGGAAAAAACGCAAGAGATTGAGAGGCAGGAAGATACCCATAGACAGACTGAATTTAACCGAAACCTTTGTACATACTGACATAAAAGCAACATCAATGACATAGAAAAGTAGAAGTAACATTTATTACATAGATAATGGGGAGAAAATGTTTTAATGAACCAAAACAGTGCATAAAACAATGTAATAAAACATCTCAGAAAAATCATGGTAGGGTGTAATGACCCTTAAAGTTAAATTGAATTGAAGACGTCATATCCTGAGTTTTGACCTGTCTAAGCAGGATGAAAAAGACATGTTTTAAAAAAAACAAACAGTAAAAAACAGTGAAGGAAAGGTTCCTGGGTGTGATCACTACTTAATAATTGCTGATTGGCTCATCTAACTTTGTTTGTACTCTTTTGACTCTATCTTTGGGAAGTCACAGGTTTGCTGCATCCATGGCACAGCTGTCCATTCAGTCCAAGAAAGCAAAACAATTTACATGGAATGAAATACTCTCATTCTCTCACTCTTGTCAATCAAAGTAAAACTAAGCAAGCATGAGCTTATGTTAGCTTGTTTATGCAGAAGAGGGCAGATAACAGTGTTTGGCTGTCCTGTTATGCAATATGACAAACAGTTAGAAAGAGATATGTTTCTTGGAGCAGACACGTGCTGGCCTTCACCTTTTTCATTTGGTAGCTGTTGGAGAAAGCTGTTGATTGGGAGCTGGCAAAAAAACTAATATTATTGTTCCTGAGTAAATACAAAATGATAAGCAGTCATGTAATGATAAACTGCTTGGATTCATTAATAAAGCCATTTGAGAGCTCGCAAATGAGGAAATATTTTAGTACTGGAAATTAACACATGGGAAAGCTTCACTAGTTCACTACAGAAAGTACAGCTATTTCTCAAATTAGTCTCAGAATCCCAATTCAATATACAATCTACTGTTGAGATTAGATCTGTAGTAAAACTGGGTTATAATTGAATGATTGGTATGTCATTTTCAGTGTCCTGGTTGCTTGAGACTGTTTTCGGAGTAGAAAAATAACATGCCGGTGAAAAGAGAATGAAACAGCTGTGCTCAATATTCAGACAATAAAAAAAACTTGTTTTTGTTCGTTAAGCCTGATCACAGATGCCCACAGCACCGCCTCTACTCCAATCAAATATTTAACTAGTATAGAGTAGCACTGTGGCATGTAAATTAAACACTGCAGCAATAAAACTGGCAAAGCGAATTTTATTAAAACAGCTTTGAATTTGATATGAGAAGCGTGTATTTTTTTTTTTTTGCCTTTAAAAAGTAATTATTTTTTAGCTTTCACTGTGAATTCCTTAGTTCTCAGGTCTAAACATGTTCTGAAATAATAATTACTTATGATGTGTAAGTCACTAACTATACCCATGTTGCCCTGACATTTCCTCGGCTGCCTCAGCTTGCATTTCACCCAGCGGTTTGTTTGCCTTATTGGCTAATTACCAGGTGTATGGTGATGGATTGCACTGCTCACTCCAACCTGTTCGCTCTCCTAGGGGGGACTTAAAATATACCTCAACACCAGTGTTTGATGGCTGCTAATTAGAATTAACAAAAAAAAAAAAAAGCTTGTGCTGCTATATCGGAAGCCATTAAAACTCCTAGTTTATCTATGTGCTTTCTGTGCTGGTGTATTATGTATAGGCAACTCATTAAAGGAAGTGAAAAAAAGTCAATAAAAAAGTCACATTAGCATTTCCTTCTCTAACCCTTGACTAAGGTCTTGATCGTTTTATATCTCCTTTATTTTAGAAGTTCTCCGACGTGTCAGAGGGAATCTAGATGAGTTTGTTTAACAGAAACTAGCGGGTTTGGGAAGCTGAAATGCTAAAGCATAGCTGTATCTATTTAAAAGAAATTAAGTGTTTGCTCCAAATCCAATTCCCTGATCATTTGTCTTACTATTATAGCATACAGTACACTAATGGTCAGGCAAGCTTTTAACAATATTCTATACAGAACTGTTGCATGTTTTTATTTTAATTTAGTTCATCAAACATTAGCAATCTGAAGAATTTAGTCCCTCGTTTTACCAGTCAATTTTCTCTTTAATAAACTGTGCAGTGGTTCTTACATTTTTGAACAAACAGGGTTGCTCCTTATGCATGCGCACATGGAATGCCTGGACTATCAGTCAGTCAGTGCAAAGGCCATTTGACAATCCAGCAACTAACGTCTAGCTAACCACTGATAATCGTGATTGATAAGATCTACTGTCAGGTACAGATACAGCTTTGGATGAAGCCCAACTACCAACAGGTTTGAACAAGCAAAGGAAACTTGACTGATTAACAAGTCAAAACCAGAAAATACTTTCCACCATCCTAAATGGGAGCAATGCTTAGCAAAAAAAACAGGTTTGAGGTGTTATGTAGAAAGCTAGTAATAAAGAACAGGTGTGTGTAATTAGAAGTCTGATGTCTTTGGAGCGAGGTAATGTAAGTGATCAAGTTTTATGGTTTGTTATTTTTGCAAAGGATTCTGAATAGATGAGTTTGTGGATGCAAGAGGTGCCGAAATGACAATGTGAAAAAATAATCTGGAGTGACAATATAAGTATTGCTTATAAATAGATACAACTTTATTGTCTTTACATAGTACAGGTACAGGTAAATATGTAGCATATGTACAGCATGTAATATATATATATATATATATATATATATATATATATATATATATATATATATATATGTATATGTATATGTATATATATATATATATATATATATATATACATATATATATATATATATATATATATATATATATATATATATATATATATATATATATATATATATATATACATATATATACATATATA